>NC_143510.1:69191998-69514752 GCF_031878675.1 Megascapheus bottae | reverse complement strand
TCTATTAATATAACTCTATTACTCTGAATTTGATATATCTGTTTCATTTTTGTTCTAGAATTAATTTTGCTGTTTTGCATAAGTATGTATATTGTATATATAAATATCTAAATATAAATATATAAAATATAGCTATAAATATATAAATAATATGACATTGTGTTTTATAATCTTTTATAAAGAGGAGTATTTTAGGAATAAACAAATAAAGGGATAATCTGAAAATTCATTGCAATACTAAACTTTCTCAAATACATACTGATTTAGTGTGGAAAAAATTAACATCAAATAAATAACTAGCGTAATAAATTTGAAGTATTAACATTATTGGTATTTTCATGCTTTTATTTAAAATATTCCATGCAATATAAGCCACTTGAATTTTGTATTTTGGTTATAAAAGCAAGTTTGCTCTAAGGTTTCTGATTGTAATTTATGAAAATAGGTATTCCTACAAAACATACTCATTTTAAAATTGAAAATATTCAAAAAGGTAGAAAAATATATTTCTTAATGTTTTCCTGGAGAATAGAAATAATTTAGTATTATGCCAATGTAAATCAAAGAAGACAGATGTAATTTATTACATAAACTTAAATTATTTCTTAATATTAAACATAAACATAACATATATGCTCCAAACTTTCAAAAGTAATATGCAAAACAGGTTAAAGACAATAGATGATAGAATAAACTGTTATGGTTCATAGAACATTCTTTCCCAATTCAACGTTTAAAATGAAAATATTTGTATTTTTTCTATGTGTGGTACTGAGGAATCGAACCGGGGTCTTCATGCATGCTAGGCAAGTACTTTAACCACTAGGCCAAACTCCCGGCCCTAAAATATTTGTATTTTAAAATAGAAGCATTTTTTAAAGACTACATGTGATTACGAAATGAATGAAAGATATATTCTCAATAAATAATGCAAACTTGGGCAATTAAGTGTCTAAAATAATATTATATAGTGTAAAAATTTAGAGAGAAGTAACTCAAGCATATTTCCTTTTTACTGTGCTTGGAATCAAACTCAGGGCTTACTGTGTTTAGTGAGCATGCTATCACTAAAAAACTGCCTTAGCCCTTTTCAATATTTGATGTTGAGATAAGGTCTCACTAAATTTCCATGCTGGCCTCAACCTCTTTCTCTCTGTTACTATTGAAGACTATTGAGATATATTTTTACTCTGTGACCTGACCTGATCAGTAATTATATTTCTGAGAATTTAAAGGCATATTATTTTATTATTTTATATTGATTTTTCCTTCACTTGGAAGTTTTTCCTGGGATTGTTATATGGCTAATATTTCCCTATTTTGACATTTCTTTTTTTCATTTTTCTTTTGCCAGTCCAGGGGCTTGAACTCAGGGCCTGGACACTGTCCCTGTGCTTCTTTTGCTCAAGGCTAGGTATGCATCACTTGAAGCAAAGTGCCACTTCTGGCCTTTTTTAATTTATGTGGTACTGAGGAATCGAACCCAGGTCCTCATGCATGCTAAAGCATGTACCCTACTACTATGCCACACTCCCAGTCCCTATTTTGACATTTCTTTTTACTCGAAACCCTTGTCCAATAGGGTTTCTGTAGCAGATTTGCTTAAATCACAAATCCTACACTTCCTATCCAAGTTCCCTTGTTAGCATTCAGTTCATTTTCTTACTTCATGGCGCATAACATCTGATAACATGCTTACAATGTGTGTGCTTACCATATATAGTTATGTCTCCTTTCGGTGGAATTCAGGCTCAACAAATACTGTTTCACAATGTTTGTTTAATATCCTGGTGTCTCCCAAGAATTCTGAAAGAATACCCTTTTAGTTAAGTATTTACAGTAAACTCATTGTATGAGTGAATATCGAAGATGCTCAAACTACAATTATTCTCATTGCAAAGATACTAGGAAGCATTCTTCTGTGTCTGGCAATAATTTTATGTTTCTGTACCTCTATACATGTATTGCTTTCCAAATGCTGTCATCATTACTACTACATGGATAGAGTAACACAACATGCATTTGTTCTCTCAGAGGGTAGCAGTCTGAAGCCAAGATGCTGACAAAGTTCATTCCTGCTAGTGATTCACATGAAGAAATGGTTCCATGCTTATGTACTTTACATGGTTGCTGTTAAGTCTCCAATATATCAGTGCAAACTATGCTTCGATCTTTCCATCACTATCTCCTAATGTCTTCTCCTCCTCTGTATTATTATAATGGTCAATGTATTTAGAATCCACCCTGAACCAGGGTGAGGTCATTTACAGAAACTTACATGCATTTATAGACACCTTTCACAAATAATGTCTTATATTTTCTACATAAACATATATTTAAGAGAAACTAAGGATATGTTTAATTCAGAGAGGATGAAAACTATTTTAAGTGGATGTTTTTAGATATGTATCTACTCATGTATATACAGAGAAAACAATTATAATTGGAACTAAAATTTGTGAATTAATATTATCTAAGAGGAAATACAGCAGCAAAGAATTCTAATGTTGGCTGATAGAAATGTAAGTAGTTTTTTTTAAGGATTTCCAGTGCTTTCCAACATATCTATTTACCAAATTTCTACTTTCAAATGAAAATAGATTTTACTCTTACATTGTTACAATGAGAAAAATTAATAAACAGAATTATCCCACATAAAAGATTCAGTGAGAATGTAAAAATAAGTTTCAAAATGACACTGATTTTCTGGTTTATATTTAACACATCAGGTTTATGCTCAAATTTTTGTGTCAATCTGTTCAGGAGGACATAGAGTCATTTGTTGTACAGATGTTTCTAGAACAAAGAGAGAACCATTGGGGCAGTTTCAAAATTAAGCTTTCTGCTAACATGGAAGCAAAGCAAATATAATTATGAATTCCCTTGTGATCTGATGACTTTTGGGGGGGGAATTTTAGAATATTGCACATTTTATGACAAAAAGCCCAGTCAATTAAAAGCTTGTATCTTTTCCCTTTTATTTTTAACCTGATGTAAAAATTTGACACCATTATACTCACAGTCATAGAGTCCTTTACTTTCTCTTAAATTAATTTTTTTCATCAAATATCACCATTTAGTCTCTCTCTCCCCTCTCCTCTATCCTTCCACTTCTCTCCCTTTTCCTCACTTCTTCCTCTTCTTTTTTTTTTTGTCTTAACCAGTGAGCTCAAGTATAAATTTGAGAGGTTACTGACTGTAACTACAAGAGCAGGGGCTTACACAGGAGGCTTGTGTTGGATGTCTAAAGAACCAGTCTCCTCTGTGTGCTGGCTTAGCATCATGAACTTGGCTAGATCATCTGAACACAGTAGTCTCCAGATGAGGGTTTGGTTTGTGTCGGAACTGGAGTGTTAGAGGGAATTGTGGTTATAATTGTCACAGGGATTTCAAGTCCTTTGTCCTCTTCTACTTTAAACTTCATTAGCCATCCTATGTGCAGACAAAACAATGAACCTGTGCAAAATTATATTCGCCAATGTAATTGATTTTTATAAGTAGAAACATGTTAACTATGTTCCCACAATTGAGAATTGCAATGAATAATTAGTGAGTTATTCCTCTTGTAGTATTTTATGTCTAGGACTGAAATCTATTTTACATAGTTTGTAATGTTTTGTCTAGTGATCTCTGTCTCTTTACACATCTATCATATCTATATCTTTTGATCTGCACATATAGTGCAACTCCAGTAAATATACTATACAATAGAGCAAAACATTTCTTACATACTATTTGCATTTATTAATAAACACAAATCTAATGAAACAAGGAAAAACTTGATCTTCAAACATTACCTATACAAGAAGAAGCTTAGAAGTATAAATTCCTAAATTTTCTAATTCTATCCTTTTGTGGGCATTGGCCAGTATTAGACTTTTCAGCACTTGCATAAATACATCTTGAAACCCAGGATGATACTTCTAGGAATTCAGCAATCCTTTACTTTGGTATTCTATCTAGTGTACCTCTAGGGAAATCTGCCGCAGTGTCTTTCAATTAGCCAAGTTCAATTCTCTGGAAGCTACTTAACACCACATTAATGATCCTAAGATGCTACTTTAATAGGATCACATTTAAATCAGTAAAGAGAGCCACTTTGCCATGTTGCATGGGTGGCTGAGTCCAGCTACACATAACGTCCACTGCAATATGGAAGCTTGCCCCTCAGCTTCAAGTGTGAGCATCTCAGTCACATGGAAGGAAATAAAGAAGTCCCTGCAAATATTTTCTCTTCATCTATCCTGACATGATCCTTTAGTTCTGCTCACCTTAAGTAATGTTTACAATGGTTCTCTCCCCCGCTCTCTTTCTCTCGCTCTCTCTCCCCCCCTTTCCTTACTCTTTTACTCTTTCCTGTGTGTTATTTTTAGAAGAAGTATAATTGCTCTTGTCTTGGGCAATATATTCTTTTTTCATATATTTTTTATTGTAATTAATAGAAGGGTTACACTATGTTTGTCAGATAGAAGATGCATTAATTCACATGCATTGATAACCTTTCAAATGTCTTGGTCCCCATTTCTCTCCCCCCACCCCCATCCCTGGTCTTGTTTTCCCCCCTTCCCTACCCAATTTCAAATAACCAAATACAAATATATCCAATAGATCAGATAACTGTAAAATCAGATACTGTAAAAATATGAGATAACCAAGGGACAGCAAAAGAGATGAGAGATAACACAGTACATTAAGGACAACAATCACTTATTATATGGCTTTTGTTTCTATATCCTAGAGGTCCTTTCATTTAGTGTCCTACTATATGGCCTTATGTATCTAGATTTTGTTCAATTGTAAATCTCTGCTAGAAGAGCCCAAGGTTTCTACTGATTAGGACAAATGAGGGCAACCATTGAGCCTATGTTCCTTTGAGTCTGGCTTACTTCACTTAATATGATTTTTTTCTAAGTCTTTCCATTTCCTAACAAATGGGGCGATGTCATTCTTTCTGACAGCAGCATAGAATTCCATTGTGTACAAATACCACATCTTATTGATCCACTCATCAACTAAGGGACATCTGGGTTGGTTCCATATCTTTGCTATGGTAAATAGTGCTGCAATGAACATCATTGTGCTAGTGGATTTAGTATGTCCTTGTTTCTGAACGATTGGGTAAATGCCTGGTAGTGGAATAGCTGGGTCATAGGGGAGCTCTATGTTTAGTCTTTTGAGGAACTGCCATACTGCTTTCCATAGTGGTTAAATGAGTTTGCACTCCCACCAACAGTGTAGTAGTGATCCCTCCTGGCCACATCCCCTCCAGCATCTGTTGTTATTAGTTTTCTTGATCTTGGCCATTCTAACTGGAGTGAGATGGGATCTTAGAGTTGTTTTGATTTGCATTTCTTTTATGACCAGAGATGTTGAGCATTTCTTCATGTGTCTATAGGCCATTTTTGTTTCTTCTTCAGAGAAGACTCTCTTTAAGTCTTTGGCCCATCTTTTAATGGGATGGTTATTACTTTGGAGATTAGTTTTGGAATGATTCAATTTTTTGAGCTGTTGATATATTTTTAGATATGAGGCCTTTGTCCATTTTAGGGTTGGCAAAGATCTTCTCCCATTCTGTAGGCTTCCTGATTAGTTTACTAGCTATGTCCTTTGCCATACAAAAGCTCTGCAGTTTAATGCAGTCCCACTTATCCAGACTTTCTCTTATTTGCTGTGATTCTTGGTCCTTATTAAGAAAGTTTCGACCTGTGCCAAGGAGGCCTAGTGTATCTCCTATTCCTTCTTGTAAAGTTTTCAGTGTGTCGGCTTTTACCTCCAGGTCTTTGATCCATTTGGAGTTAATTCTAGTACAGGGTGACAAAGAAGGATCCAACTTTAGTTTTCTGCAGGTGCTTAACCAGTTCTGCCAGCACCACTTGTTGAAGAGACTATCTTTCTTCCATTCTATTTTTTGGGTTCCCTTGTCAAAGATTAGGTGGCCATAGGTCTGTGGTTTAATATCTGGGTCTTCTGTTCTATTCCATTGGTCTTCAGGCCTGTTCTTGTGCCAGTACCAAGCTGTTTTGATAATTATAGCTCTGTAATAGAGACTAAAGTTTGGTATTGAAATTCCTCCTGCACTGTTCTTTCTGCTAAGAAGTGTTTTTGCTATACAGGGTCGTTTATTATTCCATATGAAATTTTGGATTGCCTCTTCTATTTCTTTAAAGAATGACATTGGGATATTGAAGGTATTGCGTTGAATTTGTAGATAGCCCTTGGCAAGATTGTCATTTTCATGATGTTGATTCTTCCATTCCAGGAGCATGGGAGGTTTTTCCATTTCCTCAGTTCTGCTTTAATTTCCTTTTTCAGGGTTTTAAAGTTTTCATCAAAAAGGTCCTTTACATTCTTGTTAAGTTAATTCTTAGGTACTTTATTTTCTTTGAGGCTATTGCAAAAGGAGTTGCTTTCCTGATTGTTGCCTCATTCCTCTCACTGTTGGCATAGAGGAAGGCAGTTGATTTTTGAGGGTTAATTTTATACCCTGGTACCCTTCCAAAGTTTTGAATCAGCTCAAGGAGCTTAGGAGTGGAGTCTATGGGATTCTTTAAATACAGGATCATGTCATCTGCAAAGAGGGAAAGTTTTACTTCCTCTTTCCCTATTTGGATCCCCTTTATGCTTGCTACTTGCCTTATTACACTGGGTAGGAATTCTAATACTATGTTAAAGAGGAGTGGAGAGAGTGGGCATCCTTGTCTCATTCCTGATTTTAGAAGGAATGGCTTTAGCTTTTTGCCATTAAGTATAATACTAGCTGTGGGTTTCTCATACACAGCCTTTATTATACTGAGGAATGTTCATGGATCCTGAGTTTCTCCAGAGCTTTTAACATAAAGGGGTGTTGAATCTTGTCAAATGCCTTTTCTGCATCTATTGAGACATTCATGTGTTTTTTTATCCTTGCTCTTGTTGATGTGTTGAATTATATTAATTGATTTGCGTATGTTGAACCAGCTTTGCCTCCCTGTGATGAATCCTGTTTGGTCATAGTGTATAGTTTTTTTTTGATGAGTTGTTGTAGACGGTTGGCCAGTATTTTGTTGAGAAGTTTTGCGTCGATGTTGATCAAAGAAATGGGTCTATAGTTCTCTTTCTTTGATGAATCTGTGTCTGGTTTGGGGATGAGGGTTATACTGGCTTCATAGAATGAGTTTGGTAAAGAGCCTTCATTTTCAGTTTCATTGAAGAGCTTGAGGAGTATTGGTGTGAGATCTGCTTTGAAGACCTTATGGAATTCAGCTGTGAATCCATCTGGCCCTGGGCTTTTCTTAGGTCGAAGGTCTCTTATTGCCATTTCTATTTCAGTGCTTGAAATAGGCCTGTTTACTTGGGTTAGTTCTTCTTGGTTCAGTGTGGGTATGTTAATATTGGCTAGGAATTCATCCATTTCTTCTAGCTTCTCAAATTTGTTGGCGTAAAGGTTTGAGAAGTATTCCCTCATGATACTCTGGTAATTTCTGTTGTGATATTACTATTTTCATCTGTGATTTTGTTTATTTCAATATGCTCCCTCCTTTTTTTGGTAAGATTTGCTAAGGGTCTGTCAATTTTGTTAATTTTTTCAAAGAACCAACTCCTTGTTTTGTTGATTCTTTCTATAGTTTTTTTGGACCCCAATTCCTTTAATTCTGCTTTGATTTTAATAATTTGCTTCCTTTTAGTGGGATTTAGGTTGGTTTGTTGCTCTTTTTCCAGGTGCTTAAGGTGACATATTAAATTGTTGGTTTGAGATTTTTCCAATTTTTTATTGTAGGCACTCAGAGCTATAAATTTTCCTCTGAGTACTGCCTTTGCCATGTCCCAAAGGAGCTGGTATTTTGTTTGATCCTTTTTGTGAAATTTCATAAACTGTTGGATTTCTATTTTGATCTCTTCGATGACCCATTGGTGATTCAACAATGTGTTGTTCAATCTCCATGAGTTACAGGGTTTTCATTGGTGGAGATGTGTGTTCAGTTCGAATTTGATGCCCTTGTGGTCTGAGAGAGTGCAGGGAATAATTTCTGAATCTGTTGGGCAATATATTCTTGATGAAGCACTTTGAAGTCAGGACTGTGTCATATTCATTTGTGTAACAGCTAACATGTGACTGTAATATGAAACATCATAATGAAGTTTTCTTAAATAAGCTTACGTTCAATGTCCAAATATGTCATAGGTCAAGGTCAGCTAGTGAAGATCTATCTGCAAAGCTCATTTTCTCTATCTGTAAAGTGTATTCTCAAAATGTTTCTGGGAGTGTGAGATATAGCTAAATGGTAGAATGTAGGATTAGCATGCATGGTGTCTTGGCTTCTACCACAGAAATAAATAAATAAGCAATCAAAGAGAGAACTCTTGCTCCAATTAGAGATAAAATAAATGGTTCATAGATATGTAGTGTAGCAGTGGGGCTGCATGGACAATTTTTGCTTATGCTTGCTAAAGGTGATTGTGAGAATTGTAATGTCATGATGAAAGAATGTTTAAAGCATTGGTTGATATACATAGTTTGAGTTCTGATAAAGAGTCTTCTCCTTTGCTTCTGTCTCATTTTCTGATTTCATTGTCCTTTCACTGTTATTCAATGTTTTCTTAGAAATATTTTTTTTAATTACCAAAAGAAACTGTTTTCTCACTACTTAAAAACATTCACTAAAGGAAACTTGCCTACCGTGTTACTGATTGAATCTTGAGCATTTAAAGCAATGTCTGGCACCTGGTAGACACGTTACTATTTTTAAAAGAAATCAATATCCCCTTCTTGCACAGAGCTACTTGCCACAGGATCTCTCAGTTTGTTAATGTTTATGGTTTGTCTATATTTTTGTACTTGCTTGGGACTAGAGAATATGAATAATACAAATACATTTTTAATATCATATAAATAGAAAAAATAAAGCTGTTTTTGGAAAAGCTTACTCTGCTACTAAAAATTATAAGATTATATAAGAAGACAAATTATTAAAGCATAATCATATGATAGGCAATGCATCTTCTTTTGATCATTAAACTTAACCTTTCTATGATTACTACCATACTACCGTGCTACAGAAAAACCGGATTTTTATGTTTAAAGCTATTACTGCTTCTCCTACACCTACTAATCACTTTTAATGGAATCTAAATCACAAAATCTTGTCATTAATCAATATATACAAATACTGAATCATCCTTATTCAACCATGTTCCACACTCATCCATATTCTTTTACACATGTGATCAAATTACTTCTTTTCAGAAATATTCCAACTGTCAATTTGGCTTAACTAACAGCCTTCATTAGTGATTGATTTTTTTTCATAATAAGCCAAAAGTTTGTCTTGTATACAAGGTTAACAAAAGGGCTACTTACTACCTTTGTTACTTTGTTACTTGAACATTTATAGGAACACTTTAGCTAACTTCAAAGGTCTCTATCATTGATCAGCTACAGTAGTGCAAGAATTCCATTAACTGATTAGCACTATTTTACTTGCTGTGTACTCTGATTTATTTTCAATATGTACTTATATGATATTTGGGCTATAGGCTCAGTATTTGTCGGGATGGATCAACCACGGGGTGGTTGTTTTTCTGTGTGAAGCAAAGTTTTCAAGATGTGAGATGTTTGCAGCCATGTCTCAAGCTTCATTCTCCAGCTGTTGGTGTTGAGGCACACATCCATGTAGGCCACAAAAGTGGCTTGTTTCCAACATCTACTTATCCAGTGTAGCTATTGTATTTGTTGTTGAAATCAGTGTCCAGAAATGGACCTGGAGACAGTAAATCTCCACCACATCAGTAGTTTCTTTTTTATAATTTATTTTTTATTGTAATTAATAGAAGGATTACATTATATTCACCAGATATAAGGTGTATTACTTCACAAACATTGATACCCTTTCTCATGACATGGTCCTTGGGTATTCTGCTTTTTTTTGTTGCTGTTAATTCTCTTGTGCTTGAGAGCAGAAAAATCAAAAGACGGTAGCTTAGTTGTATCCTCCAATGACTGTATCTCTCTACAGACGTACATTGAAGAGCTATTCACACACAAAAGTACTTCCACAGGAACTACAGAAATCCAAAGGACCGTAATACCTGCTTTTAGGGTAACAGGCATACATTAGGGCTCACAGAGAGAGCCTCTAAAACTGCAGTGTTAGCTCGGAGACCTAAGTGCCTGTAAGACAATTCTAGTTTGGGACCACTCAATTACAGCCTTGAAGTGAGTGCACACCAATCCTTTGTCAGAATCTGAGGGTATCTGAAGCTATGATATTAGGGAAAAACCACAGTTGACAGCCTAGATGGCCAAGGACTACCTCCAGAACTCATTCCCTCAGGCAGTACAGCTTTCACAAGGCCTAAGATCATAGATGGAGTTGTGAGTTGTTTTGGCACCAGACAGAGATCTGTTCCCCAAGTAGTGAGGCTTCTGAGTTGTCCTGAATCACTGCTAGCTATGGCTGTGTCAGTGAACTTCAAGTGTGATCTAATGTTGCATGTTCTAGGTAGTTAAGGGTCTGCCTTCATTACTTTCTTTTCAAGATAGAATTAGGATACACTCCAGACAGTTCAAGGAATAGCAAAGGTTGTAGGCATATTTTGAGATTAACTTGTGAGCTATTACTTCAAATGCACCTAACGTAAATTTTTATCTTATGCAAACTAGCCATTCAGGAGCAGATTGTGAACGGGAGTTCTGCCAATCTGACGAGAGGGTCAAAAGAGCAGACTGCTTCCTCTGTGTGTTTGCTTACCAGATTTTTGGCTGATCGCATACCCTTCTTCATAGAAGTCAAATTTGCCTTTCTGAGAAAAAATACAGTCCAAGTATGTGCAAATAAACACTGTGAATATCATAACAGCTCATGTCCACAGACCTGAATATAGAGGAGAGAGACAGTGAAACCTGTCCAGTGCTAGGCGTGGGATGGATGGTGAGGGACAGACAGAGACAGAGCTCTGATCTATCACACTATAAATCTGATGACTATTTCATACAGAAAATGAACTCTAGTATATCGGCTACGGTATTATAGTACAATGTAAGTACATAGTTCTATGATTGCAGCTCAATGTTGAGGTAAGTATGTTAGTCCTAACTGTGAAATTCATCCGTACTACTTAGATGGAACAGCATGCCTACAATGGGCTGGATTTGGTTTATTTTTCTTTTCCCATATAGAAAGATGGAGTTGAGTAGAACTGCCAATGTTTTAGATACTGCTACAAAGCCCAGCAAGTTAAGTTTTGGTTACATTGTTTCTTCTAGGGACAGGTCTTATTCAAACTAAAGTGCTCTGGTGTTTTTTGAAATAATTACCTTTTCCTACCTCTATTACAAACTGTAGTGGAATTTTCTCCAGTATTTTCTATGAGGACCTGGTAGCTAGAGCTTCTATATATAAAACGAAAAAGGGGGAACCCCTCTTATAAATGATTCTCTGTACTTTTCAGCCCTCACACTTATGCACCCAGTGACACCAATGGTCCAATTTTTCTATCCTAGTTCTAGTTCTCATGAAGGTTTCCTCTGATGTTTCTGCCTGTGAAATGGTGATTTCTCCCTCAACCTTTCTGTTTCCTCAATGTGTGTGGATAATTATCTGTAATCACATTTTTCTAAAGGTTCTAACAAAAATGATTATTTTAGTTTGTTCTTCTTTGTACTTGTTAGAATAGAGTGGTAACTTTATATGTGTGTATGTATATATAATATATCTTTTTTTCCATTACTGCTACAATTCTTGGTAGAATATGAACTTTAATATCTTTGTGTGTTCCAAAGGGCACTGGGAAAATTTTGCTGTATTTGGAACAGAACTTTCTGAACATAACTAACCTGGAACACTGCCAAATGTAATGCATTCTTTAAATATTAACTAGAGATGTTTAATACAAAATTGGATGCTACCAGCTTTTTTTTTTTTTTCTCCAGTCATGGGGCTTGAACTCTGGGCCTGGACATTTTCCTGAGTTCTTCAGCTCAAGGCTACCATGCTACTCCTTGAACCATTTCTGGTTTTCTAGTGGTTAATTGGAGATAAAAGTCTCACTGTCTTTAGTGCCCAGACTGAATTTGAACTAAGATCCTCAGATCTCAGCCTTTTGAGTAGCTAGGATTACAGGCATGAGCCACGACGCCTGGCCCCTACCAACTTTTAAGTTGCTATTTTAATGATGTTCAAAGTGTCATTTTTGCTATTTTAAGTAACAAATTTGGAAGCCATCCAATATCTCACTATGATTTAAACTCTCTCACTCTATAATCATGTTATTTAATCAAAAATTAATTTCCTGCCAGAGTGACTTGTTAAAGATTTGCTAATTCTGACATTCTTCTCTGAAATATAATTGAACTCAGCGGTCAGTCACTCCTCTCCACAGGTCTCAGATAACAAAACACATTTGGATTTTGTCTTTTGATTTTTTCCTTTCTAGATTTATCATTTTTTAAACCGGTAATTTTTTCTTTAAAAATTGCTTTCCATTTTTTTAAACAATGATTAAAGCAATTGAAAAGGATAAACAACTATTAAGTGATTATTTTTAAGCTTTTCTATTTTTAAATAAAATTGAGATGATTTTCAGTCACTTCTAATATGCTTTTCTTCCAATTAAAATATGTGATAATGTGTATTATGGTTTGAATATAAAATGTACTGTACAGGCTCGTGCATTGGAGGCTTGGGAATTAGTTGATAGTGCTATTTTGAAAGATGGCGGAGATTGCATAATGTGTTATTACAAGAAGAAAGTAGCTATTGAGAGCATGTCTTTTAAAGAATAATATCTGGCCAATTCCTGTCCCCCTTTTGCTTCTCAGGTGCAATGAGGTGAACAATTTCCACCTCTCCATGTGTTCTTCACCACAATAGCATGGTTTTCTGCCTCTATCAGGCCCAAAATAACGACACCCCCCCAAAAAAACATCCCAGAAGGAAACTTTTGAAACTGTGATCCCAAATCCATCTTTCTCATTTTGAGATTTCTATTTCAAATATTTTGTTAAAGTAACAAAGAATGGTGAATATATTGTACATCTTCCTAACACAATTTAATCTTTTATTCATGAAAAATATCCTTATGGAAGATGTATACTGTTACATGAATTTATGTATGATTGATAATTTTCTAGAATAAAAAGTAAGAAGTAATGATTAAAGGATTGTGGAGCAATGTGCATAATTGTATATAGAGATTTTTAAAATATGTTAAAAACAAGTTTATCTCTATTATGTTTTACTCTGTGTGACTAATCTTTGACTATAGGAAAATGCTTGGTTTTTGATAAAGCAGTTGATATAGAAGGTATAAATTTGTTCTTTTGGCACTATTATTTTATCCTGTTGCTTTCATGATAAACATAAAGTTTATATTTATTTATTATTTTATTGCAATTATCTTTCTACAAATTATGAATTAAATACAAATAATTAAATGAATTTTAGTTGTGTTTCTTATTTAAAAATGAAAATTGCACTAGATTTTAGACATTACCTGTCTATTAAGCTCCCTTAGCTAATAATAAGGACTGTTACCTCAGAAAAATTGGCATAAATATAGCCTAAATCTCACATTAAATAAGTTTTCATGGAGTATTACTGTGAAAAAAATAGGTTAAATACAGTTTTGAAAAAAAATTACATTCTAGTTCCATAGGTAAGTTTTCAGAAGTATGAACACCAGAACAACCTTGTGGTAAAATAAATACGTACTATTAAAAATTCTGATAACAATATAGATTTACTATACTTAAGATAAAATTATTTTAAAGGTGACAATAGATTAAATATGACCGAGGTTATCACCAAAGAAGAATAAAACAAAGCAAAATGAGTTAAATATGATATAGAAGTGTGCTGCTTTTCCTCAGTGCCAGCACTTGGATGACAAGCAACACGTGATATAGCTAACACATAGGATACAATAATGCCTGTCCTCGTTCTTAGACCATGGATATTCAGGGTTGGTGCTGAGGATGAGTAGCTCCTTAAATTCTGCTCTCAGATGCCTCATGAGCCTTACCCAGGTCCTGGTCCTATGCTATCCTAATCAAATACATTACAGTTACATCTGTGTTGGTCTCTCAGGTAATTTCCTACTCTACTCAGCTTTGTGTATGGTATTCATAAAGACATGGCATTCGGTGTGACCAAGAAAATGTATCTAAGTGCTATTGTGTGACACTTTGATTATTGTCTTCCTCTCATCTTTCAGAGAAGCTTGCACCTTGGGTAAAGTTGGATATCATTTTTTTGCCAGTCCTGGGCCTTGAATTCAGGGCCTGGGCACTGTCCTTGGGCATGCTCAAGGCTAGAACTCTACCACTTGAGCCACAGCATCATTTCTGGCTTTTTCTTATGTATGTGGTACCAAGGAATCAAACCCGGTTCTTCGTGCATGCTAGGAAAGCACTCTACCACTAGGCTAAACTCCCAGCCCCTGGATACCATTTTAAAAAGTCAAATGAACAGCTAAGTGCTGAAGTACGGATAGTCCTGCCATTAACAGGACTATTTTAGCAGTATGTTTTGGATCTCAGTCAAGCCTTCAGATAACTGTAGTAACTTAGCTACACTCTTAATTGCAATCACTTAAGGAACTCTAATGGAGAAGCATGCAACTTGACCTTCTGGTTTGCGGAAAATCTGAGATTGTATATACTTATTATTTAAATCCACTTGTTATATGATAATAAGGAAACAATTCAATAGATGCTGTGATTTATTGTTTGTAGATAAATTAAAAAAAAGGAATCCAGAAACTCTGAAGTTAAACTGTTTGAATTCTGGGTGAGACCAACATTAGCTATGTGCCCCCTGGGAACATTTTTCAGGCAACTTGTGTTTTAGTTCCTTCAGCTACAAAATAGGGCAAATAATGGTACATACAGGCCAGGGTTACTGGAAGGATAAACACAATGAATTTACATAAGATGTGTATTAAATCATGAGCAATATGTAATGTCTGCTATGGTTCTTATTCCTTGCTGTTTCAAGCCTATTTCTCACATAGGTTCCTGCATTGCTAATAATAAATAAGGTGCAGCTTTTTATTTTTATTTATTTATTTTTTGCCAGTCCTGGGCTTGAGCTCAGGGCCTGAGCACTGTCCTTGGACTTTCTTAAGGCTAGAGCTCTACCCCTTGAGCCTCAGCACCACTTCCAGCTTTTTTCTATGTATGTGGTACCAAGGAATTGAACCCAGGTCTTCGTGCATGTTAGGCAAGCACTTTAACCACTAGGCCAAACTCCCAGCCCAGGTGCAGCTTTTTATATGTACATATGTGTTCCTGCAAGAGCACAAATGTTTTCTACAACAATGTCTGGGGATAGATGTACATGACTTCCACAGAATCATTTTGTACCTTCAGAAAGGGACAAGAGTAATTTATCCCACCTTTGTTTTCAGTGGATATCATTTTCTAGACTATCTACTGAGGAAAACTACTCCTATGTCTCAATTTTTATTATGAGTTTTCCTTCTTCCTACATTAGAAATTTCCATTTTCAGCATCTGGGGTTATAATTTTGCACATTTTCTAAGCATGAAAGACTCAGAAATGTTTTATTATCCAGATGTTTCATCACTGCAACATTCAGCTCACATTTTCCTGTATGCTTTTTAAAAAAAATTCTTCCATTGTAGGCCTCCCCCACCATGTGTGGCCTTCTTTCATTTTTTTCTCCTCTTTACAGGATGTTCTCACTGCTCTGAAGACGTAATGTAGACTGAGCTGGAGGTTACCATGGTGATAGGGCCATGTAAGATGACTTGAGTCTACATCTTGTTTTTTTTTTTTCTTTTTTTCATTCCTTTGTTTTTTTTTTTTTAGAGTTGTAAATTGTTGCTTTTTGCTGGTAGATTGTACTTAACGTAACTCTCCTTGTCATTTTTAGGCTAATTAAAGAACTTTGCTATTGGCTAATGGTCATATGTGTTACTATAAAAAATAGGTAACACTTATCAACTTTTTGCTCTCCATTTTGGTGAGCTTTTCCCTAGTACAGCATCTTTCATTTTCTTTAGGTATTTGACAGCCTTCTAGTATCTCAGACTTTTCCAGTGAGAATAAATTCATTTGCTAATCCCATCACACTGTGTTTTTCAAAAAAAATTCAAATCATTAAATCTATGTTGCATTGTGTAGACTGAAGTCAGAAGTCATGACTATGAAAAAAATAAAGTATTTTCAAAAAGTGACACTGGTGGTAGAAATCACTACAATAAGAAATATGATGCACATTTGATATAAAAATTAATAAAACATATAACCAGCTCTCACATAAGTTCTAAAAATGTATCTATTAGAATGTGTATATATATATATCAATTTCTCCTCAAACTATTATAGCATTTTTGTCTCAGATGCAAATTATTTTTTCATAGAGATCATTTATAATGTTAGAGTTTTAGTTTGAAATTTAGCTAAAATATTAAGTTTCTCAACATTTTGTTTCCAGATTATATATGAAGGTAGGCATCAATATTTTGTAAATGCCATTTTGTATTTCCATAGAAAAGGAAACAAAAAGATTTATTTCAATAATTGCCCTGTAAAATACATTTGAATCTTACAATGGTTCTTAATTTTATTTGTATGAATCATTTACCATCTGGCTTCTAGGTACCTTTTATGTATAGTGGTCAATTTAAACAGAAAACTTTTGGATGCTAGTGATCACATCTAATGTTTTGTTTATTGCTATACAGTGCTTAATTAACAAACTCATAAATATTAATGAGTGAATTTTTATGTAGAAGCAATTGAAGAAGGTAGGTAAAATTTCAGAGCAAGTGATTACTCATCATTATTCATCTTTTATATAGGAATGCTTTGTCTGGACTCTTCTTCAAGTTTTAGTTCCTTGTTAAAGAGGGAAAATAAGCTTGTTTATAAACTTAACAAATTCTCCGTGAATTAATTCAATTCTTTAAAATCTAAACCTAAGGGATGAGATCGCTACTCTTTGGAATTTACATTAACAGAATAAAACAAGCAAGCAATTAAGATAATAATATGTAATTATAATGAATATAATGAAGTTCATTACAAGGAGATTGGGTGGCTACTTTAGAAATAACCTCTCTGGGAGGTGCCAAAAAATTCAGAGGCAGTGTTGGTGGGAGTGTAAACTCCTTCAACCACTATGGAAAGCAGTATGGTGGTTCTTCAAAAGACTAAACATAGAGCTCCCCTATGACCCAGCAATTCCACTACTTGGCATTTACCCAATTGTCCAGAAACAAGGACATACTAAATCCACCAGCACAACGATGTTCATTGCAGCACTATTTACCATCAGGAAGGTATGGAACCAACCTAAATGCCCCTCTGTTGATGATTGGCTCAACAAGATGTGATGTTTATACACAAAGGAATTCTATGCTGCCATCAGAAACAACAACATCGCCCTATTTGTAAGGAAATAGAAAGACTTGGAAAATCATATTAAGTGAAGTAAGCCAGACTCAAAGGAACACAGACTCAATGGTTTCCCTCATTTGTCATAATCAGTAGAAACCTTGGGCTCTCCTAGCAGAGATTTACAATAGAACAAAACCTAGATACATAAAGCCATATTGGATGACCTAAATGAAAGAACCTCTACGATATAGTAACAAAAGCTATATAATGAGTGATTGTTGTCCTTACTGTACTATATTATCTCTCATCACTTTTGCTGTCCCTTGGTGATCTCATATTGTTACAGTATTTCACCTTGTTATCTGATATATTGTATATATATTTATTTGGTTATTTGAAATTGGATAGGGAAGGGGGGAAACAAGATGAAGGGTGGGGGTGGGGGGAGGGAAATGGGGACAAAGACATGAGAAAGGGTATCAATGTTTTGTGAAGTAATGCACCTTCTATCTGGTGAATATAATGTAATCCTTCTACTAATTACAATTAAAGTATATGAAAAAAATTCAGAGGCGGGATGAGCCAGGAAAAGCCAAGTATTTGAAAACCAGAAGCAGCAGCAGCAAAGGAAACTTTGTGAATGTTTGGTTTGAAGGCTGGAGTTTCTAAAGACCAGAAGAAGTCTTACTAAACTGTATGTAATAAAGTAGATATATATATATATACACACACACACATATATATGTATATATAAAACTATTTCCTACATTTACTATTTCCTTAAGTATTGCACTGATATTCATCAAATGAGAAATTCGAAGCCAAGTAGAAAACAAGATAAATAAATAGAGTCACTTCAGGATGAAAAGGAATTCAATACATTCATGTGATTGGAAGACACTATCTTAGATCAATGTGGAATAAAGATTTTTTTCTGAGAAACTAATTTGGTTTGAAAACTGAAGAATGAGACAGTTCCAGTCCTGCCACATAATAAGATGTTTTAGAGAAAACTTTAAAGTTACGTGAAATGTTCTAAGAACAGAAGATAAGCTTCTCTACTTGGTGTTCAGTGATGGAGGAACAATGAAGCTGATTTATATGAACATCATTTTGGATCTAGGAAGTCTCAGGACTAGTACCAAAGTAATCAAGGAAAAAATGACATGTGGCATTCTTGTCTGGGCTTTACTCTTTTCTTTCCTTTGGTTCTGGCTCTTCCAGAGGCTCATGAGAATGGCAATGTTGTAACAGAATATTTGGTCGTGAAATAGTGCATAGGAAGAGCAATGTGTGTACGTGAGAAAGACATAAGGAGAAGGACACTAGTATATTGCCATTGCCATAGCCTCATGTATACTAAAACAATGAATACATGTATGACTATTTTCATCAGAAGAAAAAAATAAGTAAAAGCCTTCACATTTAATGTAGCACTTTCAATTGTACTTCATGTTAATTAATTCTAAATCTTTATGAAAGCTTCAAATAGGTCAAGAAATGCACTAGAATACTAGAGTAAATGATTTCTTGAGGATTTGTATGAAACAGTCTATGGAAGTCATTCAAGGATTCTCAACATTCTCACTCTGTTGACTTCTTTGTGAAGAGCTTCTATTTAAATATGTCAAGGAGAAGGAAAAGTCACTGGATTATACTTTTGCAAAACAGCTTTACTCAATATATTGCCAACATGTAATAAACAATGCATTGTCCTGTTGTTAACTTTAACCTATTGTTAATTTCTCAAACTATGACAGACTCATTCTTTTAAAATAGCGACTTGAGCTCTAACTTACCAGGCATTTCAAATTACATCAATTTGAATATTGTATGATCTATTTGCAACTACATTTTAGCACATGTAGTTTATATATACAGACCTTGAGGACATTTCTATGTCTAGCTCAGTACAAATTTTTGTTTTGAGACCTTTTATATGCTTGTCTAAATTTACTACAAAGTGTTATATTTTGGTGGGCAATTGTGAGTGGCATTGTTTAACTGGTTTCATATGGAATTTGTTGTGGGTACATTTACAGTACTACTGTAAGCCTTTCAGAAAGCACAATCCAACCCATAAACTCCCTTTCCTGAGATGCTCTTCATTTCTCTATGAATATTTTTTTCTATGCAACAAATAGCAAGCATTACCTGTGGACTATGGGTGAGATTTAAAGGTGATATAGTGCCCCCAGCAGCCTTTAGAGGTGTATGCTTCTATTTTTTTCCATGTGAGGAAGACATAAAAAGACATTTTTGGTTAGTAGAGTTTTGAGGGTTATTTATTTTATTTTACTCTACTTTTTAAGGAATCCAAACTTTAAACTATTTCCTTAGCAGAGTGAAACTATCCATTTTGATTTTGGCTCTACATTCATACTCCATTTGCATATATTTCTAGTGTATACAATATTTGCTTGCATATAAATGTTGATTTTATGCTACAGTTGGGAGTTTAGCTATCTTCAAAAGGTCCATGTATTTAAAACTTAGTCCCATCTCCATGTTACTAGAGCTAGATGATTTCTGGATGTGGGGAGTAGTAGAAGATCTAGGTACTTAAAGTTCTTGGAAAGATTTATGGGCCTCTATGTTCCTCTCTTTTCTTTTGCTTTTGGCCATGTGGTGAACAATTTTGTTTCAACATATTCTTTTGTTACCATGCATTACCACAGGCCTTAAACCAATGGAACACCCCCTTAACTCTGGACTGGAATCTAAAAAATCATAATCCAAATATAGTCTTTTATTTTATTTATAAATTGATCATCTTATCTCAGATATTTGTTTTATTAATGGAAAGTTGACACATGGTGAATATCAATCATTCCATCTTGTCACAAATAGGGACATACATAGTCTGGCCCAAAATTCCAGTTCTATATGCTTGCATTCTTTTTACCCACAATGGAATGCTTTTACTGGTGTGAGATGCCTGCCCAATTTAGTTGCTAACTGCCCACCCACTGTTCTTTTCTTTGTGCCTTATGCCTATGCTTCAATTTCAGTGATCAAATTAAACCACAGGCCTAATTATGAACTTCACACACTTCTAACTGGAAAATCTGCTTTTTCTGTCTCATTTTTTTCTCATAGAAAAAATTACTTTATACTTACAGCTTATTACTGTCTGATAATTTATGCATTATTTGCCTACATACACATACACATCCAAGTAATTTTATTCTAGCACCTTAATTTATGTGCTCATAGTCAGTGGCTTGAAATCTCCCTTTCTCTCAGTATGGTTGCATAGCAACCTCTGCGACTTTTGAACAACAGAATGACTTTGTATTGAGTGCCAGGCATCATCTTCTCAAGTCACATGAAACCAATAGTTCCACATGTAAATGCTTTTCTCTCATACTTAGAAAATTATTTAAAGAAGGGAACTGGAATGGGTGATAAAATCAGAGAGAAGTAGAGTTATTCATCATCAAAGAGAAATGTTTAGACAAATGTCTGAAAAAAAATCAACAGATTTGACTGCTCACTGACTATTATCCTTTGTTTACATGTGAGTTTTGATCTTTGACTTGAATTTTAAATGCTGTATTATTTTTACACTGTATTATTTTAAATGCTGTGGCATTTTATTTTTCACATGGTAAATCATTTTCACTAATATGTCAAACCTACACTTTTACTACAAATTATGTCAGTAGCAGAGGTTAAAAGCGAATTCAATACACTATGGCAAAGAAATTTCCTAATATGCTTGAACTCTGTTTTTCTTGACTATAGTAACAAGGTTTCCTTGAAGGTACAAATGTCAAAAGCCTTGGTGTAAAAATAATTAAAAGAATATTTTTATGTTTTCTTTTCCCCATTTCTGGGGCTTGAACTCGGGTCCTGAACACTATCCTTGGGCTTTTTCCTCAAGGCTAGTGCTCTACCACTTGAGCCACAGCACCACTTCTGGCTTTTTTTCTATGTATGTGGTACCAAGGAATCCAACTCAATTGTTCATGCATGCTAGGCATGCACTCTACAGCTAGGCAAAACTCCCGGCCCTATTTGTAACTTTTCTAATAATCACTTTCATTATTTTTACAATATCTTTGTACACAAGCAGTGTAGATCTTCAAAAGATAGACACATCTAGTCACTACTCATCTTGAAAAGATTGTGGGTAATTTTAACCATCTTTTCATTCTTTCTTACGTCCATTTCCTTATCTACCTGTTTCCTTTATCATTTTCTACTTTTCTTGTATCACTGCCTTCTGGGTGTCTTATTTTACCTTTTATGTAGGCTTCGAGGGCTCATTAACTTAGTTTCCATTTATTGGTTCTATATAGAAAATGGTAGCATGAAAAATTATCCAGATGAAGCATCTTGAAATGTTGGTTTAAAAACGAATAAAAGCAAATCAAAATGCCTCAAAAGCAAATCATAAGGTGATACAAAACAGAAATCATAAGATGAAGTTCACTGAGATGAAAGAAATGGAAAAACTGGATGACAAAATGTTAAAGAATAAAGTAATAGTTTTCTTTCAATTTAATTATATACAGTTCATCTAAATCATACTAGTAAGTATATGAATAATGTAAATATAATAGTTTCCAAGTGAATCCTTTTTGTCACTTTTATAATTAATAACTAACTCATTGTGCGTAAACATACTCAAGTATACATTTCTTTTGCCCATAGTTTCTATTTTGTTTTATGCAAACTTTTATTAGCACTTGATGGCTTATTTAACTATTTTTTTGAGAACAGGTCACTATGTAGTGAGGCTAGCTTTGAACTCACAATCCTCCTGCTTCTACACCTGAGTGACTGGAATACTATGACTATGTAACTCTATGCCTGAAAGTATTTGATGCTTTTGATGCCATCCCCTATCTACACTTTTAGATATTAAAAGTTAGCTTTCTTGTAGTTACTATTTTTATTTCTATATTATTACATACATCTATGCTTATTTTCTTCTTAGGTGTATTAGATAGATGTATTTTATGTCTTTTATTCACTCTCCTCACTTATAAATTATGTAGTTGTCGTATATTTCTTTACTTTCACTCCTAAAATATTAGTATGCATATTTAACAAAAGTATAAAGAAATTAGAATTTCAATTTTTCAACCAAATAATATAGTTGATAGAATGTTTACTCATTAATAAACCCCATGTTGTTTTTCAAGTTATCTAATCAAGTAACTTTAGTTCCATACTGATTTTACATTCCCCAAATGAATCATTATTCTTGTTTATAGTCATGACTTTCCTGTTAATCATTTCAGGACTAACAATTTACTAATCTCTATTTTTCAGATATTGCAATTGCCTTCTTCTTGTAAATTTACTCATTTTTTTCTTAGCATGTTTAATTTTATATTTAGGGTTTACTCTCTTTCATATAGTCTTTAAATATACTTGCTATTTGAATTTATAAAAATTTTCTATTATTTCATATCTTAAGGGTCTTACCTGCTGTTTATAGCATCTGCTGGTTCTTTCTCTGGTGGATGGCCCCCTTATGTGCTTTCTAATTTTAGATTGCTCATCTTCAGCAGGAAATCTTTTCTTGACTAAATTTAGTATGCATCTTTAGAAAATGATTTTGCATTTAGTTCTACCAAGCGGCTTAAAGCTTTATCAACATGTCAGCAGCAATTTATGTTATTTTCTAAGCTTTGGAGATTTGGACTACCAGGTGGTAGGGTTTCAAACACAAAACCTGTATAAAGTGGCCATAAATTCTTGCTAGTGATTTGTTTTCTCTTCTTTCACAGGACTGGAACAAGAAGAAATTAGTTCTACTTTTGTTTTTTCACTTAGCAAATGGATGCATTTTGTTCTCCTTATCATTTCATGTGTTGGTGTTGCCTTTAAGGGCTTTTGTTGTGTGGCAGGTGCAAAGATGGTGGCGGCCTTGAGGCAGGTGCCACACATGACTCTTGGTAAGAGAATAGCCTGTCAAGTGAGTGATCACTTTCCTGAATCTTAGCTTATATTTTAGTTTGTTTCATGAAAATTTATTTTCTTCTCTGACATATTTGAATGAAATTCTTATGCTTATTCAGTGTTGTTAGAGGTTTTAGAGTTTGAGGAGTTCTTTTACTTTTCTATACTATAGCTCCACCCATCTATCTGGGTGGAGTGGCTCATAACTGTAATCCTAGTTACTCAGGAGGCTGAGATTTGAAGATGACAGTTCAAAGCCAGCCTAGGCATGAAAGACCATGAGACTCTTATCTCCAATTAATCACTAGAAAATGGGAAGTGGGGCTGTGGCTCCAGGGTTAGGGCAGTAGCCTTGAGCTGAGGGGCTCAGGGACAGCGTCCAGGCCCAAGTTCAACTCCCATGACCCACCAAAAAAAAGAAAAGCATCTGTATTCCTAAACAATGGAGCATAGATTTGAAAAGCAGTAGTCTTTGCTACAGTGGTAATTAGGAAATTCTTCTGCTCAGATGGTACATTTTTCACCTAATTGGTTCTAAGTCATAAATCCAATCATAACATTGTAAAATCTCCCTAATTGGTTTATCATGCTCCTAGGATAAATTCTAATTATATTATCATGCCTTTCATTGACTTCCTGTATTCCATTCCTACTTTCTTGACCAGCTCTTCCCTCTTCCTCATGTGATTTATGTATAGCCAGATTGAGTTCCTTAGAAGTTATCCAAATTATCAGTTAGTGTAATCCAAAGCCTTTCTAATATACTGATTCCTCTGCATGGACCAAAAAGTATTTATCTTTCATCGACACCAAAAATACTTTGGTGTTCCTGTGTTTTTCAGATGTTAATTTAAGCATCACAGTTTCCTTTACATCCTCTCTCACCAATCTATTCATCTCTATTACATCCTTTTTATTATTTTTATTGTAATTAATACAAGGGTTACATTATATTCATCAGATGGAAGGTACATTTCTGAACAATCATTGCTACCCCTTCTCATGTTTTTGTCCCTCCCCCAACCCCCTCCCTTCATCTTGTTTTCCCCCTTCCCTATCCTATTTCAATTAAACAAATATATATATATATATATATACAGTATATCAGATAACAAGGTAAGATGAGAAATAACATAGTACATTAAGAATAACAGTCACACATTATACGGCTCTTGTTTCTATATCTTGGAGGTCCTTTCATTTAGCCTTGTCCTATACGGCCTTATGTATCTAGGTTTTGCCCTACTGTAAACCACTGCTAGGAGAATCTAAGGTTTCTACTGATTATGACAAATGAGAGAAACCATTGAGCCTAGGTCCTTTGAGTCTGGCTTAATATGATTTTTTCCAAGTCTTTCCATTTCCTTATAAATGGGGTGATGTCGTTTCTGATGGCAGCATAGAATTCCATTGTGTATAAATACCACATCTTGTTGATCCAATCATCGAAAGAGGGGCATTCAGGTTGATTCCATACCTTCCTGATGATAAATAGTGCTGCAATGAACATCATTGTGCTAGTGGATTCAGTATGTCCTTGTTTCTGGATGAGTGGGTAGATGCCAAGTAGAGGAATAGCTGGGTCATAGGGGAGCTCTATGTTTAGTCTTTTGAGGAAACTCCATACTGCTTTCCATAGTGGTTAAATGAGTTTACATTCCCAACGGTGTAGTAGTGGTCGCTCCTGGCCACATCTCGCACAACATCTGCTATTATTTGATTTCTTGATCATGGCCATTCTAACTGGAGTGAGGTGGAATCTCAAAGTTGTTTTGATTTGCATTTCTTTTATTAACAGAGATGTCGAGCATTTCATCATGTAGGCCATTCCTCTTTCTTCTTCAGAGAAGACTCTCTTTAAGTATTTGGCCCATCTTTTAATGGGACTGGTTAAGCACCTGCAGAAACTAAAGTTGGATCCTCCTTTGTCATCCTCCACCAGGATTAACTCCAAATGAATCAGAGACCTCGAGGTAAAAGCAGATGCACTGAAAACTTTACAAGAAGGAGTAGGTCTGTTTGGCACAGATAAAAACTTTCTTAATAAGGAACCAGAAACACAACAAATCAAAGAAAGTCTGGATAAGTGGGACTGCATTAAACTGCAGAGCTTCTGTATGACAAAGTACATAGCAAACAAAATAGAAAGCCTACAGAGTTGGAGAAGATCTTCACTAACCATACAACAAAGGCCTCATATCTAAAATATATCAATAGCTCAAAAAATTGATTTACTCCCAAACTAATCTCCATAGACCCATTTCTTTGATGAATATAGATGCAAAACTTCTCAACAAAATACTGGCCAACCATCTACAACAACTCATCAAAAAATTGTACTTTATGATCAAACAGGATTCATCACAGGAAAGCAAAGCTGCTTTACCATACACGCAAGTCAATTAATATAAATCATCACATCAACAGGAGCAAGGACAAGAATCACATGATTGTCTCAATAGATGCAGAAAAGGCATTTGATAAGAACCAACGCCCCTTTATGCTAAAAGCTGTGGAGAAACTAGGAATTCATGGAGCATTCCTCAGTATAATAAAGGCTGTACATGACAAACCCACAGAGAGCAAGCATTATAATTAATACTGAAAATATAAAGCCATTCCCTCTAAAATCAGGAACGAGACAAGGATGCCCACTCTCTCCACTCCTCTTTAACAGAGTATTAGAATTCCTAGCCAGAGCAATAAGGCAAGAAGCAAGCATAAAGGGATCCAAACAGGGAACGAGGAAGTGAAACTCTCCCTCTTTGCAGATGACATGATTTAAAGAACCCTATAGACTCCACTCCCAAGCAACTTGAGCTGATTCAAAACTTTGGCAAGGTAGCAAGGTATAAAATTAACCCTCAAAATTCAACAGCCTTAATGTATACCAACAATGAGAGGAGTGAGGCAACAATCAGGAAAGCAACTCCTTTTGCAATAGCCTCAAAAAAAAATAAAGTACTTAGGAATTAAGTAAGTATGTAAAAGAACTTTATGATGAAAACTTTGAAATCCTGGAAAAGGAAATTAAAACAGAACTGAGGAAATGGAAAAACTTTTCATGCACCTGGATTAGAAGAATTAATACTGTGAAAATGGTAATCCTGCCAAAGGCATCTACAAATTCAACTCAATACCCATCAATAGCCCAATGTCATTATTTAAGGAAATAGAAGAAGCAATCTAAAATTTCATATAGAATAATAAAAGACCCCCTTATAGCAAAAACAATTCTCAGCAGAAAGAACAGCACAGGAGGAATTTCAATACCAAACTTTAGATTTTATTACAGAGCTATAGTAACTAAAACAGCTTGGTAATGGCACAAGAACAGGACTGAGGACCAATGGAACAGAACTGAGGACCCAGATATTAACCCACAGACCTATGGCCACCTAAACTTTGATAAAGGAGCCAAAAAAATAGAATGGAAGACAGCTTCTTCAACATGTGGTGCTGGCAGAACTGGTTAAGCACCTGCAGAAAGCTAAAGTTGGATCCTTCTGTGTCATCCTATAACTAGATTAATTCCAAACGGAGCAAAGACCTCGAGGTAAGAGCGGAAAACCTAAACTCTTTAGAAGAATGAATAAGAGATACATTTGGCTTCCTTGGCACAGGTGGAAATTGTCTTAATAAAGACCCAGAAAGACATCATATTAAAGATAGCTTGGGCAAATGGGACTGCCTTAAATTGCAGAGCTTCTGTATGGCAACAGACATAGCTAGCAAGTTAAATGGAAAGCCCACAGAATTGGAGAGGATCTTCACTAACCATGCAATAGATAAAGGCCCCATATTTAAAATATATCTACTAAAAAAATTAAATCTTCCCCAAATTTAAATCTACCCTAGAGAAGAAATGGAACCAACCTGAATGCCCCTCAGTTGATGATTGGATCAACAAGATGTGGTATTTATACACAATGGAATTCTGTGCTGCCATCAGAAAGAACGACATCATCCCATTTGTAAGGAAATGGAAAGATTTAGAAAACACCTATTATATCCTGATATAGTATTTGTCAACATATATTATTTGTACAGAGATGCCTATTTATGTATATAATATACCTTGATCAAATTTACTCCTTTGTTTTTTCTTGTTCTTTCCCCTTTTTTCACATTTTGTATTGATTTCAATATTATTTTTTCGTGTATATAATATGAATTATTTGGATTATACTCATTCCTTCATCATCTGCTCCATTTTATCCTTCCTTTTCTTTTCTTTCCCATTTCTATATTCATTTCATTTTAGACCTATACTCTTTCACTAAAATCAAACTTATATCTACTGTATTAAATATATTAGTTTTGCTACTCTCTAAATCCTATGGCAGTAAACAGAAAAATTTTCTCTTACAAGTTGGTTCTCCACGTATTAGCATGAGGGCACTCTGCAGGCAATTCCTAAGTGCTTGCTGGGTATTTGACATTGAAATTGCTATAGTTATTACTGTCATTACAAATAAATTTTGTGTTTGGTACTGTGTAGAAATCCTTGACATTGTGGAATTATGAGTAAATAACACCCGAGCTTGTTCTTGAGAGCAATTATAAAATCGGAAAAGATCAGTGTGCTAAAATTGGAGTTATCACATCCATAATTCTGTGTGTTCAGATTCATGCCGCTAGTGGAAATCTTTTGGCTATGATAGTTATTTGCAAGCAGAATATAAATTGGACCATTATCTTGAGAGTACCCACCATGATGAGGCTGACATTTAGGCTAGTGGACTATGAATATGGTTTGTCTTGGGTAATATCAAAAGTAGAAAAGTATTAGCTGGGTGCCAGTGGCTCACATCTGCAATCCTAGCTACTCAGGAGATTGAGATCTGAGGATTACAATTCAAAGCCAACCTTTACATGCAAGTCCTGAGACTCAGCTCCAATGAACCACCAAAAAACGGGAGTGGCACTGTGGCTTAAAGTGATAGAGAGCTTGCCTTGGCTGAAGAGCTTAGGGACAGCGCCCCGGCCCAGAGTTCAAGTCCTATGTCCTACAATAAAAAAAAAGGAGTAGAAAAGTTTGGGGACTTTTCATAGTAGTATTTCCAGCATTGCTATGTCACCAAGTATATTTAACCATGAACAAATACAGATAGAGAGACATGGGTAGGAAGACACAGGTAGAGAGATGTTACTATAGACAGTGTGAAAGTTGCTGCAGCTCCAAAAATGAGACTCGACCAGAGCAGGATAATATTTTAATCATTTTTATATCTGTTATTCTCAGAACTTCTTAGGTGATCAATAAATATATGTTGAATGAATGAATTAGTGGTTTTAAAAGTTTTACTCTTCATGCATTTATTTAAAATGCTTTCTTACAGAGGAAATCATAGAGATTAAAGATGATAATTGCTCTTTTGGGTCTCAACTCCAACATTTATAAGTACCCCTAAAAACTTGAACTGTAATATAGAAATTCAACCAAAAGCAAGAATATCTGCCTGTGCTGGGACTGTTATATCTTCTTCAAGTAATTCATCTAAAAGTAATTTTTATGATGACACCTTTAATGGCCTCACTGTAAGTATGTTTCAGTGCAGTAGTAAATTGACTTTCCAATGTTTGTTTTTCTATTTTGCCATGACAAAATGAAACATTTTCAAATGTTGTATGCATAGCAGGGCATGTTGTTAGATAAGAATGAGAAACTTTTGATTATTGCTCAGTGCTAGTTATTCTCAGAAATATAACAAGATCCATAGAAAGTATAGTAATTGCAGTTTTGAGATTTGGAAAGAAAGAAGAAAAACACAATTTCCCCTTTCTTCCCTCTCCTCCCTCTACTGTCCTTTCTATCCTCCCTCTTTTCCTTTTCCTCTCTCTTTTTTTTCTATTCCTTAATACTTCTATTAAGAACCCCACTGGGGGGAAGTATGGAGTTAGTTTCCTCAGAATAGAGCGATAGAAAACAATACTTCAAAAATACTGCTGCTGTTTCCAGATCTCAATGCCACTATTCTTAGAAAGACCTTTTGTATTTATAGAACTTCTAGAATTTCAGAAGCAAGGTGAAAAATGGCACTAAAGTTGTATAGATTTATAATAGATTGTGAGGATTTGTCTAGACAGGACATTAAGTGCTTTATTTTATTTTGGATGGTTTCATCTTACAAGAAAAGAATGGGGGAAAGTTTTTTAGGATCAGTTGTATTTTGGTTCTTACATATTAGTTTCATAGTAACAGAAAAATATAATTTTAGCCTTACCTTTATAAAGGTATTTGAGAAAGTGAGGTGGATTAATTCAGAGATAACTCAAAATGGTTAAAAACTGCATTAAAAACATGGCATAGGCCTCTGATTTTTCAGGCAGATAATCACATACACACATCTAAGAAAAAGAAGATTTAAGTGTATTATAGAAATTGGGATCATATTTAGTTACTTCCACATATCTCAAAACCTACAGTTGTCACAGCAACAAAATACAAACTTATTACATGTATAAATGTCTGAGATACTTGCAAGTAACAAAGAGCAATGATCAAGCCGGTGTCAGGATGCCCATATGAGTGAGTTTGCATTAAGAAAAGAAAATGTATTTCTTCATGTGTCTATAGGCCATTCTAATTTCTTCTTCAGAGAAGACTCTCTTTAAGTCTTTGGTCCATCTTTTGATGGGATGGTTGTTTATTTGGAGATTAGTTTTGGAGTGATTCAATTTTTTGAGCTGTTGATATATTTTAGATATGAGGCCTTCGTTTGTTGTATGGTTAGTAAAGATCTTCTCCCACTCTGTAGGCTTTCTAGTTAATTTGCTGTATGTCCTTTGCCATACAGAAGCTGTGCAGTTTAATGCAGTCCCACTTATCCAGTCTTTCTCTGATTTGTTGTGTTTCTTGGTCCTTATTAAGAAAGTTTTGACCTGTGACCTAGAGTATCTCCAATTTCTTCTTGTAAAGTTTTCGGTGTATCAGCTTTTACTTCAAGGTCTTTGATCCATTTGGAGTTAATCCTAGTGCAGGGTGACAAAGAAGGATCCAATTTTAGGTTTCTGCAGGTGCTTAACCAGTTCTGCCAGCACCACTTGTTGAAGAGGCTGTCTTTCCTCCATTCTATTTTTTTTTGGCTCCCTTATCAAAGATTAGGTGACCATATGTCTGTGGGTTAATATCTGGGTCCAAGAAATGCAAATCAAAACAACTCAAAAATTCCACCTCACTCCAATTAGAATGGCAAGGATCAAAAAATCTAATAACAACAGATGCTGGAGGGGATGTGGACAGGAGGGATCACTACTATACTGTTGGTGGGAGTGCAAACTCGTCCACCTACTATAGAAAGCAGTATGGCAGTTCCTCAAAAGAAAAAATATAGAACTCCCCTATGACCCAGCTATTCCACTACTTGGCATTTATCCAATCGTTCAGAAACAAGGACATACTAAATCCAGTAGCACAACGGTGTTCATTGCAGTACTATTTACCATAGCAAAGATATGGAACCAACCCAGATGCTCCTCAGTTGATGAGTGGATCAACAAGATGTGGTATTTATACACAATGGAATTCTATGCTGCTGACAGAAAGAATGACATTGCCCCATTTGTAAGGAAATGGAAAGACTTGGAAAAAATATTAAGTGAAGTAAGCCAGACTCAAAGGAACAAAGGCCCAATAGTCTCCCTCATTTGTCATAATCACTAGGAACCTTGGGCTCTCCTAGCAGAGATTCACAATAGAAGAAAATCTAGATATACAAGGCCATATAGTATGATGCTAAACGTATGGACTTCCAGGATATAGAAACAAAAGCCATATAATGAGAGATTGCTGTCCTTGATGTACTATGTTATCTCTCCTCTCTTTTGCTGTCCCTGGCTATGTCATATTGTTACAATATTTCACCTTGTTATCTGATATATTTTATATATGCTTAATTGGTTGTTTGAAATAGGGAAGGGAAGGGAGAAATCAAGTTGTGAGGGGGGAGGGGAGAGACAGAAATGGGAAACAGGACATGAGAAAGGGTGTCAATATTTATGAAGTTATTCACCTTCTATCTGATGAATATAATATAACCCTTCTATTAATTACAATAAAAATTTATGAAAATTTTTTAAATAAATTTTTATTGTAATTAAATGTACCTTCTATCTGATGAATATAATGTAACCATTCTATTAATTACAATAAAAATATATGAAAAAAATTTTTAAAAAAGAAAAAGCCTCAGGGACAGAGCCCAAGCCCTGAGTTTAAGCTCCATAACTGATTAAAAATTTTCAATAAAAAAAGAAAGAAAATGTACATTTCATTTAATAAAGCCTTGAAGCAGTGAGCACCAAGAACACCTTGCTAGCAGAGATTAGTTACTGAGAGGGTATGAATGTACACAAAGCATCTCCCAGGCAATTTAAACAACTTCAGAGCTGGGAATAAATGCCTGCAATATAAATGTGAAAAGCCAGCCACCATGTGCTCTGATTTATGCAGTGTGATACAACAGTCATTTGCTTTAATCCTTTGTAGCTACAGTTCTCAGCTATAGAAAGGAAGGATATGAGCCCAGGTGTGAAGTACATAGAACACAGTTCCAAATGATCTTTAAAGCTATAAATCTGATAATGTCACTATTTTGATTAAAACCTTTTTTTTATCTTTTGCTGCTGTTTTCAAGTTCAAGACCAAAATCTTCATTACATTCTATGCATTTCTTTTTTTAAAAAATTAAGTGTATTGTCAAGATGATGTAAAGAGCGGTTACAGATGCATATGAAAAGCAATGAATACATTTCTTCAACATTGTTACCCTCTCCCACGTTTTTTTCTCCCACTTTCTCTTCCCTGAAGCCCCTCCTCCCAAGCTGTAAAGTTCATTTTCCAAGTATTGCTTGTGATTATTGCTGATATATTCGTTCAATCTTTGTCTTTCACATTTCTTCTCTTTGATCTTTTTAGCACCCTTTCTTCTTTTCCAGAGTCCTGTGTCAGTAAGTTGCTCTTCTCTTGCCCCAATAAAGGTTGACTTCTTCCATTTCCTCCAGTGAGCTACATCTTCATCAGCTATGCACTTTGTTGCTTTTGTAATTATTATTTTTTCTGCTTCAGAACAGAGAAAGACTTCTGCTCCTTTCTCTATTAAACCTTATATATTCATCAATTTTTTTTGCCAGTCCTGGGCTTAAGCTCAGGCCAGAGGACTGTCCTTGGATTTTTCTCAAAGCTAGAACTCTACCTCTTGAGCCTCAGCACCACTTCTGGCTTTTTCTAAGTATGTGGAACCAAGGAATCAAACCTGGTCTTCGTGCATGCTAGGCAAGCACTCTACCACTAGGCCAAACTCCAGGCCCCACATTCATCAAATTTTAAGTCACGTTTATTCAGGTAAGTCTTCTATATCTAGTGCCTGACAAAGTTTTTTTTTATTTTTCATAGATCATGACATTAAAGGTTATATAATCAAAACTCTTCTTTTGCAGGTAGGAAAATTACTTCTTTTATAATAAATGTTATCAATATATGTACAGTTTTCTATGTAAGTTTCATGTGTGTGTGGTGTTTATATGACTAGACAAATGCCATTTTTCAAGTGAGATAACACATAGCTTATCAGAGATTCAGAGATATTTGTACCTTGTTTTCCCAATGTCCTCTCATTCTATGAAAAAACTATTTATCTGAAAAGCCAGGGAGAGTAGAATTGAGGGAACCCAATAAAAGAAGGAATGGAAATGATGATGAGAGAATAGTTAGAAATATTGAAAGGTTGCACACTTTGAATTACGATATACATCTTCACCCAATGCCTTTGTACCAATGCCTACAAAATCTGAGACTTGTCTATATTTGCAAATATTTCTAATTTTGAATACTGATATAATATGTTTTAGAAAGGATGAACTGAAAAGCAATGTTATAACTGAACAAATGGAGAGGAAGCACAGCTGTGTCCTAACATCAGGAGAGAATAGAAAATTCTCCAGACTTAGAGAAAGCTCCAGATGTAATACCAGCAATGTTTTGGACATGTGATGTAGCTCACTGACTACTAATTTACCCTAAATGACAGCTGTACTGAAAAGATACTAAAGTGATGCAATACATGACATGTGGATAGCACTGAATTTTAGGAAAAGTAATAAGATAATTTTGCTTAATTGTCTAGGACTATATTTATACTTCTTAAAATCCATAAGGAAAATTGGTGTGAATTTAACAGAAAACATTATTTGCTGATAAACATTTTTTTCTCACAAAGCTAGCAAAAATTCAGATCTCATTTAAGTAGGATTATTATTTCCTATATATACATGTACATATACATACATATGAACATAAATAGCTTCTAAAATAAATAAAAGTTTAAATTCTGCTATTTATAGTGTAGCTATTTGAAATCTACAGATATATTTTGTTGATACTTGGTCAATATTTCCTCGTGTAGTTTACATGAAGTGTTTTCAAAAGTAAGGTTCAGCACATTAGCTTAGTGATAGGAAGCTACAATGGTAATACAATTTTTAGTTCAAAGGAGATCTCAACTGTGAAATTATGACATTAGCAAAACTAATGTTTTTGTCATTTGTGGGCCTTGAACTCTTGCTCTGGGCATTGTCCTGGGCTAGTGGAGGAGATGACTCAAAATTTTCATGGAGATACACTAGGAAAAGATTTTTTCTTTTTAGTAAACAAATGTGATCATTGGTGAGCATGACCAAAAAGAGCTTAACTATTTTTAACTTTAATTTTATTGTCAGGGTGATGTACAGAGGGGTGTCAGTTACATACATAAGGTAGTGAGTACATTTCTTCTGGAACATTGCTATGCCCCCCATGTTTTTCTCCCACTTTCCCTCCTCTACCTCACCTCAAGTTGTAAAGTTCATTTCCAACATGTTGTCTTGTGATGATTGCTATTACATTGGCTCACCTTTTGTCTATTGTCTCTTCATCTTATAAACCTGTACGATATGATATGTAGATGTGGTGTGAAAGGTCAATAGGGTTGATCACCAGCATAAATGATAGGACTGACAATGCTGTTGGTAATGAAAGGTCGGCTTTTCAATGGATGATAGTGATATAACCAACTATATATTGGTCAACAAATAGTGGAGACAGTAATGTGTTTTCCAGACCATACACAGAAGTCAAGTGGAGGCAGGTTAAATTGAGGGTTATACAATTTTTAGTAGCAAAATATCTTCATGATCCCAAGGCACAGAAAATTGACTTCAGTAGACATGAAAGCTCTTAGACAAAAGGACAAGTTAATCTTTGACTACACCAAAATTAAGAACTACTTAACTAACATTATTTTGAGAGCCTCTTTTCATTAGAATGTAAACAATCACACAGAAGTTGCAGCATATAAAACTAATAAATATGTATAATTGTAAATATAATGCACATATAATCAATACAATCTTACAGAATACTAATGAAAACAAGCACCTCCTATGAAATATGAGCGATTGCATAAAAATGAAGTTGTTAACAAAACATTAAGAAAGATCTGTTTTGTTCATGATTCAATACACATATGAATCAGTCCTAAATATTCTTACTCACTAGAAGGCTGTATAAAATTTAAAGATATGGCATTTGTCCACTCGTCTGAAAACAAGGACATACTAAATCCACCAGCACAACGATGTTCAATGCAGCACTATTTACCAAGGCAAAGATATGGAACCTAGATGCCTCTCAGTTGATGAGTGGATAAGCAAGATGTGGTATTTATGCACAATGGAATTCTATGTTGCTGTCAGAAAGAATGACATCGCCCCATTTGTAAGGAAATAGAAAGACTTGGAAAAAATCATATTATGTGAAATAAGCCAGACTCAGAGAAACATAGGCTCGATAGTTTCCCTCATTTGTCATAATCAGTAGAAACCTTGGGCTCTCCTAGCAGAGATTTACAATAGAACAAAACCTAGATACATAAGACCATATAGAATGACGCTAAATAAAAGGACCTCCAGGATACAGAAACAAAAGCCATATAATGAGTGATTGTTGTCCTTAATGTACTATGTTATCTCTCCTCTCTTTTGCTGTCCCTTGGTGATCTCATATTGTTATAGTATTTCATCTTGTTTTCTGATATATTGTATATATGCTTGATAGGTTATTTGAAATTGAATAGGGAAGGGGGGAAAACAACATGAGGGTCAGGGGTGGGGGCAGGGAAATGGGGACCAAGACATGAGAAAAGGTATCAATGTTTATGAAGTAATGCACCTTCTATCTGGTGAATATAATGTAACCCTTCTATTAATTGCAATAATATATATATGAAAAAATTAAAGATAAGTGAACATGTGAGACAAGCATCCAAAAGTAAGATACTCATAAGAAATGTTTCAAAAAATAGTATAACATTACCTAGGACGTGTATAGAGGAGATAACTATTAGGGTTTTTTTTTTTTTAAAAAAAAGCCCTGAACAGCTAGGTATAGGTGGTATATTCCTATTACCCTAGATATTCAGGAGGCTGAGGCATAGGATTCCAGTTCAAAGCCAGCCCATAAGTGAAAAAACCATAAGACACTTATCTCCAAGTACCAGCAAAAAAAAACTAAAAGCAAAAATGGTAGCTAAAAAAAAAGTGGAGCTGTGGATCATATGGTATAATACTATCTCTGAGCAAAGGATCACCCAAAAACAGTGTCCAGGCCCTGAGATTAAGGCCAAACATGGACCCATAGACAGACAGAGAGACAGACGGATGGATAGGGACACACACACACACACACACACACACACACACACACACACACACACACACCACACTAAAAATCCTAAGTAGAAAGCAATAAAAATGAATACTAAACAGGAAAATGGCTTAAAAAGCTGTAGGGTACTCATACAATGGATTGTCATGTTATGGATGAACCTAACAAATATAATGGAAGCAAATAGAAGCATCTCATTAAGTAATAGGTAAAATATTAACTAGTCAAATTTCAAAGAGAAATATAGCCTTGTTTTTAGGAAAGGATAATTGCTATAAATTTAATGTAACTTACAACACCTAACCTTTTGGCCTCAAGATGGTGAACACTTTTTATAGACTGGTTAGCTATTTGTATGTCTTTTGAGATATATATAGGTCCTTTGGCCATTTCTAAGTCAGATTATTCATTTATTTTTTATCTTCTTTTTTCATATATTTTTATTGTAATTAATAGAAGGTGCATTACATTACTTTGTATACATTGATACCCTTTCTCATGTCATGGTCCCCATTTCCTTCCCCCTTCCCTATCCAATTTCAAATAGCCCATCAAGCATATGTACAATATATCAGATAACAAGGTGAAATACTGTAACAATATGAGATAACCAATGTATTCATTTCTTTTGATGTTGTAAGTTTTTTAGATTTGAGTGTTAATCTCCTGTCAGGTGCATAGTTTGCAGAATTAGTTTGTAGATGAGATTTATTCTATTACTTCTTTGCTAGGCAAGAGCTGCAAATCAAGACAATAGAAAATAAAACCTAACATGCACAAAAAGAGACTACGACAGGAAAGAAATATCATAGTAGTGGACATGGAAAATTTAGAATCCTTATTTCTGTTGTTGAGAAATATAAAATGGCACATACATTTTGGAAAACTGTTCAGCCATGTTTCAAAGTGTTACAGTTAGCTTGAATCAAGAGTTGCAGCTCTATATATTATAAAAGAAATGAAAGCATACATCTTCAGAAGTGTGAAAATAATTACAGTAAATTGGCAAAACGTAAACAATTTAAATATTGATCCAGTAGTGAATGGCAAATAAAATTTGCAAAAATAAAATATTACTCCAGAATAGAAAGGATTGATGTAGTTTTTAATTAACTCAAACTAATTATATGAAGGAATTTGGATGCAATATGTTCAAATACATGTACAGTGTATCTTTATCAGCATCACTTCTTCCATCATTATCAATCCGTCCCTCCAATCTATCCCAAGCCCATTTGTCTCAAATTTCCTACTTCCATTTTCACATTTTCACTGATTATTATAGTTGTATTCATACATGAAGTAGTGTGAATGAAAACATATGGGCAAGGAAAGAAGTCAGCACCAAAGAAGCTGTAGATTGGGTGACTCTATTTATAGAGATAGAAAGTATTAGTAGCTTCTTGAGCTTGACAAATTGAGGAGAAGATCAACAATTATTATTAATAGGTAGGGGAATGTTTGTGAAAAAAAGGTGCTAAATGGATTGTGGTGATGATTCCACAGCTTTTAAGATATGAAGATGAATTTTATACTTGAAATGATGAATGATATAGCATATAAAACGTGACAAATCTGTTTTCTCAGAAAGCAAAAGACAAAAGATAGTCCAAAGAGATAAAATTAGCCTCAAGTAGAACAGATTTGGTTCAACAGAAGGGAAAACTGTAAGGGAAATTCAAAATAAATGAATCACTCCAGATGGACCAATCTGACTTCATAATGGGATATCCACTTTTTCCTTACTCCAGATGTTTAAACCAGAATAGGATATAATAAAAAAAAATCTGAATGATTTATATATGGTTGGCGTAAATGGTTCTTGGAGTTTGAGTCATAAAACTCTTAGGTATATGAGGATGACTATGTTTTGATTTCATAACTAAATATTATATAAATAACTCCTTTTTAAAGAAGTAATGTATATATACATATAAAATAGTTAATACAACATGGAATATCTATTTAGTTCGGTTAAATTGTGTCATAAATCAACTTTCTTAAAAAATCAGAATACTGCTGGTGTACTTGACTCATGCCAATAATTCTAGCAAGAACTATTTTCTGGGTAAGAGGCTAAGATCTGAAGGATTGTAGTTTGAAGGTCTAGCCTGCTAAGTCATTTTCTAAAAGTAGCCAGAACAAAGCAAAAATGAAGAGATGGCTCATGTGGTAGAGAACCAGCCAAGGAAGTACAATGTCCTATATACACAAATCCTAGTACTTCCTCCACAAGACAGAAAAAAAATATTTGCAAATACTTCAATATTTTATTACATGATGCATAGTAAAATGCAGGTAATCCAACTGCTAAAAAGGTAACCTATTTCCTTGAAGAGAAAAATACAACAGTTGTCTAATGTTTAAGTTGAGAAGGCATTCTCACACTTTATCTTCATTTCAACTGTATTTTCTTGGAAACTAATAAATTTTGAATATCAAGGAGTAAAATGGTGAAATTTGAAAGGACTATACTGTTTCAATATATGCTTTCTGATTTAAGAATCATTTAGGAACAATCTTAGCTAAACTCCAATATTCTGGCCTTTTGAAATTCTAAAAGTTGCTAAGCACTTGAAATCTCAGTCCCTTTACTAGTTAAATGAGGGTAATAACAGTAACCTCACCTAATGTGGAAGGGAATTAAAGACACAAATCACTCAGCAAGAAGCTCAAAATATGGTAAGGGGTCTATAGATGTTTATTTGAAAAATTCAACCAAGAGGTATATGATCTCAGTACTGATTCAAACAAAGTTTCAGAAGTGCAATGCAGAATTAAAAGAAGAAAACAAGTTAATTAGGAGAAATCCTTTGGGATTTACTTATACTTTATCTCTACACATTGTTTTCTTGCTTTGAGTTGCAGAATTTGTCCTCTGCATAAGAGGTTGACTGGAAAGTAAGGACTTTTAGACATACATAAATATTTATTCTTTACATACCTCTTGGGATGCAACCACTTAGAAGACTGGCTAAAGATAATAGGGAGCTAGGTGTGCTGTATTTTATCAGAACACATTACTGGTTTTCTACAAACATGTGGAGCCTCATGGGTCATTATATAAATTAAAATCTTCATATAAATGATGAGTTCTGACATTCCACTTTTGAATCTTAAAATAAATACAAAATCAATCCTACATAATGACACTAAGACTATAAAAGCTCAAGTGTCATTACTAAGATTTGGTAATGACACTAAGACTATAAAAGTGCGAGTAAGTCATATGTTAGGTGACTGTTGGTCTTGAATTTAATTTTCGGATTTATCAGCCCTTTGCTTTGGACTGGTAGGGTAGGCACAATCTGAACTTTGGATTCATGGCTTGTTGAAGATGCAAAGTCTTCTACTTAAATACTATATCAGTAATGCTTTCATTGGTTTCAAATTCGAACACAAAATTTGAAGATTTTTTGGAAGACTAAGAAAATACCCTTTTCTAGTTCTAAATAATATATAATAAATTTCTAAAAGTGAGAGCAGAATACAAAATAATTCTGGAATAGCTACTAGTCTGTGTCTTTGTTATTGTTTTATTTTGGGTTTTATTGCTTGCTATTTTGGGAGTTGTAGATAATAATAGGGATGATTGCAATACATTATGTAATTTCAGTATCAAAAAAGCTGCCAAGATTTAGAAACGATTTAGGGAATCTTTTTCTTGTTATATGTTGATATTAGAATGGCTCCTCCCATGATTCAAACAGCTCTCATTATATTAGTCCCTTGTACTTTGGTCTCTTATAAAACTTCTGAAATAATATTTCTAAAATTATTTCTGGGCAATCTTTTTTATATACAATATGCTACTTTTTTCATATTTTTTATTTTATTTTATTTTTTTATTGTAATTAGTAAAAGGGTTACATGATATTTGCCAGATAGAAGGTGCATTAATGCACATACATTGATACCCTTTCACATGTCTTGGTACCCATTTCCCTCCCCCCTCACACCCCCCACCCATCTTGGTTTTCCCCCCTTCCCTATCAAATTTCAAATATCCAAATACAAATAAATTCACCAGTCCAATAATAATCAAATATTAATTGTACTTGAATGACTCCATGTGTATCTCTTGCCCTTATTGCAACTTGCTATACTCAAAGCAGAAATTCTTGATTTAGAACACACATATACACTACTAAAAAGTTTTCTAGGCTGGGCGCAATGGCTCACACCTGTAATCCTAGCTACTTAGGAGGCTGAGATCTAAGGATTAAGGTTCAAAGCCAACCCCGGGCACAAAAGGACCCAAGACTCTTACCTTCAATTAACCATTAGAAAAAGGGAAGTGAGGCTTGGCTCAAGGGTAGGGTGATAGCCTTGAGCTGAAGAGCTCAGGGATAGTGCCCAGGCTGAGTTCAAGCCCCATGACTTACAAAAAAAAGTTTTCTATTCAATAGTTCCAGCTGTCCATAGAAAGAACATAGATTTTATTAAACGGATCTATTTATCTCATTTGTTGTACTAAATTCACATTTACCCACAATTTGTCTTTGATATATGTTTGGAATTATATATGCCTCCTCAAATGTACCACCTAAAAATCTTTAAGAAAATAGAACCATGGAAGTTTACAATAAAAATTAAATACTGTGGCAATCCTCAAAGAATTCCAAATATAAAATTATAAATAAACTAACTCATAAATTTTTGAAATGGTTGGATCACTTGGCTACATTAAAAATGTTTCTGTGCTACAGAGTATTATATAAACAAATGATTTATTGATATTTTGGAATCTAAATTATATACTTTCCCCCCCTACCAATCTATTAGAATGGTTGCTCTTCTCAAAGAGAAATTGAAAGCAACTGTCCAGTATTCAGCATTATATCATTACAAAGTTAAAATACTTTAATTAATTGATAATTGCTTAGTGAATGTTCTGAATTTTTATAAGGGTAATGTAAAGTAAGTTCATGTATACTAATGATTGTTTTGTTCTTTTCCTTTTGATAATCATTGTCTTCATAGGTCTAAAGTTCCTCCACACTGGTTCATTCTATTGGGATTTTCAAGTATTAATACTAATGTACTTTCAAAGCTCTCATTTGGAACTCGAGCTACAGTAATGTCTCCTCATTGATGTGTGGCTTAGGGAGAGTGTGATTCTGAAATAAAAATGCAGAATATCTGCTTGAATTTGAATTTCAGGTACATATAATTTTGTACCTGTATTCTAGGCAAAGTTCAATTTTTGAAATTAAATTGCTGAAATTAAAATTAAACCAGGATCTGTAATTTAACTTGCTCACAGAAAACCTTAAACGAGAGGAAGAACATGTTCTGGTGTTATCCTGGTGTTAAGGCCAATTATAGAACTAAGGTTCTCTAAAACAATCAAATCTACCAACTATGCAACAATGGTAGTTCAATGACATCTAAAAGTTACTGAATGCCAAACTCTGTGGTCATTTAGGACTAGACAATATACAACATAAAACAACAAGGAGAGAACAATTTTACAGAGAATAATAACCAGAGTAGTGCTAATATATGTTGATGATGCCAGAATTACTGCTTAGAACTCTATTCTCTTTGCAACCCACTCCCCCATATCTCATGGGACACTTATTTTTTCATTTTTGATATATAATATTGTATATATAGCTACATATTTTATATAATAATGTACGACAAAGGTTTGCACCAGTGCCCAGCAAATTGTCATTGGCTGTTACCCAATACATTGAATACATTGAAAGACTGACTTGACATAAACTTTTTGTGAGATACTTAGAACAACATGTTTTCAGACTCCATACGAAGCATCTTGTGCTGCTTCAAATGTATTTCTAACACTCAGTTACTATCCTTATAATTCTTTCTCAGTTTCGAAGGATAGTCTAGACCTCTCTTTCTTTTTCTATTTGTACAATCAAAAAACTGTAACAGTATATGCAATTCAATTATTTAAAGCAATTGTACTCATTCTTTTATATTCAAATCTTATTGACTTAAAAAAATAAACTGATAGCTGTTAATGGTATGAAATTCTTATGTATTTAAATGATGTAAAGCTTTTATTGTATTGAAATTATGGAAAAGTAATAAATTTATCCTGTAGGGATTCATAATTGTTGATGTATAGTCTCATGAAAGATTGTAAAGGGATCTTATTATATAAAGTTCAAACATAGATCAAGTTTATTTTATTAAAAAATATGAAGGCTAGTATATTTAACTAGGAAAATGAAAGTAACAAATATCTAAAAATAATTTTGATAAGAATTAAGCATTCCTTTCTTTAGCCCTGTAATTCTTTACTGTGAAATAGCTCAGGATGTTAGTTGTAAATAACAGAACTGATAACTGTGTGAGGAAACATAATTTGGATTATAAAATTCTTGCTTTAATAAAATTCCTTAAACAGTGAAAAAAATAATTCTTTTTCAATTGTCCTTATATAATTGACTTTCACATTGTCTTCTGTTGTTAAGATTTAAATAAATGCTCTATTAAGCCATTTTGATATAATTCAAAGCACTGTGGGACTGAAGAATGATCTTGTTATGAAATCAACATTTGTGGAACATTTCTTTAGAAACTAGCAGCTGCATTAATATTATTAGTAAAAACAAATTTTCCGATACCTAAAATAGTGTTGTTTTATCACCCAATTAAAAAAAGGTCACTTCTCCATCTTATGATATTTGGCTGCATCCCAAATAATACTGGGTTTTTCCGCTGTCATTCAAAATGATAATTCATGGCCAATAGCCATCTCACTCATAGTTCTTTTGGGCATTGTCAGAGAAATTATTTAAAAGTATTGAAATTCAAGATGCCTGGGGATTAAGTAGAGAAAGTAATCATTTTAAGACTCAGTAGGATATTGAAATTTCTGGCAGGTGTTATTTCTAAGAGAAGTATAGTTTTAATTGGAAATTTTTATTTTATTTAATTTTATTTTAGTAGGTTTTTCCCACCAAAGTATAAATTTTTTAAATCTTTGGTTTTTGTGGGAGAAAATATCTAATTGAAGTAATGAGCTGTTGGATGTTTCAGCTTACTTTGTTGTCATGGTAACTTAAGTTTTTAAAAGTGAAAGAAAATATTTTATAAGATTGGTGTTTGCCTTTATTATTAAAATTTTATCTCCCTAAGCAATAAAATATAATATGTTTGTCTTTAACATAACATCTAATTTCAATGTGTCTACACGTTGATGAGATTCCTGTAGGTAGATGAAAAATCAACAACCCAAACAAAAAGAAATAATTAATTGCCTTGATTTAACTAAAAAGTCAAAGCAATGAGGTAAAATATTTTCTAATTTTATATTCTAAAAATATTGTCTTGAATCCTAAAGATTTTATCCTGTAATTTGTCAATCAGCACCAAATTTAATCTAGTGTTCAAAGATAAGCATTTTCTCAATATCTACATTTCCCCCTGGTATTCATGGATAATGATAGGTTAAAAAATTGATTTAGTAAGCTTCAAAATTTAATTTTGATGAGATTTATTTTATTTTCTAAATTATTTAATACTGGGTTTTTCCGCTGTCATTCAAAATGATAATTCATGGCCAATAGCCATCTCACTCATAGTTCTTTTGGGCATTGTCAGAGAAATTATTTAAAAGTATTGAAATTCAAGATGCCTGGGGATTAAGTAGAGAAAGTAATCATTTTAAGACTCAGTAGGATATTGAAATTTCTGGCAGATGTTATTTCTAAAAGAAGCATAGTTTTAATTGGAAATTTTTATTTTATTGAATTTTGTTTTGGTAGGTTTATTTAATATTAAATATCAATTTATTTCTAAGATAATCAAAATGCCACCTCTTCATGAAGATCCATTTGAGGAAATGTTCTGCATAGTACATAGTACCAAAAAAAGCATTTAAAAATGTGTCATTTAAGAAAATCTTTTAAATATTCCAAACTCTTGGGTTTTTTATTGTGAATTAACAGTAAGTCACACCTGTGCCTGAGCACATTGATGAATAATCACTTCCTGTTACTACAACGCTCATAGCCTAATAAAAGCTATTCAGGACCTGTAAAGATCTAGGCTTAACATGACAGAGTTAATAGTCTGCCAAGTAACCAGGAGAAACTACTGATTATAAAAATTCAATTACATCATTATCCTGCTAGGTGCATGAAAGAGGCATAAGAAAAGAAAAACTAAGAGGGTAAAATGTCTTATTATTGTAAAAAAAATTTCTTGCTCTGATGGTGCTGAGATTTCCAGTATGAAGTTGCTAAGTTGCTAACTTTTTACCTTGTTTTCTTAGGTTGAGTGTTTCTGATGTTAGGTGGTTTCAAGGGACAGAACTTGTCCCTTGAAATCAAAATCAAGTTGTCCAGCTTGTGGATAAAGCTTTGATGAATGAGTAGTTTTGGTTCTTAGCTGAAGAGTTATAGCTAGATGTTAGAGTATGCTTTTAGAGTACTTGTCAATATTTAGATATTTTATGAATTGCTTATTTAAACAATTCCAGGTATAATTCTGAATTCTATAATACATAGTCATGTACCACTTCAAGTCACCATATTGCAAAAATAAGATTCAGATGTCCAAGTATTTCCATATTCTATAATAAAAAACAAAATGAAGATTTCATAACTTTATACACAGTATAAGTAATATGGCTGTCACCAGGATTCCAACACAGTTCTCTTTCTAAGGAGTCTGTGAGAATTTTCATCCATAAAGGTTGAAAGGCACAAGAAATGCCAGGTCTATGATGGATCTTCTGAATGTGGATTGAATGGAATATTTTCTTCAATGGTTCATGCTGAAATGAACACATTTTATTTCCTGCTCTCATTGCCAAATGCTTACTTCTTGCCAAGAATTTATTTGTAAGTCTTTGAGGGACTAGCGTCTTTGTCATTTGATTTTTCCACCATTTGTATCTCCTTCATATCCTTTCCCATTCTTTACATTCTCTTTGGGGGCTACATGTTTTGCTTGCTTTTATCACAGTAGTGAGGTTTGAGCATGGCTCAGCAGTAGAGTTGTCTGCCTAGCAAATGTGAGGGTGTGATCACAAAAGAGATTATATTCAAAATATTAGTAATTGTCTTTTTCATGACCAATAGCAATTAATTAGTACAAACAACTAAATAAGAAAAACGCTTTAGCTTCAGGCTTGGCAGATTTGGGGTGACTACATGAAAAAAATTGGATATCAAGAATAAATGATATTATATAGAAAAAATGTCAATGACATGGTTTTAGGACTAAATCAAGAACTGATGCATAAAATACAGAGTGTTTATACTGCCTATGTTTTAAAAACAAACTGATGATCAGATAAGATGTTTACTGTGTGCTTGTATGTCACCTTAATATCTAAGTAAATTTTTATTTTTTAAAGATATTTTAAGATACAATGTTATTTATTAGATTACTTAATTTTCTTTTTTGAAACAACTACTCTCCATGTAGCCCAAGTTGACTTTAAACTTTCTGAAATCTGAGATATCAATACTCCTGTCTCTGTCTCCTGAATCCTGGGATTAGAGACATCTGATATCAGTCATGGGACTAAAATAGAATATTTATTCAAGGTTATCATATAATAAGAAAGATAGAAAATGAGTGTGTTATTTTATATTTTCATATGTTTAAGTGCTTTGCAAGCAAATGCTCACTTATATAGATATTTAATTTGGATCTGATATTAACTCTGAAAGTAGGGATGACAAAGAGAAAGAAAATGAAGTTAAAGATGGAGGCAAGGGCCAAATTATGGAAGATACAAAGGTGTAGCAAGAAGCTTAGATTCTATGGGAGTGACTGAGCAGTGAAAGGATATAGCTTATAATATGATGTGTAGGGAACTGAACCCTGAAACAATTAGGTGGTATTTAAAAACACAGAAATAACAATTATGATGATGATATTCTTCTAAGGCTTACTTAGGTATAGTGATTACATTTTTGAATTAATGAACATTTTAATAAAAAAAGTTTCTACTGAAAGCTCACTGTGCATTACAATTTCGTCACAATGTTGAACTGTCAGCCATGTATCAGTAATTATAATTTGTTCAGTCTTGGAAACAGCTTTCATATACTTATAGAGAATGAGTTTCTCAGATTTTCAATTCACCATTCAGATTATTTTCTCTGATGCATTAGATTGAAGGTGTTTGAAAATTCTGAGATCTAACAAACAAACAAACAAGAACTGAAAAAAAGGGCTGTTCTCTCTCTGTCTAGAACTGCTGTCAGGCTAGGCTCTGAGGATAGAGAGGAGTAAGTCTGCTCCTAATGAATGTGATGCAGTGGCAATGAGTCCTAGTGTAGCATCCCCAGAAGGAGCTAAAGACATGTGAGAGTTATGAAGATGCTGTCTTGTGAGGGAATTGCAACACTAAGTTGAGTGAAAATGAAGAAAAAAAGATTGATACATAAAGAGCTTCTTAGTATTATTCTTCTTGATCAACCATTTGCCTTTTATCTTTGTTTAGTTTTCAGGTTATCTGGAAATGAATACCTATACCTTTTTCTTCAACAATGTGTCAGGTAGGTTTTTCTGTAAATTTGGCTTGATTGGTCCTTAAGAAATTACCAATATTTTGGATGCAATGTTACGATTTCAACTAGGTGATTTTAGTCTTTTATTTTTCTTACCTTTGTCAGGGATTCATTGCTGCTTGCATCTAATCTCTTTTCTTTTCTTATCCGCTAGTTATAAATAGTTCTACAGTATACTTTGGTATAAATAACTTCATGATTTTAATATTTTAGATTTTAGCTTTATGGTATTTGTATTATTAATAAGCAATTTTACCAACCATTCTCTGTGCCAAATTACTTCCTGTGAGATTTGCAGTTATAAATTTATTTACTCATTCAAACAACACTAAGAATTTGGGGCTACCCAGTCATTGGTTTAGAAATCAGGAGACAGCAATCCTTCAAAGAACTTCCTCATATATACCATATAATAAGTGTTCTACTTAGGATCAGAACCAAGGCACTACATTTTTTTTACCTCTCCTTTTCACAGTTAATTAGCTTGATGATGTTAGTAGTGGAAGGTAAGATTTACAGAACAAAATAGAGCGGAAGCAGTCATGTCAGTGAAGGATCCAGAAAGGAAATGTATTCAATTTAGGCCCCTTTAAGACATGTATAAAGACTGTAGAGAAGTTTACACATGGTGTAGAGCTTAGGAGACTCAGATTCTGAATTATGTTCAAAGATTTAGCAGCACATTTCTTTTTCCTATAGTGGGAGGAGAAGACAACGAATATATACATATACATACATATATATACACACATTATATAAAGCTAAGATTAGGGATAGGTCTAGGCCCCAAGGACTAAGAAAGAAAACACACACACACACACACACACACACACACACACACACACACACATAAATGCATATTATATAGGTATGTATGTGTATATATGTATACATATATATTATATATCCTTGAAAAAGATACCTTATTCAAAGTACCAGTGATCTTGTAAAGGGCCGAGAGGAGTTTTGAACTAGCAAAGACCATATAGAATATGCACATATAAATGACCTGACTTCCTCAAGGAAACATACTCACGTGTCTGCCACTTACTCTCCTTAACTTTTTGAGACAGCAGACAATTTTGACATTGTTGCTGATTACATACTTATCATAATCATCCAGGTAAACTCCTGATTGTGGTAATTACCATAATACTAAAAATATTTAATCATACTTTGATAAAAAGCATATCCAAATGTCATAGATAAGCAGTATGTTGATAATTGAAGATGATTCAATACTTCAAGGAAATAGTAAATGTTTCTTAAAGACAACAGTACTGAATATAAAGAAAATATTATTGAATATACTAAAAAAGAAAAAAATACATGTCTACTCTTTAGTTACATAATTTTCAGCAAACTGTGTATACATGATAATTGTACAAAAATTAATTCTTGGGCAGGGAGTTTGGCCTAGTGGAAGAGTGCTTGCCTGCCATGCACAAAGACCTGGATTTGAATCTTCAGTACCACATACATAGAAAAGCTGGAAGTGATGCTGCAGCTCGAGTGGCAGAGTGCTATTCTTGAGGAAAAAGCCCAGGACAGTGCTCAGGCCCTGAGGTCAAGCCTCAGGACTGGCAAAAAGAATTAATTTCTGGCCTTACAGAATATAAATAAATTATATTTTTTCTGCATATTTTCTATCAATTTATATTAAGACAAATAAAGAATTGTGACAAAGGACTCTCAAAAAAATTCTCTTACAATCAGGAAAGCAACTCCTTTAGCAATAGCCTCAAAGAAAATAAAGTATCTAGGATTTAATTTAACTAAGAATGTAAAGGACTTTTATGATGAAAACTTTAAAACCCTGAAAAAGGAAATTAAAGCAGAACTAAGGAAATGGAAAAACCTCCCATGTTCCTGGATTGGAAGAATCAACATCGTGAAAATGGCAATCTTGCCAAGGGTTATCTACAAATTCAATGCAATACCCATCAATATCCCAATGTCATTCTTTAAAGAAATAGAAGAGGCAATCCAAAATTTCATATGGAATAACAAAAGACCTCGTATAGCAAAAACAATTCTCAGCAGAAACAACAGCACAGGAGAAATTTCAATATCAAATCTTAGACTCTACTATAGAGCTATAGTGACCCAAACTGCTTGGTATTGGCACAAGAACAGGCCTGAACACCAATGGAATACACAGATAGTAAACCACAGTCCTATGGTCACCTAATCTTTGATAAGGGAGCCAAAACCAAATAGAATGGAAAAAAGACAGCTTCTTTAACATGTGGTGCTGGCAGACCATGTTAAGCACCTGCAGAAAACTAAAGTTGGATCCTCCTTTGTCACCCTGCAACAGGATTAACTAAAAATGGATCAAAGACCTTGAGGTAAAAGAAAATACACTGAAAACTTTACAAGAAGGAATAGGAGATACACTAGGTGTCCTTGGAACAGGTCAAAACTTTCTTAAAAAGGAACCAGAAACACAACAAATCAGAAAAAGTCTGGATAAGTGGGACTGCATTAAACTGCAGAGTTTCTGTATGGCAAAGGACATAGCTAGCAAAGTAACTAAAAAGCCTACAGAGTGAGAGAAGATCTTCACTAACCACACAACAGACAAATGCCTCATATCTAAAATATGTCAATAGCTCAAAACATTGAATCACTCCAAAACTAATCTCCAAAGAAATAACCATCCCATTAAAAAATTGGCCAATGACTTAAAGAAAGTGTTCTCTGAAGAAGAAATAAAAATGGCTTACAGACACATGAAGAAATGCTCAACATCTCTTGCCATAAAAGAAATGCAAATCAAAACAACTCTAAGATTCCACCTCACTCCAGTTAGAATGGCCATGATCAAGAAAACTAGTAACAACAGATGCTGGTGGCGATGTGGCCAAGAAGGATCATTGCTACACTGTTAGTGGGAATGCTAACTAGTTCATCCACTATGGAAAGCAGTATGGCAGTTCCTCAAAAGACTAAACATAGAACTCCCCTATGATACAGCAATTCCACTATTTGGCATTTACCCAAAAGTCCAGAAACAAGGACATAGTAAATCCACTAGCACAACAATGTTCATTGCAGCACTATTTACTATAGCAAAGATATGGAACCAACCCAGATGTCCCTCAGTTGATGAGAGGATCATCATGATGTGGTATTTATACACAATGCAATTCTATGCTGCCATCAGAAATAACGACATCGCCCCATTTGTAAGGAAATGGAAAGACTTGGAAAAAATCATATTAAGTAAAGTAAGCCAGACTCAAAGGAGCATAGGCTCAATGGCTTCCATTATTCATCATAATCAGTAGAAACCTTGGGCTCTCATAGCAGAGATTAGCAATAGAGCAAAACCTAGATACATAAGGCCATATAGTATGACGCTAAATGAAAGGACCTCTAGGATAAGAAACAAAAGCCATATAATAAGTGATTGTTGTCCTTAATGTACTATGTTATCTGTCATCTCTTTTGCTGTCCCTTGGTTATCTTATATTGTTACAGTATCTCACTTTGTTACCTGATATATTGGATATATTTGTATTTGGTTATTTGAAATTAGATGGGGGGGGAACAAGATGAAGGGTGGGGGTGGGGGAGGAAAATGGGGACCAAGACATGAGAAAGGGTATCAATGTATGTGAATTAATGCACCTTGTATCTGGAGAATACAATGTAACCGTTCTATTAATTAAAATAAAAATATATGGAAAAAACTAAACAAATAAAGATTAAAAAAGCAAAAAAAAAATCATATTAAATGAAGTAAGCCAGACTCAAAGGGACATAGGCTCAATGGTTTCCCTCATTTTTCCTAACCAGTAGAAACCTTGGGGTTTTCTAACAGATTTATAATAGTGGAAAAACCTAGATCATAAGGCCATATAGTATGACACTAAATGAAAGGACCTCCAGGATATAGAAACAAAACCCATATAAGGAGTGATGGTTTTCCTTAATGTACTATGCTGTCTCTCATCTCTTTTGCTGTCCCTTGGTTATCTCATATTGTTACAGTATTTCACCTTCTTATCTGATATATTGCATATATGCTTATTTGGTTGTTTGAAATATGATAGGGAAGGGGGGGAAAACAAGATGAGGGGTGGGGTTGGGGGGAGGAAAATGGGACCAAGACATGAGAAAGGGTATCAATGTTTGGGAAGTAATGCACCTTCTATCTGGTGAATATAATGTAACCCTACTATTAATTACACTAAAAATGTATGAATAAAAATAAATTGTCTCATGACACATTAGTCAAAAAAGGCTTTCCTTGCCAAAAATTTGCCAGGTTTAGTCATTGTACTCTAAAGTCTTTGTATTCTAAAGAATATAAAAAAATGCCCAGTAGATTGTAGAAACTAATGTGTAAAGGATACCTAGAATTGACAAGCATGTATTAGGTAAAAACTCCCTTTGGCTCTCTGGATATAAACAAAATTTTATTGACACACCTTCTGGAATATAATTTTGGCAGTAGATAAGCCATTTAAAAGTTTAGCTTCAAATAAAAAAATGACTTACAGTGACCTGAGAAACTTCAGAATTTGAGTGGCTTTAGAAAAAGATCACATTTTTTTCCATATACTTCAATGTTAATAGGCATAAATGAGATTTTTACTACATCATGTGCTATCCAGCAGGCCTATACCTCCAGTGATCATTGAAAATGAGGTTAGTACTTGTGAAAATAGGATGAAACCATCATTTATGCATCACATCTGATTACTTGGTAGACAAAGAGGAACATGTATCACTAACATTTTTTTTGCCAGTCCTGGTCTTGATCTCAAGGCCTGAACACTGTCCTTGGGCTTTCAAGGCTAATGCTCGACCACTAGAGCCACAGCACCACTTCCAGCTTTTCTCTATGTAGAAGAAGCTTGCCTATCATCTACTTTGCTACCAAGAGGAGAGTACTAGTGTTTCCCAGCCAACTTAATTCTCTGTCTTATTTTTCTCTGCCTTTCTATCTCTGTCTGTGTCCCTCTTCCTCTGCCTCTGTCTCTCAGCCTTTTTGTCTCTGTCTCAATCTCTGCATATATATTTTAGCAAGTCTATTAGCAGAACCTTAAATCAATAATAATGTAGATGTTTAATATATCTCTGTTTTTTAACTTTTTTATCTTTCTTTAAGTTAATTGGATTTTACAGGGAGAGAAAATTGGTTTTAATTAGAATTTTTAAACCCTAAGATATGGCAAGGAAAAAGAACAGCACTCTGAAAAATCAGCAAATATGACTTGTGCCATTTAAACTGTGAATGTCTTTGCTCTTATTTAATTGTGAGAAGTAATTCAGTTGGAGCCATCTCCAACTGAGTTCAATATCAGTTAAAAGGATAGCTGGGGGTAATAGAGTCCCATCAAAACAAGGCTGTGCAATGGACTGACATCCCTAGATAGAAGGGACCTCACAGAGAGAGAGGTTTTGTCTTCCTGATTGTTTGTCCCCTTCCTGGGAACCGCAAATTAGAGAAATGTGTGGCTTTTCAAAACAATTTGGGGCTCTGCTGTATCACTGACCTTAATGGATAGATTATAATACCACAGATTACCAGAGATGTTTCTCTTTCTTCAAGCTTTTCATCCAGGTGAGAAAGACAGACAAAATAAGGTAAATAGAAGAGTAGACAGGCTTTCCCTTTTTTATGTACTATGTCAGGTGTCCAAGGCTTGATTAATTATAATTTTAATGAAAAGTTTAATTTTACAAGAATTCTTATACCTGAAAGAAAGTATTGAAATGAATGAGTTGAGAAAGTAAAGTATTTTCAAGAAGAGACATGGTGGGCTGGAACGTGGCCTAGTGGTAATGTGCTCATGTAGCATGCACGAAGTTCTGGGTTCCATTTCCCAGAGTTACATGCACAGAAAAGCCAGAAGTAGTGCTGTGGCTCAAGTACCAGAGTACTATCCTTGAGCAAAAAGTGTTCAAGGAGATGGCCCAGTTTCTGAATTCAAGCCCCAGGACTGTTAAAAAAAAAAGAAAGAAAGTGAAGTGTCTTCAAGGAGTAGGAGTATGAGAGAAGTTAGATGACCATTAAACTTTAGCATGTCAGAAGCATTGACAAGGATTGTTAAAATGAATATTCCTGATCATACCCCTAGTGTTTCTGATTCAATATGTCTAGAGGCGTGGTGTCCTCCCCTGAAAATATTTTGTTTCCTCATATCTTGTTGAGCATACTTTGTAAATCATAATCTTTTTTCCACATTAGATATGTTTACTCCATTCAGTAAAGGATTTTCAGAAACAAATATACATGTATACAATGTTCACTGTAGCTTTACTTGTAGAAACAAAACATCCCTATAATTATGAGATTAAACAAATTATGCTATTTCAATTAAATGGAATACTAGGCAAGTAAAATATTAATATAGAAATTTATTCAACACATTTTTATAAAATAATAAAAAGCAAAAACCCAGTAGGATCATCTCATATTTGTGAATAAATACTTATATTTAAGTTAAAATAAAATAGAAGGTTATATAATGAGTTAATGATTGATAAACTTAGGTCTAAAGACAGATGCTAGTGCAAATTGGGACCAGTTTTGACTTTGAAATTTAAAATCTTCTAAATATTTGATCAGATAGTACCATCTATACAAGAAGTAGCTCAAAGTCATGTACATATGTCTACATAGGATGAGGGTAAGTGAAATAAACAGCAGAATATGAAAACAAGAGTTTTACCTTTGTGATTGTTGTTTTTAATGTACTACGTGAAGTTATTTCTTTCTTTTACACATAAGGTTTATCTCATGTTGTTACTGTATGTGACTTTGGTACCTGGTATATTGTATATATCTTTATTTGTTTATTTGAAAAAGGGGAGGTAAGGGAAAAAGAAGATGAGTGGGAGGGGTTTGGGGGAGAAAAAGTGGAGGCAAAACATGGGAAGGGGTAACAATGTTCAAGAAGTAATGTACCCATTACCTGATGAATGTAACTGTAACCCCTTTGTACATCACCCCAGCAATCAAATGAAAGATGAAATCAGTTTATATATACTAGCCTATCTTAGCTTGTTGTTCTTTTCCTTTCTGTGTCTGAAAAAAATAATACCCTATCTAAGCATCTTCTTCTATGAATCGTTTTCCCAAAATTACTTTCCACTCTGCAATTTCATGGCAAATATATTGGGTTGTGTCTTTCTAATTTATATTTTGATGTCCAGACTCTTTATAATTCTGAACATTATTGTATCTGAAGACAAGTCCTTTGAATTGAAATAAGATAATACAAGGTCAATATGATTGCTTTCTTTTTAATAATAGATGATTAAAGCACATATACCTGTGCACACATAAGAAAGATCATGTGAGGAAGTAGTGATGAGCTGACATCTGCAAGACAACAGGAGAGATCTGAGAAGAAACCAGCCTGCAGACCATACTGATGATCTTGGATTTCTAACCTTTAGAAATATGTGGATGTAACTTTTGGTGACTAAACTGTCAACTATTATGGCCACCTTTTGTTACACCACTGTGAGGATTGGGATCACCGTGCTTTCTTCATCCACTCCAGAAACACTTGCCACCTTCCATTTTAATGGGCTTATATTCCTTGCTAGCCATTAGATCTTAACCACTGTGGATGAGTTTTCTACTTTACTCGTAAGTAATTACCACAAAGTTAGTGAGCTTGAAAAAAAAAAGACCACTGATATCTTGTTTTTGAGATTTTTTTTCTTGTGCAAACCTGAAATCAGGTAATGGTGTCATGGAGCTAAAACTTAGGTGTTGATATATTTCTGGAGGCTTTATGAGAAAATCCATTGTATTGCACATTCAGACTTTGGCAGAAATCAGTCCCATAAGGTTACTGGGCCAAAATCTTTGTTTTCTGGCTGTCAGCTAGAAAATGCCCTTAACTGCAACAGGTTCCTGACAGTTCAGAATAAGCAATAGCAGAGTGAATCTTCAAGTTGTCTCTTGTGTGATCTTCTGTCACCACATTTGTCTTATATAGAGGATAAATGCAGAATCTCTGCCTTTGAGAATTGTGGGATAATGCATTGTGATTTCCCCATCTCTTTTTACCATGTACAATAACATTCACATGCTATGAAATTAGAACATGGGTACCCTTAGAAACAAGCAAAGATTGTAGCCATTATTTTGTCATCACAAACAAATCAGCTGGATAAATAGGTTTTTAATCATATTTTAAAACTTGAGCATGCACATGAAAAGCAAACAACAGAGGATGGAAATAGAGGAGAAAAGGGAAAGTGATGAATTATCCTCATTGTTATTTCATGTTATCACCTAAAGGACTCTACAATGTATCTAATACATCAAAGTTTGTTTCTTATTAGAGTAGATGAATAAGAGCAGGTACACATATTTTGATAGATTCAAATGGTGATGATTATGAATTTAGCTATTAATCAACTCATTAATGATTAATCTAGAGAACATTTATGGTCAATTTCAGCAAATTGTTTTTAGCATGGTTGTAAATGAAATATTCTGATCATTTAAAGGGTTATATTATAGATTGTTGGATAGATACTAGAATAAAAGTGTTTATTGTTCAAAACAATTTAATTTTTTAATAATTAAGACATCTTTTAGGTAGTCCATATTCTGAAAGATACCTATCTTTCTGATAATGTATCAGTATCTCAGTATGTATATGAGTAGCAGGAAATTCTTTTCAAAAGTAAGGCAGAGGTAACAATGTTTTAAAAGAAATATACTTATTACCTTATTTTGTAACTAAACCCCCTTGCATCACCGTTACAATAAATAAATAAAGAAAAAAACTAGGCTGGATTGGTTGAATTCTATCTTTTTTTAAAAAATTGGCTGTGTAAAATAGGCTGTGTGTTTTACAAATGTCCTTTGATCTTGGAAATGCCCTGGCCATTTATAAGCTTAAATATAATATAGGGAAATATCTGAAATTATTACATATTATGATTAAGCATACTAATGAATAAAGAATCTATTTTCACTGTCTTGGTTGAGTTTATGGGGATATCTTTGACACAATGCAAACAACTCATTCCATAGCATGCGATAGACCACAGTGGAATGGTGCATAGAACCTATGAGACAATATGATGTTCAGGATGAAAACATTGCAGGTTTTCTCAGCAAACTAAGGAATGTGGTTCTAAAGTTGTTTTCTTGACAGCTTTAGACCTTCTCAAAGAAGCTAAACAATCATAGATTAGTCGGTAAGGTGGTAAAGCCTAGGTTTTTTCTGTCAACTTGTTTTTTATAGCAGGCAAGCTAAAATCTTTCCATTTAAGATAAGCCTTACAGCTATGTATTTATTGGTAAGCTTCTTTCTTTCTTCTTTCCAAATCTGAAACAGCATCAGGTTCTTTAGGTTAATATTCCAGTCCCAAACATACTACACTGACGACTTGAAAAGCTTTGCTGCTATGGTAACCCAGCATTCTGACATCCATAAATGCTATGTATCATGCTGTGTATCTCAGCATCCATGAAGGGAGGGGTGTTCTGTGTGATCTCCTTACAGTATGGGTGCCAAGGATCAGGGTGGCACTAGGAGGCCTGGAGGGGAAGAAGGTTGTGTGACCTCTGATTTCTTCACTTTGCAACCTTTCCTCCAAACTGACTCTTGTTGAATTTGAAGCATTTCTCTTAATGTCATAAGGATGAGTCAATTATCCATGATAATTGAGTTCAAAGCCAGAAAAAAAATTAAATATGCTGGCAATTCAAAATACTGATTTAATTAAAAGTTTCAATTTCCCCTGCGACAATATTTATCTAACAAATTGAACACAAAGAAACTAAATGGACTTTCCTTATTGCGCCATCTCTCCTTCCATTTCATGGTTTCTGTTAAAAGAACCAAAAGATAAGAAGGAGGAAGGGAGCATTTTCAAAATTGGAACTTGATTTCTGAATTGCCTTGACTGAGAAAAGGTTGAATAAACTTTCTTTACCAAAAGAACTATGCATCGCACAGCAATTTATTGTTAATGTAACAAAAACTTTGTTATTTGTGTTATGTATTTTGTTCTCATCATTTTAAGGTGCCTATATGTTTCATTGTAGAGTTTAGAGTGATTAGAGAATCACAATGTATTTTGGCTCTTGAACTTACATTTATGCCATTTTTTTGCTCTTAAGTATCTTTATTTAAAAATGAAACAAAAATTTTGATCATATGTACTGTGTTCATTTTTTAAAACATATATTTGTTGATTGTAGTGTAAAAATTAATCATGTATAAGTCCTGTGCTCAAAGGATCATATAGGAGGTCATGTGACATGCACATAAATGACTAGCATGTTATTACATAGAAAATGATTTTTTAAAAAAAAACTGGCAAAATGTTGTGGAAATGGAGAGAATTGAGAAGTTTGAAATTAGAAGAGATTTTTTTTTTTGGCCAGTTCTGGGCCTTGAGCTCAGGGTCTGAGCACTGTCCTTGGGCTTTCTCAAGGCTAGAACTCTACCACTTGAGCTACAGGACCACTTCTGAATTTTTTCAATGCATGTGGTACCGAGAATTTGAAACTGGTCTTCATGAATGCTAGGCAAGCACTCTACCACTAGGCCAAACTCCTGGCCCTGAGAAGAGATTTTTATGATAGAGTTAAATAATTAACTACTAGGCTCCTGCATGCAGGGCAGGGCAGATCTATTTCTTTGCAATTTGATAGAAAATAACAGTTGAGTTGAACTCTGAAAACAAGGTAAGATATAGAAACATAAAGACAGAGACCAGGTTGTATACCTGTCTCAGTTTTCACTTTTCTTCCCTCTTTATTCTACTCTATCTATCTATCTATCTATCTATCTATCTATCTATCTATCTATCACCTATTTTCTTTCACCTATCTCAAAAGTTAGGCTGTCTTACTTTGGAAGTTACATTTGAATTTGTTGAATAGTCTCTTAAGAATACTGACTTGAATGACAAATTGCTAACTCTCATGTCTATTCTTGAACATATGGATTGTAATCCATCCTGGCAGAGACTTGGCAGAGTCTAGAAAGCCTTTCTACTCCAAATGTTTGTTGCTTCATTTCAAACTCACAAGGGATGGCTTGTGCACCAGGATGTCCTCTCTCTTTGGGTTTCAAAGCATTCAGACATAGTTGACCTCAGGACCACTTTCTTGCTATCTTGTTTTTGTTTGAGATTATCTTCAGGGTTTTAATAATGTATGTGTATTTCTCTCATACTTAAATGTACACTGCTATCAAAAAATAAATAATATAGGCTTTGTATCATTAACCAATGCTATTAGTATTTGTTTTAGACACATTATGGCAAAATTGAATTTTGTCAGGTATAAATAGCCTCAAAATATTGCTTATATGAGAAGTGAAATTCCAGCTATGTATGTGATAAATACTCTTGAAAAAAGAAAGCCTTAAATTCATCAATGTTGAGTTACATATATTTAATAAGAAAACCTCAGTGGTTTTGTGGATTTTATTCTATGGTATTGTACTCAGAATGAAAAAATACATAAACCTGGAACAAAAAATCTAAATACAAAATATAAAAATATAAATACAAAATTTTTCAGCCCTGAAACAATTGTATTCACTGGGTAAATGAGGCAATGACATTCACTTATTGTGTTTCTTTTAGTATCTCAAGGTTTCTGTAGCACTAGTCATCATCTCCTTTCCCACCCCACATATGACTCAAATATGTTTCTTTTGCTTGAGGCTCCTGATGAAATGTAAAGAATGAATAATGAATGCAGGAAGTGTTTATAATTCCTTCCTTTAGGACAATTATTTCCATTAATTATTAAAAGCTGATAATAAATTCTGATATTCTGAAAATGGACTAGGACAATTAGAAACTTTGTAGATACATAACTTTAAGTTATGTATTGAGGGAGATTAGTATAAATTAAAGAGGAAGTTAAAGGATTTAAAAAGGCCCTGAGGCTTATCTATAATTTCAGTAAGCCTTTGATGTTCGAGGTTGGAAAGCTGTCAGATAAGATTTCGGAATATATGAGAAGTAGTGTGAGTTGTACTGTTGGTGAGTGACACATTGACTTTTGAGCTGGTAAAAGCTTTTGAGCAAGGCTAGAAAGAATGCAGTGACCGTCTGTATCATGAGTCAGGTGCAAATGTGGCCAAGCAGGAGCTTCTAGAAGACCAAAAAGATTAAGAATAATAATGGCAGGCAGCTCAGAGAGAAAGAATTTAGCCTACTAGGTGGTTGAAGAAAAGTCTATTGCACGTAGGGTAGGGTTATAGATGCCTGAAGAGTCAGGGAAGGAAGGCTGAATCATCATAACTGCCATAGCAACTGAAACTGTAGTGATTGAAAGAGCTGAAGTAAACCTTAACCACTTGCACTTGTGTAAGTAGTATGTAGAAAGCATATGTAGACATAGTAAGCATTCAACCAATATTTGAGGTGAATCTGAAACTCCAACCTTCAAGCTACTTGTCATAGCCAACTTGCAAGAACTATGAGCATATTAAATAAAGGGAGGATGACAAAAAATACCTGGTAGTATCAGATGATTAGCAAAGTGCCTTTGATTTCAAGTAGTTACAACTCCTTAGAAGGCATGAAGTATTCTGTGAGAATACTTCAATTGAATCCTTTTGACAAATTAAACAAGTTAGTATGATAAATTATTGCGTAGATTTTCATATGCAAAGATTGCACCCTGTATTTTCTGTTGGCTTTTTTTCTTATTAAATTAATTTCTTTTCCAGTTTTCAAGATCTACTTTAAATAATTCTGTGTTCAAAATTATATTAGCTAAGAGCAGATATATAACTAGCTATTGATTCTCCTATCCATTCAGCAAATGTTTATTCAATACTTGTTAATTGTCAGATAGATAAAATCTAAACGTCTTTAGGTATGTTCACAGATAGGGAAACTGAAACTTAGGAGCAATTATTTATATTTATTATGAGAATTATCCATCACTGGAGGAGACATTTAAAATAAGAGTAGATGTTTGCAATCTAAAGTTAATGAGGGAAGAATGTTCCAGGGCATGGAAAGATTATTTTACAAGAGATTGTAAACACACAATGTGGTTGGGAAAATGGTAGGTTTAAATAGGAGGAAATAGAGACCACGGTTTTGAATTTTTAAGGATAAATAAGTGCTTCAGAGTGAAGGACAAGGAGAACAAGGAAGTTATAAAAACAGAAGAATTTTAAAAGATAGCTAAGTAAAATGAGTGAATTTTGGAGGGAGGAGAGCTGTGATTTGATATAGAAATTAAGAAAAAAGAAATTGAGGAACTGCCATACTGTTTCCTATAGTGGAGTTTGCACTCCCACCAACAGTGTAGTAGTGATCCCTCTTGGCCACATCCCCACGAGCATCTGTTGTTATTAGATTTCTTGATCCTGGCCATTCTAACTGGAGTGAGGTGGAATCTTAGAGTTGTTTTGATTTGCATTTCTTTTATGACCAGAGATGTCGAGCATTTCTTCATGTGTCTATAGGCCATTTTTATTTCTTCTTCAGAGAAGACTCTTCTTTAAGTCTTTGGTCCATCTTTTAATGGGATGGTTGTTTCTTTGGAGATTAGTTTTGGAGTGATTCAATTTTTTGACCTGTTGATATATTTTAGATAGGAGGCCTTTGTCTGTTGTATGGTTAGTGAAGATCTTCACCCATTCTGTGGGCTTTGCTAGCTATGTCCTTTGCCATACAAAAGCTCTGCAGTTTAATGCAGTCCCACTTATCCAGCCTTTCTCTGATTTGTTGTGTTTCTTGGTCCTTATTAAGAAAGTTTCGACCTGTGTCAAGGAGGCTTAGTGTATCTGCTATTCATTCTTGTAAAGTTTTCAGGGTGTCCGCTTTTACCTCAAGCTTCCCTATGACCCGGCAATTCCACTACTTGGCATTTACCCAATTGTCCAGAAACAAGGACATACTAAATCCACTAGCACAACGATGTTCATTGCGGCACTATTTACCATAGCACCTTCTATCTGGTGAATATAATGTAACCCTTCTATTAATTACAATAAAAATATATGAAAAAAGAAATTGAAAGTGCTTTGTAAATATGTACTTGAGAAACTTATATGTACTGGTGATGTTGAATGAAGACTTATGTACAGAAGAGGCTGTTAAAGGTAAGAGGCAGAGAAAATTCTGTATTTTATGTGCTAAGCATATAAAAATAGATGGATAACAAAGCATCCTTTAGTTTTCATACAGTTACCAAGGCTTGCCAGGTATTGCATGGTAACTCAGACTTGCCTATTAAATAACTATCACATGCAAGAGATACACTAAATGTTTTATGCCTTGGCATTGATGGCAGATGATTTCCTTATGCAGTGGTATGAGCAATGGCAGGATTTCTTGTTTCTGTATTTTTTTCTTTAATGTTTCCCCATGCCTGGCAAGTTTTCCATATGCTAGGCAGGGTAGACTCTTATTGCCATATGGCAGCATATAATATGAGAGAAAAAAATCATGAAGAAGATGCCTCTAGTTGTCTGAAGAGATTGCTTCTGGAAAATCACATACCCAGGCTGGGTTGCAGAATTATTTGTACTAGGCAGAATGTCTGGGCTAAGAAGGTAGGCAGTATATTCTCCATTTAGAAAAAAAATGTTGAAGACCTACCTGGTGAAGTTTCTATCTTTCTTAAGTAAAAAGAATAGCCAGATAAACTTAACACAGAATCTAACCAAAGTTGTTTACTTTGATGCTCTTTACAAGAACAAATTTAATCTTATTATAGAGGAAAAATAGAGAAAGAGCTAAGATGACTGATTTTGTTTGCTTATCCCTAAAAGAAATGGTTGCAAACTCCCAATTTAGTTGGCAAATGCTTTTATGAACATGGAGGTATGTGAGTAATTTTTTTAAATGAAAAGCTTTAAGACAATCTGTGAATAGTGTTGTTATAGTGTTATAGTGTTTTGGCTAAGGCCTGGTTTAGTGGTTGGTTGTTTTCACTTTTTACTTCCCTGAGCCTCAGTATGTTTATAGGTAAGGTAGATAATAATGCCCACTTTGCCAGAGCTATCAAGAACATTAAAAATAATATACATAATTATCTTGTGATACTATTACCATAGATGGAGGTCATTTCTGTTTGCTTCAGCTCTATAACTACAAAAAAACTATTGGTGCACCTCATGATAAGCAGTATCTATTTATCTATTTATTTTTATTTAATCACCATTTGGTTTATTTGTTTTGGTGCTAGAGATTAAATTAAGCACTTAAAAATGTGCTAGGCAAGTACCCTATCATGAGCTGCTTGCAAGGTACTCTACTACTTGAGTCATTCACGTAAACCACTTTAAAATGTGTTAGTAAATTCTATGCTAAATAAAAATGTCTAGATAAATTCTAGTGAAAATCCTACCTAGGGTCTAGCATTTTGGCCTAGATATAGCTTCAAAACAATATCCTTCTACACATACATTTTGAGTAGTTAGGAGTACAGCTGTTCCCAAACATGTGACCTGATTATTTGTTGGAACTGGTTGTCTTTGGCTGGCTTCAAAACCAAAGCCTCAGGATCTCTGTCTCTCCAGTAGGTGGGGCATACCACCATGTTCTACCCAGACATTAATTTGATTCTTTTCCTTTCCATATATTTTTATTGTAATTAATAAAGGGGCTACATTATATTCAGCAGATAGAGGGTGCAGTACGTCACACACATTGAAACACTTTCTCATGTCTTGGTGTCCATTTCCCTCCCCCCATACCCACCCTCATCTTGTTTTCTCCCCTTCCCTATCTGATTTCAAATAACCAAATAAACATATATACATTATATCAGATAACAAGGTGACAGCCAAAGACATGAGAGATAGGACATTAAGGACAACAATCCCTCGTTATATGGCTTTTGTTTCTATATCCTGGAGGTCCCTTCATTTAGCATCATACTATATGGACTTATGTATCTGAGTTTTGTTCTATTGTAAATCTCTGCTAGGAGAGCCCAAGGTTTTTACTGATTAGGACAAATGAGGGAAACCATTGAGCCTATGTTCCTTTGAATCTGGCTTACTTCATTTAATATGATTTTTTCTAAGTCTTTCCTTTTCTTTACAAATGGGGCAATGTCATTCTTTCTGACAGCAGCATAGAATTCCATTGTGCATAAGTACCACATCTTGTCTATCCACTCATCAACTGAGAGGCATCTAGGTTCCATACCTTTTCTATGGTAAATAGTGCTGCAATGAACACAATTGTGCTAGTGGCTTTAGTATGTCCTTGTTTCTGGAAGATTGGGTAAATGCCAAGTAGTGGAATTGCTAAGTCATAAGGGAGCTCTATGTTTAATCTTTTGAGGAGCTGCCATACTGTTTTCCATAGTGGTTGAATGAGTTTGCACTCTCACCAGCAGTGTAGTGATCCCTCCTGGTCACATCCCCTCCAGCATCTATTGTTATTAGATTTCTTGATCATGGCCATTCTATCTGGAGTGAGGTGGAATCTTAGAGTTGTTTTGATTTGCATTTCTTTTATGGCCAGAGATGTTTCTTCATGTGTCTGTAGGCCATTCTTATTTCTTCTTCAGAGAAAACTCTCTTTAAGTCATTGGCCCATTTTTAAATGGGATGGTTATTTCTTTGGAGATTAGTTTTGGAGTGATTCAATGTTTTTAGCTGTTGATATATTTTAGATATGAGGCATTTGTCTGTTGTATGGTTAGTGAAGATCTTCTCTCATTCTATAGGCTTTCTAGTTGGTTTACTGGCCATGTCATTTGCCATACAGAAGCTCTGTAGTTGAATGCAGTCCCATTTATCCAGACATTCTCTGATTTGTTGTTTTTCTTCGTTCTTATTAAGAAAGTTTCAACCTGTGCCAAGGAGACCTATTGTGTCTCCTATTCCTTCTTGTAAAGTTTTCAGTGTATTTACTTTTACCTCAAGGTCTTTGATCCATCTGGAGTTAATCCTGTTGCAGGGTGACAAAGAAGGATCCAACTTTAGTTTTCTGCAGGTGCTTAACCAGTTTTGCCAGCTCTACTTGTTGAAGAGGCTGTCTTTCTTCCATTGTATTTTTTTGGCTCCGTTGTCAACGATTAGGTGGCCATAGGTCTGTGGGTCCTCAGTTCTATTCCTTTGATCTTCAGGCCTGTTCTTGTGCAGTACCGAGCTATTTTGGTCACTATAGCTCTGTAATAAAGTCTAAAGTTTGTTATTGACATTCTTCCTGCACTGTTCTTTCTGCTAAGAAGTATTTTTGCTATACGGGGTGTTTTATTATTCCATATGAAATTTTGGATTGCCTCTTCTATTTCTTTAAAGAATGACATTGGGATATTGATGGGTATTGCGTTGAATTTGGAGATAGCCCTTGGCAAGATTGCCATTTTCACGATGTTAATTCTTCCAATCCAGGATCATGGGAGTTTTTTCCATTTCCTCATTTCTGCTTTAATTTCCTTTTTCACGGTTTTAAAGTTTTCATCAAAAAGGTCCTTTACACTCCTTATCCTTCAAGGATGTTGTTTGGAATAGTGAGGTAAAATATTAACAAATAATGATTGTAAAAGTATTTAAAACCAGGCTGGATATTCCACAAATGTAATTTAAAATTAAAGATAGGTTTTTTGGGCTATTTAGCATTATTGGGAGCATTTGGAGAAAGCATTCCATTTTTTTTTTGCTTAACCCTTTTGAAATGTGTATTGGCATAATGTAGTTTCTCTTCTTCACTAATATAATGCTGATAGGAAACAACCATCAAATTCTGAATACATGCTGAGAATAAGTATTTTCATTGCTCATTCATGGTCTGTGGTGAGCTCATCACTGCTGAGCTTCTTTGTTTTGAGCTAGTCTATGATTACATTCTTGGCTTTGTTTTAGATTTGGGTCTACATCAAAAGCAGGACCCATTCCTGGCTAGCAGAACATTCTTTTCCTTTAACCCAGGCTGATAATTCCAGCAGAATAAGTCAAATCACACCAACACCACTGCAGACTTTTATAGCATGTATTGTGCACATCTCTACTTATAGTTTATCTGCCAACGGAAGTGCAAGCTAAGCTAACACTGAGTATGGGGGCGGGGGCATGCACACTATATGACGGAGATATAGTGGAGAACTGAGGCTCATAGATGAATTCCACAATAGAATAGGAATAGTGACACAACATGCACACCATTATACTAATTAAAAGAAATAATATTAACTAAGCTTGTCAAATCAAATAAACTTCACAGTTTATTTCTGTTAGACAAATACAAATAAGTTTAAGAATTCCTCCCCATTTGTCAATGATTATGTTATTTCATCTCATCATTTCTCACAGAAGCCTACCCAAAGCATAGTTTTACAAGGTAGTGTGGAATCTTAGTATAGAATCCTGCTCTGGGTTTCTGTTGAATGAGGCCTCCTGGGTTGTGCTGCCTAGTGATGTTAATGCACAAAGAACTAAAAAAAGCAAACCTAGAATCCTATGGAAGTTATTCTTAGTCCACTTTGAGCTAACATTAGAAGGCAGATCAAATGTCTTAAGGACAGTTGCATAAAAGGAAAAGCTGCACAAAAGTTACTCAGAAAAAAGAGCTATTATTGTAAGGATTGAGCTATTATTGTAAGGATTTAGAACTTGACTTTTAAAAAATTATGATATGTTTGAGAAAAAGATTTGTATGCAATATATCCCAGCCAACTTAACTATCACTCTCCCTTTACCCCTCTCTCCGTTGTAAGCCAATCTTAATAGGTTTTATTGTTCTATTTTCATGCTTGTTAACAAATTACCTTGGCAATTTTCATCTTCATCTTTCTTGTTAACCTCTCTCATTGGTATCATTCCCAACTGATTATGTTTTAATTTCTTGTAACTCTTTTTTGCTATTTATTAATTTCACCAAAGGGTTTCACCAAAGTATTTCATACATGGGCTTATATTTTTGCTCAGAGAAACCCTCTGTAGCTTTCACTTAATTTACCTTATCAGTCCACTCTGATCTGAAATCTTTGATTTGAACATCCTGTCATATTGCAAATTTATCAGACTTTTCTCAGAAGCAAGACGTAAAATAATTAGATAAATTTGTATGTATTTGGTTATGGCATATGGCTAGGAGCTACCAAGCTTCTCTGCACACACACACACACACACACTTCTACCCAGAATTTCTTGTTTACTTCTTCCCAATCCTTTCCATAGTTGTGAATCACAAAATCCAACTTTGACTACTTTATGGAGAAAGTCAAGTATTTAAAGATGTTAAGAGGCTCATAAAGTGATTGGAAGTGCTTCAGTAAACAAAGCTGGTGGCCATGCAGCCATGAACCAAAAATGTGTCCGTTCTTATTCCAGTGCATGCAACAATACCCTCCATTTTGATCTCATACACAGCTGGTTACCCTGCCCAGCCCATAGTACTTGTTAATGCTGCACCAGCTGATATCTAGCCAAAGCATCTCTTCCAATCCCCATTCACTCTGGATCACTTGCTCCTAATGTAGCCTTTTATGATTATGTGTCAATGGCACAGTCTGTAATGAGAGCACACTCTAGTTTTTAAGAGTGCTGGGAAAATGAGTATCTGGCAGTTTTAGCTTCTGCTGGCTTGAGTGGACTCTGCCTCCTATTGAAACTCATTAAAAGTGATACATTTATCAAATAGATTTAGAATCTATCCATAAACAAGTTATATCATTTTTTCTCTATTCATGTAAAAAGTGTGTCTCTCAAGGCAGTCTTGTTGGAACCCCCTCTTCTACAAGGATAGATCAGGCTCTTTCTAATGTACTCTCACAAAACTCCCCATTTTTCCATGGCATTGACTGTTGTTTTGTAATGTACAATTGTGCAGTTCATAATTTGCTGTGTGCTTTCTCTGCTAGCCTATATGATTTCTGAAGACAGTTGGTATGTCTATCTTATTTTTAATCTATAGAACAGGCATAGAGAAGATGCCTAATAAAATATTGTCTCAGTGAATGCATTGAATGTTCTTGTCTCCCATCATGCTTTTCAATAGTGTCTGCAATTTTAAGGGGTCTGTACTTGACGGAAACTTGTAAAGTGATTATTTCTTTTGCTGAAAACTGGAGATAAGAGGGGAAATCTACATGTACTAAATTTTAAATTAAGAATATTTCAGTTGGGCCTGGAGTTTGGCCTAGTGGTTAAAGTGCACGAACACCCGGGTTCGATTCCTTGGTACCACATACATAGAAAAAAGCCGGAAGTGGTGCTGAGGCTCAAGTGGTAGAGCTCTAGCCTTGAGAAAGACCAAGGACAGTGCTCAGGCCCTGAGCTCAAGCCCAGGACTGGCAAAAAAAATATTTCAATTGAACATGCATATGAGAGATCCTGAGAATTTGGCTGTGTTACTGGCACCTTTATTATTGTAACCTTTCCAAGTTAGAATTCTTTTGTATACCTTTCTCCACTTGCATTATCAAGTTATGTTGCTCAAATCTCATACTTCTCTTCATTTTCAGATCTATCCTTTCCATTCTTTCCTTGGACATCATTGTGTTAAGACTTCTGAGAGCCTTTGTATTGCTTTATAGTTGATAATCTGCCTTCTTGTCTATAGATAAGTTCTTGCTATTCTTTACAGAGAATGACTGGGGAATTGCATTTTAAAACAGTTCATAATTATGTGGATTATATGTTTTTTTCATAGAAGCTATATCATAATTGTGGGTTTCATCCTAATCAAGTGTTAACCATCATTTATAATAATTAAACCCATTACTATACAGAGATTAAAATGTAATCAATCAAGTATGAAAATACGTTCTAAACACCATAAAATATGTTTAATTAATTATGGGGTTCTGGTATGTAGTTAAAAACTAAATAGGGGGTGGGGGGATTTATCATTGAAATTTGCTATTAAAATTTTCTATAGTTAAAACCAGTCTATTCACAACCAGTTTGAGTTTCCACATGTGTGTGGATAGATGAATGTTTCTCTTGTTATCCTACTTTTACTGGCTTTACCTCTCTTTTTTTTATTTTTTGTTTTTTCACTCATCTTTCAAAATTGCCCTTGGAAAGGCTTCATTATCCAATAAGCATTTCCCAGTGCAAACAATACACTACAACAAATCATCCTTCTTTAACTTCATGGAGTTCGTAGTCTGATAAAGGTAGAGGCACTGGCCCTTGATGGCACTGAAAGGAGTCTTTGAAGGAAAGGGAGCCTAAACAACACATAGAATAAAATGCATGAGGGAAAATAGATGCATAGTGGCTAATTATGATACTGAACTTAACTAGTGACTCCTATTTGTCTGGAAATTACTTATCTCTTTTCTTAAGGAAGTGACTATATCGATCTATAAATTGAACTCCTTGTTTCTGTAAATCCCACATATGCCTCTGATCTCCCATCCACATCACACACTCTCTTTCTGCCTGGATTGCCCTCAAGGCCTAATAATCAAGCTTTTGCTTTCCTATCAAATAGCATTTGAAAATTTTAAAATTCACGTCTTTTTACTTCAGAGCCTATGCTCTTTCAAAGAGAAAGGAGAAGTTGCTTCTCCTGATTGTTGTTGCTTGTATTGTGTATTTTAAAGGCTGGTAAGTCTTTATCTAATTTAGAACCACGTATATTTCTGTTTAAAGCATTTTAAACCCACAACCTTGATGTCATTCATTCTGTAAATTCTTGAGATATTGCAATGATTGAATTTGTTGATTGTGGATTTGTTTGCCTCAAACCCCTGCCAATGATTTCCAGGAGCATTGTCAATTTGTAGCAGTTCCAAACCACCATCATTTACAAAACAAAAACTCAACTGTGCTATGTTTATGCAGAATTTAAAACAATCAATAGATATAAGGTCCTTTGTAATACATATGACCTAGTTGTAGAATGACATTACTGCCCAATTGTGTATCTCCATAATTATTGATTTTTTTGGTTTGCTAATATATGAGCAACAGAAAGATTTATTAGAAAGAGAACCAGGGTTGGGAGCATAGCCTAGAGGTAGAGTGCTCGCCTTGCATGAACAAAGCCCTGGGTTCTATTCTTTCGTACCACATAGAAAAAGCTGGAAGTGGAGCTGCTCAAGTAGCAGAGCACTAGCCTTGAGCATAAAGTGTCCAGGGACAAAGCCCAGGCCCTGTTTTCAAGCCCCATGACTGGCAGAAAAATTAAACAAAGAGAACCAAGTAATAAATTACATCCTGGTTCCCATCCTGAATCCCATCTTTTGCTCTTGAGCAAGGCACCTTTCTCCTATCAAATGTCAACTTTTCCAGAGAGGAATCAGGAATAATCATTCCTTCTCTGACAGGATTATTTTAAATGTGAAAATTCTTTTGAAATGTAAAATGTGCAATGTGTTAATGGTTATTTAACCCAATAAATAAGCCACAATCTTTCATAGTAGCATGTTTAAACACATGTCATTGATGTTGTACACATTTCCTGCAATTGGATGAAATCATCCTCACAAAAAATAAAAACCTCACACACACACACACACGCACACACTCACATACAGAACACAAAGCTGGCTGGGTAGCTTTCTTCTTGGCAGATGCTGTAATGTGATATGCATTATTCCACTGGGAAAACTTCTGGAGATTGCACGTGAAGTTTATTTCAGCTTTAGCTATGTGAGACACTAGGACAAAAATTAGCTCTCTGCAAGAAACAGTCTGAACAACACCTTTAACTTGAATCTAATGGACCTCATTTCTGGCATGTTTGACTTGTACTTGCTAAAATTTGTATGATGTTGTCCTAAACATTAACGGAGCATTCAGGGAGAAATTAGCTCTGGTACAATTCAGTTGCATTTGAGATTGTCCTTCAGAGCTATTTATCAATGGAGAGACAAAAGATTTAAAAAACACAGCCTTTTGAAGAACAACTGCTGATCAAAGATGGAAGGGCTGGATCTTGACAGAATTTCAAAAAGACAATCATAAAATGTATTCAATTTTTTGTATATAAGTTAATCCTCTCACTATTCCAAATATTACTCAAAGTATTAAAATATATAATCCAAATTTTCTACATGGAGATACTACATTAAGAAAGGTGATTGTATGCTTTCCTCTATCTTAAAAATCAATATCTACACAGAAAAAACTGGCATCTTTAGTTCCTGAAAATGAACTTAAAATCATTATAAAATCATTTAATTTTAAATTTTTATTTTTCCTGCTTAGCATTTTTGGACTTCTAGTCTATCTTAGGGTTACTTCACTACAAATATTATCTATATTCTTTTATGTTGGAGTCATGCCCCTTCCTTTCAAAAAACATTTAACTTGCCAAAGCAAGTCTCATTAACATGACAGCATATAAACTGACTGCTTACTATATGCCATCTACGTTACTGATAATAGAGGAAGCAGTTAATTAAACCCAAAATGAAAAATAGTTGATCTTAATATTTTTCTTTATTTTATGGGCTACCAGAATGTAAGTTTCCTGCAGTGGGGTGGGGAGGAGAGACGTACTCAATGATCATTTCTATTTGTTTGCTTTAGTACCTCTCTGCACACTGAGAATTGCTATTTCCTTTGGTTTGGGAGAGACAGTGTGTGTGTGTCTCAAAGCAGTGAGTATTGAAACTCATGCTGCTTCTGCTAGACTTTCACCTGGTGTGCCTGGTCTCAAAATTGGCTTTATTTCCAAAAGGCAGTTGGGGAATTGATAACACAGCTGCTCTACTTGATAACAAAGAAGCTGCTTACATTCTAAGCATTCAGATATTGCAGAATGATCACATATTTTATAGGCTGCTCTATGTATCTACTAGAAAATGTGCATCAGTAAATTGCAAAAATGTATTTGTTGAGGTTTTACATGGCATTTCTTTCTTAATTGAACATAGTTTACAATAGTGCTGCCCATCCTGCCTTTGTTATATGTATGTATATTTTTATTGTTGAAACAATTTGCTTCGTAGATTAAGCAATAATATGTATCATTGGGTATACTTTCTGGACTGTTTAATTATCTGAAGACAAAATATGAGATGGAATACTTTATTTCTTAGCAGGATTGGACAGCAGCTAGTCTAACCAGATTTGAATTATCACAAGAAAGGAAAATAGAGAAAACAATAAAAATACGTGAAAGCTAAAAAGAAAGGGTTACTTGTTGGTAATATGCAGTGAGGAGAGATTCTTTCACTTTGTTTTAGTTCACTAAATAAACAATCTGTCTATTAATATGTGGTGAACTGAATCTGCTCTATCAGCCTAAGTGTTAGAGAGAGAGAGGTATTATGTAAGGGAATTTTCATAACCACACTAACCAATACATTTAGATCTCCAGAGAGGAAGCTCTGTATTTGACAAAGTATTTGGGAATGATGTGGAAGACCAGAAAATAAATAGTAAGATATATAGATATAGATATAGATATAGATATAGATGTATGTATGTATGTACAGTGTAAAACTGCATATATAGTTAAAAGGGAAAAAAGAGACATTAAAGTGAAAAAAGGAGATGAGCAGGATTCTTTACGAGTTGTTAGGGAGATCTATGAGTAGGGTCATTGTATGTGAGAACATGAAATGAATGGATTTATTTAAAAAGCTTAATTCTTTGACTCGATTATATATTGGCTTATTTCATGCAGTTAAGGTAATGAGGCCTGGACTTTACATTTGGTGATCAGTATGCCAGTCACCTGTAACATGTATTCTTTTAAAAATTTTGCACAAGTTTATTTATCATAGAAATCATAATTTCTGTAGAAAAATCAGGTACATAAAATAAAGAATTCATCTTCCTTCAGAGATATGTAAAGTCACCATTTCATATTTTGTACTTGAAATCTTCATCTTTCAATTGTATATATATTTTCATATATCCAGACATGTTAGACAATATTGCACATGCTTAACAATTGTTTTCAGTTGTCTAAATTTTTTAGCATCCAAATCTATGTATTTCTGTTTTACATATATAACTTGAGTAGGTCATTTAACCAGATGGATGGATTGATAAATTGATTGCTTTCACCAATCTCATTGGTTTTTCACATAAAATTTGCTGAGTATCTATTAAACCTATTAGATACAACTGACAACAAATACGAGGTGTCTATTTTCAGAAAGTTTATACTGTAGAAAGACAATAAACCAGATTTTGGAAGCAGGTTCTCCATTCTCTTCAACCTGCAAGCATAGAATGAGGGATAAATTTGTATTAGTGAATGGTTGGTGAATAAGACCAAGGGTTATGTAGAGGCAAAGATGTCATGATGGTGAGAGATAGATGCCTGTTATCTTGTAACAAGTTTGACATTATTCTTAATTTTGTTTTAGAGTTGGATTTATAAAATAAGTGAGTATAAATTGCATGTTACAAATTCTGGAAAATATGCCATCATACATCATTTTAGAAAGAAAATCAATATATGCCTTGCTTATTATAACTACTAAGTAGGTAATCCAACAAAAGCAATTTTATATTTCAGTGTTATTTTATATAACCTTAAACCTGTCTTACTCTACAAGATTAGAATACCCCTGTACATCTCAAAAACTGGGAAAGGATTGGGATGTTAGATGGTGATTTCAAAATAAATGAACAAAATGGTGACTGTAGTTCTCAAAAGAATTAAATTTTGACTTTGTTGGTTGTATGGGTGTACTCTAGGATATTTAAAGAGGAAAAGACTGGGAAAAATACTAAGCTCTAAGAATAGCCAAATGATAAAAACCTGGCTAAACTCAGTGATTTATGAGAATAAGAAGAGACTTGGATTTTAATTGTTGTTTCTGATACAATGACAGATCTCAGGGAGTCCACAAATTTCAATCTGTTTCCCATTTTAATGGTAATATGTACATAAATCCTAAAAGAATGTCTCATAGAAGATGTGCTGTTATCAGAAAGAATAGACTGGCGAGTCACATAATACGTATGATTATTTCAGCTATTCATTATGCATATAGACAAAATATTTCTGTGATTAAGTGCTATTGTTTAGACTACTGGTTTAATATCATCCTGTGTAATTATAACAGTATCAATCTCCACTATCTCACTAGATTTTTTATGTGACATTATTACTATTTTCAGGGATACAGTTTATCAGTTTTCTTTCTGATGAAACAAATAAGAAGGAAAAGAAGACCATGAGAGGGAGAGAGGGAGGTAGAAAGGAAGGGAGGAGGGAAGAATGACGAAAGGAAGGAAGGGAGGGGAAAGAGGGAAAGAAAAGCAGGAAGGAAGGGGAGGAAGGGAGGAAGGAATAAAAGAAGGAAGGAAGGAAAGGAGGGAGGCAAAGCCTGCTACATGTAGACACAAAGCCTGCATGTTTTCAGAACCAAATTTCATCTACAAAACAATTCAGTAAATTCGTTTTGACTTTCAAGAGCACTGACAGTTCTAACACTGAATAAAGAAGTAAGATAGGAAATATGCTGAGAGACTGAAGAGAGTGACTATTGACTAGCTTCATATTTTCAAGATCCCCAGGGCACTTCTAACAATCTTATTTTCAAAAGAACTGCCTCTGGAGTCATCTGCCTTTTCTAGCTAGCATAATGCACTTTGGGGATATTGAAAAAATTAACTTTTACCTCTGGTTATTTAATCCTAAATGACTGAAAAATCTCCCCATTTTTCCATTTAATTTCTGTGTAGAGGTATTCTACCTATGAAATAAATCTACTGATTAGACAATGTAGCCATTCATTTAATCATTTATTTAGTTTCTAGTTTGTAAGATAAGCAGCACAGCATTGAACCAGAGTCCAAGTTTTGTGTTCATGGAGCTATAACTGAATCTGAAAAATGTACATATTCCAGATATATGATTTTTCAGATGCCTTGAGAAATGCTCTCTAACTATTCATGAATACAACTTTTAAAGATTTCTTATTAAAGAATTTATTAACATTGATTTTTATATCATACTCCAATGTTATGTTTAACAGACAAGAATTCAAGTAGGGGAATCTACATACAATCACTGGCACTTAGATTTTAGAACATAATTAAAATTAAGCTGAGGGTTTTTATGCCATATATACATATTAATCTATGTAATAAAACATTATGTCTGTAGAATCATACATTTTTATGTCTATGTAGTTATGTTTATATCTCCAATACCATGGAATACAACATTTTTTAATGTAGAAGAACTTACCAGTGCGAGTTTTAGTTTGGGTATATATCCAAAGTCCTAATGAATTTGTATTTATAGTTTATTTTTCTTAGACTACAATACAATGGAAGTTATTCTTCCCTACATACTTTCATAAATGGATGTATCACACAAGACAAAATGTCACATAACATATAAGGTAAGTTTCAAATCCAGAGATATAAGATAGTCCTAGAACAGAATTTGTCCTGGAATCATCTACCCATCCTCCATGACTTTGGTGGGAAGAGAATAAAGGCATCTTTTAGGAAATAAGTAGACAGGAAAACCTTAGTTACTTCCTAACTATAAAATTGGTATCAGGGTAATTTGAGGTCAAAACTTGTACTATCTATTCTTCAAAAACTCATGATCAAATTCAGTAAAAAATGGAATATTAAATTCTGCATCCATAACCAGTGCCTCTCCTTGATTTCATAAGGGTCATTTCATATTTCGGGGTTATTTTATGTAATTATTGTTACCAATTGCTTTGCTATTTCAGAATACATATTCCTATTATTTTAATATCTGTCATTTTTTTCCTTATTAATCTTTCCTTTGCCACAGACTTCTTGTTTTTGAGTTTAGGCTGTGCTCTAATCTCAGTATTAATATGACTTCTAAGTTTTACATCTGTTCTTTAGTTCCAAGTTTAGTTCCACCACTTCCAACAAATACAAATAACTCCAGAACCTTGTAGCTTATAATAAGTTTTTTTTTAACTTTTTGATGTTTCTGTGACCCAGCTGACAGATTTTTTACTTCTTCATATATGCATTTAAGCAATTATCTTGAAAGGAACTGACTGGAGATGGTCCCATCATTGTATAGTAGATGCAGCTTCCTAAGAGAGAATGCCCCCTATATTAATATGTTCATAATTTTCATAATGAAATGACCCATGTGAACTTGTTACAGTTTTGTGTGATCAATGATAATGCTATTTCTCCTTTATCCTTAATTATGCAGTTCCTTTTCTATACCTATACTTTTGTTTTTGCTTTCCTTTTTTTTACTGCTTAAGTGATTTCTTTAATTGGACTTCTGAAAATGAAATAAAAACTTCCTTAATTTTAATTTAGCCTTTCTATATTTTTGTAATCTGCTTGTATAACATTAGTATTTATCCTTACTATCTCTGTGCACACTTCTAAATAACTTTTTCAAAATAAGTGTTGAATTTCCATGTCCTTCCTTCCTTCCCTCCCCAGCTCCTACCTTCCCTTCTTTCTTCTCTCTTCATTTCCATTTTCCTTCTCTCTCTCTCTCTCTCTCTCTCTATATATATATATATATATATATATATATTTCTCTTCTCTCTGTCTCTCTCTGTGTGTCTCTCTCTGTGTCTGTGTTTCTCTCTGTCTTTCTCTCTGTCTCTGTCTCTCTCTCAACTTCTCCTTTTTTTTTTTTGGCCTGTGGCTTAAACTCAGGGCCTGGGTGCTGTTACTGAGCCTCTGGGTGCAAAGCCTGTGATCTACCATTTGAGCCACAGGGTCACTTTTTGTTTTTTTCTGAGTAGTTTTTTGGAGACAAGAAGAATCTCATGAACTTTTCTGCCCAGACTGGCTTCAAACTGTGATTCTCAGATCTCAGCCTCCTGACTAGTTAGGATTACAGGTATGAGCCAACAGCATCGTGATTTCTAAATTTCTTCTTACTAATTTATTGAAACATTTATATTTTCCTTTCAAGAGTTTGATGAGCAGCATCTTCTAGGTTCAATTAGAGCTCTCCATGGAAGATACAAAACAAGCAATATCTTCCTAAATACAAGGACAGAGGCCATGGGAAACAGTGTTCAAGAAATTACTTTCTGGGGTTAGAGTTCAGGGACTCTAGATCAATGAATCAAAGAATTTCTTCATATGCAGGTAAAGAATCTGTAGTTTTCCAAAAAACAGAAATTTTTAATCACTGTGAAACATTGACTATAGTAATTGCCACTTTGTCTCTTCCACATGGGAACTTGTATTTTGTCAATTTGTTTTAACTCAATCATCATCTGTTGACCAAAGTCATGTGGATGAGAAAAGTAGGTAAATTAAAATTAAAAATATAGTAGCTCACACCTGTAATCCTAGCTACTCAGGAGGCTGAGATCTTAGGATAAAGGTTCAAAGCCAGCCCAAGCAATGCAAAGCTGAGAGACTCTTATCTCCAATTAATCACTAGAAAACTGCAAGTGGGGTTGTGGCTCAAGGGTATGGTAGTAGCCTTGGTTGAAGAGCTCAGGGGTAAGGCAGTAGCTTTGAGCTAAAGAATTCAGCACAGGACCCAGGCCAGATTTCAAGCCTCATGAACCACCCCCACATAAATCTATCTATCTATCTATCTATCTATCTATCTATCTATCTATCTATCTATCTATCTATCAATCTATAGTGCATGGTACAGCTACCTTCGGATGTTGTGGGGATAACTGACCATACAACAGAGTTGTATATAGGTGCAGAATGTATTGAGTTTTTGGACACAGTTTTCTTGGAATGAGAAAAGTTATTTGTTTAAAGTGATATGCATGTTTGATATTGCTATTAATTAGCTTCATATATAGAGTAGAATGTTTTGCTAGGCAGATCTTTCATTGCCATAGATAAAGATATATTTTTATTGGTGACAGCATTGCTAACTGTATTAGCTAACAAAATATTTTGCCCAATTATCACATCATCATGTGCTAAAATAGAAGTTTATCTTCACTAAGTTCTTTCCGTCCACTGGTGGAAGTAGGAATGAATTGTACCATCATTTTCTATAGGTATGGACAATTTGTGGATGGCAGGTCAACATATTGAAAATCACTATTGATAGTGGAACTATAATTCTCTTCTTAGATTTACTGTCTGGATATTTATTTACTCAATCATGGGGCTTGAATTTAGGGCCTAAGCATTATCCCTGAGCTACTTTTAAGCTAGCACGCTCCACTGGAGTTACAACACAATGTCCAGTTATGTCTTTTCATATATTTTTATTGTAATTAATAGAAAGGTTACATTACATTCACCAGATAGAAGGTGCATTACTTCACAAACATTGATACCCTTTCTCATGTCTTGGTCCACATTTCCCTCCCTCCACCCTCTCCCCTCATCTTGTTTTCCCTCCTTCTCTATCTGATTTCAAATAACCAAATAAGCATATATAGAATATAACAGATAACAAGGTGAAATACTATAACAATATGAGATAACCAAGGGACAGCAAAAGAGATGAGAGATAACATAGTACATTAAGGACAACAATCAGTCATTATATGGCTTTTGTTTTTATATCCTGGAGGTTCCGGTAGAAAAATAGGACCTAAGAGCTTAATTTCCATGTGGATGCCTGAAACAGGTAGGAACACAGATTTTAAAACATTTTTGTTGAATATTGAATGAAAGTTCAGTGAGTCTTTTCAAAGCAGAATTTTAAAGAGGATAATGGAGCATTTAACAGTGATGTTTAGTTTAATCTAAAGCTTGGTTGACTATAGCTTCCTCTTTAAATTTCAGTTCCTATGGAAAGAGCTGGAAAAAATTATATTAAGTGAAGCAAGCCAGGCTTGCATGATGCAAGTAGGTTGCATGATTTTCCTCATTTGTAATAACTAGATCACAATAGCCGAACTGCCCTGGCATAGGCCCATAAATAATGAAGCATATCAAAATGAACTCCAAGTATTGAAAAAAAGAGGTTCTCATTATATACTGTATGCAGTTGCTTCTATGTTTTTCTGCTTTAATTTTCTGTATCTTTTGTCTTGGATATAAGTTGATTTGATCTGTGTAAGAGAAAGGGAATCACAGAAACGGCAGGACAAAGGTTGAACTAATGCAACAACGATATTCCCTAGATGCTGTGTTGGAAATGAGCTATACAACGTGAACAGGAGGAAACTAGGGAGGTTTAACTGAGAGAAATTGATGCAGGGTGGGAGGTAACTGTTTAAAAAGAAATGTAGTCGTTACCTTACTTACGTAACTGTAACACACCCCTCTCTTTTCTTCACATTTACAATAAAGATATAAATAAATGAATTTCAGTTCAACATTGAATTCCGGTATAAATTTAGCAATTGCCTTGGATTTCATGTGTGTTGGGTCCCACTTGATAAGTAATTTTGTGATTTAGGTTATTTATAGTTATTAGAATACAGATTTCGTTTTTTTTTTAATTGCATGGTTTCTTTTTCAGTCCTAGGCTTGAGCTCAGGGCCTGAGCACTGTCCTTGGACTTTCTCAAGGCTAGAGCTCTACCACTTAAGCCTCAGCACCACTTCTGGCTTTTTTCTATGTATGTGGTACCGAGGAATCAACCCGGGTCTTCATGCATGCTAGGCAAGTACTTTAACCACTAGGCCAAACTCCCGGCCCCTAGCCTGGTTTCTTATAAGACAAAATACATCATGTGTTACTGCAACACAAACTAAAGTGTGACAGTCCAAAATATGTTGACCTAGTACAACCTACGTCTCCCATTTTAAGAAAGTCCTTAAGCATGATGGAAAAGCATTGGAAGTGTTTGGGGACAAAACTTTTACACTTCTCTTGGGACTTTAAAAAGATTCCTCTATATCTGAATTTCTCTGCCTCTACAGATGATTATGTAGAAGGCAAGACATATAGGAGAAACATATTATTGAGTTGGGTTAAGTTATACTTAGCATTGCTATTTCTATAGTCATCCACATAATCATTCAGGGGGTATTTACCTTGAAACCTGATTTCTGTCTGTAGATTTATCTCTTAGTGGTTCTTAGGGTGAGCAGGGCAAAGGGGTTCATAAGTGGAAAGTTTCAATCTTCTATGTCTGGGAGTAGAAGACATCATTATTGCCCACATTCAAATCAGTAGAATTCATTCATTTGATCACATGTACCTGGGAGTCTAGGAGAGTTGACTTGGCTGAGTATTCAGGGAGAAGTGGATAAAGAAGTAGCATTTTTTGTTAGTTCTACTAAGTTTTCACATAAATGAATAAAGAAAGGGCTGATAGAGGAACTGTTTCAAAATTACCATCTTTTTTTTACCTTGTAAGAATGATCATTTTCTTGGCGTTGATATTGATGGAATTTGAGAAGCTGTATTTATTTAAATCTAATACAGCAGGAGATTGTTCAAGTACAGCTTTTCATTGATGGAAATCTCAGGTAATATATGTACCTATTGGTTCATTCCTCCTGCCAAAAAGGTGACCAATATAAAGTTGAAGTGATAGAGTTCCTTTTCCACTGTTTTACAAATTTTGAAATTTTATTTTTTTGCCAGTCTTGGGCTTGAGCTCAGGGCCTGAGCATTGTCCTGGGACTTACTCAAGTCTAGAGCTCTACCACTTGAGCCTCAGCACCACTTCTGGCTTTTTTATGTCACTTACATGTTGACAAATCATTAAAGCTATTTTCTACTAAATTCATTCTCTGAATGTTTTTTTATTTTTAAATTTTCACAGGGACTTAATCATTAAAGTGAACATTTTGTTTCAAAAAATCTTGTTAAAATTCAATTTATTTTATATAATTGAAATAAATGCCATTACCTCCATTGCATTTACACTTTAAGTAATTTGAAAATATAAGTTTCTACCTGAAATAATGAGGCAGTCACAAAAACATTTTTTTCCAGAAAGGATTTCCAAAAATAATGCCAACTTTTTGACTTCCTGATCATGCAAGTGTCACTTGTTCTTTGCTTACAATATAAGTAAGCTTTTTCTACAGTAGGTAATGAAACACCCACATATATTCTTTAGTTAGTTCACTGGCTGTTATTCATGCTTGGCTGATTTTCAATTGTTATAATGCAAATTCTCCAAGGTAAAAATATATAATTTGCAAATAGACACTATCATACACATTCTCTTGATTAAAATAAAAATACTCAAACATAATAAAGGATGTAAGAAATAAGCTAGTCAAGCCTTCCCCATTTTTACTTTAGGAAACTTAAATCTAGAAGGTGGTGATTACAATGAGTATTTAGAACTTTTCAGTAGCCAACTGGGACCAACACTCTAATCCATTGTAATTCCCATTAACAAATCAAATTTAATATTTATACATTTAATTTCCTCCTATCAAAACATTGAAAGAAGTTTTTCCCTTGATGTACTAGCACAAAATTTCTTGTTCATATTCCACCAAGTGGTCATGTTATAATTTCCCACTATACTTTTTTTTAGAGTGAAATCAGTTATTATTATTTTATAGAAACAACAATAGTAAATGCAGCACTAATACTGTGTTGATACTTGGAGTTTTTGGTCAATTAAACTATTTGATGTTAATATTAAATATGAGCAATTGTGAGGAAATATGAATTTGTTCTAGTTCTTACTGCATCTGAAGGAGAAGTTGATGCCGGATTCATGTTTCTTTCCTGAAGGATGAAGAACAATTTCCTAATTTGAACAAAGGTAGTAAAAAAGTTAGTGTGTCACACCATTGAAATACACTGATGTTAAATGAAAGCTATCTAAAATTACATATATCTACAATTATATATTTTCAAATTCTTCCAGAAATATTTGTTCTTCCTTAACCCATGAACTAAATGACAGATGTTGTTAGATTTGGAGTGCAATCAAAATGCTCAAGATTTAGAAATATTTGAACTCATTGATCTTAGAGAAAAAAACCCTGCTTTTGAAAAAGTTATTTATTTTTAGCCAATACATAATAAAGCATAAAATTTTATATACTTATAGATACCGTATGATCTTTTGATACATGTATCAAAATGTATAAATCAGGTAGAAAAATATATTTCTGTTATTAGTAAGGGTAGTTTTTGGTTTTTTAATTTGAAGCAAAGTAATCAATTTCCTTCCTGGAATTTAACAGGTTCTGAAATGGAGAGAAAATCCACTGAAAATTATGTCTTCTTTGTCTTTATTGACTTTGATATTTCCTTTTTGTCAAATTATTAGTAAGAAGGTTGAAATCAGTTTTTGAGTGCTTGTTTTTAAATGCCATGTTCTAGAAATATATTGTATATTGAATCTATAGAACATATTTATAAAACAGAAGCAGTATTTTAATTTATTTCAGGTATTCATACTAAGTCTGCTAAGCCCACATGCAGAAAGCACTGACATCCCTGGACACAAAGAAACAATTCAACATCTCTGGCCATAAAATAAATTCTAATCAAAACTACACTGAGATTCTACTTCACATGCTAGAATGGCTATTACGAAGAAAACTAATAATAAGAGATTCTGGCAGGGATGTGACCAAAAGGGAACCCTACTTCACTATTGATGGGCATGTAAACTGTTCAGCCACTCTGGAAAGCAGTAGGGAAGGCTCCAATATTACCCAGCAATTCTAACCCTGGGCATCTACCCAAATGCCACAAATAAGGCTGTACTAAAGCTACCAACACAAGGATGTTCATTGCAGCATTGCTTACCAAAGATAAGACAGGATTTCAGAGACCCCTGAGTGGATGAATGGATCAAGAAAATGCTGTATATATATATATATATATATATATATATATATATATATATATATATATACCCAATGGAATTCTGTTTCACTCAGAAAGAATAACATCACACCATTTGTAAGGAAATGGAAAGACCAAGAAAAAAATCACATTAAGTACCCAATTACAAAGAAAAATCAGTTTCAGGTTTCCCTTGTTGTCTTCAGTTTTAGCATAAGGAAATGAGTCTTATCAAAAGGATCATTCATCTTCAGTTTTACTAATAACAAATGACCTGCCTGGGATCTCACTTTTTTCCCATTTAAGGTCTAAAGATAATTAAAACTATATAGATGCCTATAAGAAGACATAAGAGGCTTCAGGGGCTGATTATACTAGATTTTGTATTTTAGTGGCTATTCAATTAAATTATGAGGTCTTTGTGTCATTTATTGGTAAAACTATGTTCACACTCATTTCCCTCCCCACCTCCCATCTTGATTTCTCCCATTCACTATCCTTTTTCAAATAATCACTTAAGCATATATAAAATATATGTCATGAAACTACTAGAAAGTTTACTAGAAAACTGTGGAAACAAAGGAGAGAGAGAGACCAAAACAGCTTGGTACTGTCACAAGAACAGGCCTGGAGACCATTGGAATAGACCTGAAGACCCAGATATTAAACCACAGACCTATGGCCACCTAATATTTGATAAGGGAGCAAAAAAGTAGAATGGAAGAAAGACAGCCTCTTCAACAAATGGTGCTGGCAGAACTGGTTAAGCATCTGCAGAAACCTAAAATTGGATCGTTCTTTGTCACCCTGCACTAGGATTAACTCCAAATGGTATTAGCCACTATACTGAAAACTTTACAAGAATCAATAGGAGATACACTAGGTCTCCTTGGCACAGGTTGAAACTTTCTTAATGATGACCAAGAAACACAACAAATCAGAGAAAGGCTGGATAAGTGGGACTGCATTAAACTTCAGAGCTTCTGTATGGCAAAGGACATAGCTAGCAAATTAACTAAAAAGCCTACAGAGTGGGAGAAAATATTCACTAACCATACAATGGACAAAGGCCTCATATCTAAAATATATCAACAGCTCAAAAAATTGAATCACTCCAAAACTAATCTCCAAAGAAACAACCATTCCATTAAAAGATGGGCAAAGGACTTAAAGAGAGTCTTCTCTGAAGAAGAAAAAAAATGGCCTATAGGCACATGAAAAAATGCTCGACATCTCTTTCCAAAAAAGAAATGCAAATCAAAACAACTCTAAGATTCCACCTCACTCCAGTTAGAATGGCCAGGATCAAGAAATCTAATAACAACAGCTGCTGGAGGGGATGTGGCCAAGAGGGATCACTACTACACTGTTGGTGGGAGTGCAAACTCATTCAACCACTATGGAAAGCAGTATGGCAGTTTATCAAAAGACTAAACATATTGCTCCCTTATGACTCAGCAATTCCACTACTTGGCATTTACCCAACCATCTAGAAACAAGGACATACTAAACCCACTAGCAAAGTGATATTCATTGCAGCACTATTTACCATAGGAAAGATGTGGAACCAACTCAGAGGCCCCTCAGTTGATGAGTAGATCAACAAGATGTGGTATTTAGGCACAATGGAATTCTATGCTGTTGTCAGAAAGAATGACATCGCCCCATTTGTTAGGAAATGGAAAGACTTAGAAAAAAATCATATTAAGTGAAGTAAGCCAGACTCAAAGGAACTTAGGCTGTATGGTTTCCTTCATTTGTCATAATCAGTAGAAACCTTGGGCTCTCCTAGCAGGGATTTGCAATGGAGTAAAACCTAGATACATAAGGCCATATAGTATGACACTAAATGGAAAGACCTCTAGGATATAGAAACAAAAGCCATATAATCAGTGATTGTTGTCCTTAATGTACTATGTGATCTCTCGTCTCTTTTGCTCTCCTTCGGTTATCTCATATTGTTACAATATTTCACCTTCTTATTTGATATATTTTATATATGCTTAATTTGTTATTTGAAAAAGGATAATGAATGGGAGAAATCAAGATGGGAGGTGGGGAAGGAAATGGGGACCATGACATGAGAAAGGGTATCAATATTTGTGAAGTAATGTCCCTTCTATCTGGTGAATATAATGTAACCCTTCTATTAATTACTGTCGGGGACATTCTCCCCCTCCCTGAATTCTTAGTGTAAGAATGTGCCTGCATCTTGTAATTAGGTCACTAAGCAACACATACCTGCTTGGGTTGATCTGCGAACATCCTACCACCTGGCCTGTACCCCAAGCAAACATCCTACTACTGGATCCCCTACCCTGAGCAGTTCCTATACCCCAACCCCCTCCTGCCTATCCTGAAGAGGCATATAAACTCCTGTGTGAAAAATAATATTTGCAGCTTGATCAGGACACTTGTCTTGCTGCCTTCTTCGTGTCTCCTGTCCCTTTCATTCCTCCCTCTAGGTTCTTGGCCCTAGTTGACATCCCACTGGGCGGGACAAATTACATTAAAAAATACATGAAGAGAAAAAAAAAGAAAGGAGAGAGAGAGAGAGAGAGAGAGAGAGAGAGAGAGAGAGAGAGAGAGAGAGAGAGAGAGAGAGAGAGAGAGAGGTGGGGAGTTGATGAGTGAGAGGGTGAGACAGAAAGAATAATAAAAATTGGTATACTGAAAGCCCTCATTTAGGCTCTAATCTCATTGTATAAATAAGGAAACAAAAGCCATATGATGAGTGATTGTTGTCCTTAATGTACAATGTTATCTCTCATCTCTTTTTCCATCCCTTGGTTATCTCATTTTTTTACAATATTTCACCTTGTTATCTGATATATTTTATGTGTGCTTAATTGGTTATTTGAAATTGGATAGGGAAGGGGGGAAAATCAAGATGAGTGGGAGGAGGATGGGAGGGAAATTGGGACCATGTCATGAGAAAGGGTATCAATGTCTGTGAAGTTGTGCAACTTCTATCTGGTGAATATAATGTAACCTTTCTATTAATCACAATAAAAAAATAAAAATATAAAGAAAAATTTAGTTCTTTTAAAATGTAAATTGCACTTAGCCATACTATAATGAATATTGGAAATAGACCAAGCATCTTACATGTAGAAAAAATTGATTTGGGCTTAGTATTCTTTATATAAGACACAAAAAGTATCCAATAGAGGTGTGAGAACGGCCTAGATCTTACTCAGTTCTATGACTTTCAAACTTGATTTCAGGATGAATCAACAGAAGAAGATATAAAACCAAAACCTAAGAACTTACAATTCTGCCTATTTGGGGTGTGTCTTTGAGTAGGAATTTTTAATAAAAAATTCATTTTGAACGTTTTGAAACCAAATATCTAGTGTGTACATAGACTTCTGGAAATATCTACATTTAGTTAAGTAAACTGAAGCTCTGAGAAGTGAAATGGCTCAATAAAGTTCAGGCACATTTTAGGTAGGCAGGAGTTAGCTTAATAATTTTTCAAATATGATTTTTTTAATAGCTTGAGGTCAAAATAACAATTTTGCATGCAACATGAATAATAAAAATTTCTTCTTGTTTTGCTACAATTTTCACTCATCTAGTTATCAATTAGTAATCCTACCAGTTTATATTTACCCATCCACCACCCCATCCCACTCCTGTTCCCTTGTGATATATACTGGGAATATTGTAAACATATAATATCAGTGGCTGCCTCTTAGGAACTGTCTCAGATAGAGTCCCCTCATCCAGTGTCACATTCCCACAGGGAGAGCTCACACCTATGAGTGTGATAATTTGGAGGTAATGGAAGTCAACTCTGTTGGTGTATTTTTACTTTGAGAGTTCCCTGTGAGGTCAGTTGAGCCCAATTCTCCCATTTCTCAATCCTGCTTTGCCTTGCATAGCTGTAGATCCCAAAGATAGTTTCAAATATATATCCTGCACGCACCAACCTCTTTCCAGAGTCCTTTTTCTAGATAAAGGAAACAGCCATATTTTGTTCCCATTGAACTCTCGCATAAAAGAAGAAATTATCATTTACTATTCTTAAGAAAGTATATGTATGATGAAATTCTGAGATACAAGATGTATACCACACTGCTCTGAAATCCAATATTTCTATCAATCAAGAAAATTTCCCCTTGACCTAGTTCAATAACTCTACCTAATTCCTTCAGAATCAACTCCTGAATGAATTCGTTTTTCTTTCTTCTCTCATCATAGAGCACACTAATTTTAAAACTTTATATAGAGTCACACTGCATATTGCATATAGCTTCCAGTTTGGGGATGTCTTGAATATACTCTTTGCATATATTACTTTAATTTTCTCATTTTTAAGACATTAATTGATAAGTAGTAAAATTGTATTCAGACCATAGATATAATTTATAATATGTAAAACCCAGATATTAGCAAACTAAAAAGAGTGTTCTGATCATAACCTAAACAATGGATTCTAATTTTAGTGAAAAAGTTTAAGAACTGTCTTGTCAATGGGCTTTGGAAATTTTCATGTTTGAAACATTCTATTACAATATTATTTGTTTTAATAATTTAAATGTTTCACAGATTTTTCAGTATTATATATTCTTCCTTTTTCCTTTTTCTTTTTTTAAAACCAATTCTGAGGCTTGAACTCTGGGCCTGAGTGTTGTACCTGGTCTCCATTTGCTCAAGGCTAGTGTTTTAACACTTGAACCACAGTGCCATTTCTGGATTTTTCTGTGATTATTTGGATATTTGTGTCTCCTGGACTTTCCTGCCTTGGCTGACTTTGAATCTCAATCTTCAGATCTCAGCCTCCTGAATACCTAGGATGAGAGATGTAAGCCACTGGAGCCCAGCTTATTAAAGTTATGTGCACATGTGCAGGTGTGTGTGTATGTGTGTGTATGTGTGTGTGCTATTTGAAATGGAGAAATCTACTTTTCAAATAATGAATATAGTTTTATATACTGAGACAAAAAACAAGACATCCTAAATTATGTTCATTAAGTGAAAAAAGCAAATGACATGAAAGTCACATTCAGTGTAACACTGTGCAGAAGATTTCTGTTTACATGCTGAAATTGAAGCTCTGATGTTTATTTTTAATTTAATTTAATTTTTAATTTTATCTTTCTTTTCTTATTATAATTAATAGAGGGTACAGTTATATTTGCCAGATAGAAAGTGCATTACTTCACACACATTGATACCCCTTCTCATGTTTTTGTTCCCATTTCCCTCCCCTACCCCGTTCCCTCATCTTGTTTTCCCCTCTTCCCTTTCCTATTTCAAATAAACAGATAAACATATACAATATACCAGATTACAAGGTAAGATATCATAACAATATGAGAATAACCAATGGACAATAAGAGATGAGAGACAGCACAGGACATTAAGAACAACATTCACTTATTATATAACTCTTGTTTCCATATCCTGGAGGTCCTTCCATTTAGCCTCATCCTATATGGCCTTACGTATCTAGGTTTTGAGCTATTGTAATCCTCTGCTAGGAGAGTCCAAGGTTTGTACTAATTATTACAAATGAGGGAAACCATTGAAGCTCTGATATTTAAAATGATAATATTTCTCACTGATTTAATATTCAATACTTGAATTTGTGCTGAAATGTGAGATGCTTACTTATAACAGCACTAAGAAGCCTCTAAGTAAAAGCACTGAACTAAGTTGGTAATAAATGAGTAAAAGAGACTTGAAAAGTAAGCACTTAAAATGATAACTTTATCTAAGCACCAATTTTACAGTTCTCTATTTATTTGAAAAATGACATTTAAGGCTGACTTAAAAATAACAAAAAATATCTTCTGTTTCAATTCATGGGATGAGGGTTTTTTTTTAGAGTTTTAAGAATAAATTCACGTAGTAGATTTTAAATAAATTTTTCACAACTTTATTAGCTCACATTAGTTATACAGGGGGAGATTTCTCTGATACATTTCCCTACATGTTTATTATATATCCCGATCAATTGTACCCCTCTGTATCTATCATTGACCCCTTCCCAAAACTACAAGTTTGTACTGATGTTGTACTTTATTTCTTTACAAAATTAATCATAAGATTATTTGCTTTCCAAAGATATGGAACCAACCTAGATGTCCCTCAGTTGATGAGTGGATCAACAAGTTGTGGTATTTGTACACAATGGAATTCTATGCTGCTGTCAGAAAAAATGACATTGCCCCATTTGTAAGGAAATGGAAAGACTTAGAAAAAATCATATTAAGTGAAGTAAGCCAGACTCAAAGGAACTTAGGCTCAATGGTTTCCCTCATTTGTCATAATCAGTAGAAACCTTGGGCTCTACTAGCAGAGATCTGCAATAGAGCAAAACCTTGATACATAAGGCCATATAGTATGAAGCTAATTGAAAGGACCTCCAGGATATTGAAACAAAAGGCATATAATGAATGATTGTTGTCTTTAATGTACTATGTTATCTCTCATCGCCTTTGCTGTCCCTTGGGTATCTCATATTGTTACAGTATCTCACTTCGTTATCTGATATATTGAATTTATTTGTATTTGGTTATTTGAAATCTGATAGGGAAGGGGGAAAAACCAAGACAAGGGTGGGGGGTGGGGGTTGAGGGGGAGGGTAGTGGGTACCAAGACATGTGAAAGGGTATCAATGTATGTGAATTAATGCACCTTCTATCTGACAAATACCATGTAACCCTTTTATTAATTACAATAAAAAATATATTAGAAAAAGATTATTTGCTTTCTATTTTGAGAGTTTGATTCCTATCTCCATTATGTATCAGCTATGTGAATATAAGCAGTAATTTATTATATATATTGATATAACGTTATGACAAAACCTTTGAAAATTAAGTGAAATTTTGCACATATTTTGCTTAAATTACTAGTAAATATTCTTTTTTATTTTAAGAAAAATGTATGCACAATTTCACTTAAATGACAACATATTGGTTAATTGCTATTGTATCCACTATTAAGAGTTTCCAGAAAGAATCACAGCCACATAATTTGTTATATTATCTACTGAAGATTTTGTCTCATATACTGTGTATGACCATACATAATGTTGAGTATTGCTCATTGAAATAAATCAATACACATAAATTGATATAAAAATGTTTCATGAGTAAATGTAATATACAAAATCTTTACACAAATATAAAGTTCCAATAAAAGCTCCAATAAAAGCCAGGTTGTATTTGTATCAGTACAGCCATAACAATTGATTTTAGTTAAAATGTAGCATACAACATATTACTGAAATGCTTATGGAAGCCATAAAATTTAAAGCTTTCCTCCTTTCCTTTTCCTTCAATAACTCAGATATTGGTAAATAACGTTAATTGCTACTGTATCCACTGTTAAGAGTTTCCAGAAAGAAGCATAGCCACATAATCTGCCAACTTCAAATATAATCTTAAAGACAGATAGGTGTTCAATCTGTGCTTTGTGATGGCTGAGGAAGAAAAAAAATGAAGGACTGCTAAAGGAAGATGAAATGCAAATAATTATCCAGGATGTAGATTTTTGGATAAAATACAGTTTATTCTTTCAGTTGTGGTTTTCAATGAATGTTGCTATCATCTTCTCCTTCATATTAGATAAGATTGCATAGGAGTCCATATTGCATAGTTTTATATTCTCCAATTGCTTAAAAGCATCTTAGGGGATAGATGTTGCTACTAATCCAATGGCAAATGTATTAAAATGTAATTTTCCTTATTATAATAGTTTCCATAGTTATTTCCTTTTTCATCACGTGACCTTTATTATTAAAATGAGAAAGTAAGAATATATGGTAAGATACAAAGTACGTATTTGAAATAATATGGAGAAAGAAATATAAATGACAATAGTAGGGACTCTAGGGTATTTATCTATTAACTTTATTAATTGACTATCTTACAAGGTCAAGCTGTCTAAAACTGAATTTTGAATTTTTAGATTCATATTCTGAACTTCCTATTACTTTGACCTTCTGTTTCCTATATATAAGGGAATATACTTTTATCTTTCTTTCAGATTTTTTTCTTGCTCTTAAAGATCTTCCTTCCTTCCTTCCTTCCTTCCTTCCTTCCTTCCTTCCTTCCTTCCTTCCTTCCTTTCTTCCTTCCTACTTTTTTTCCAGCTTCAACTCAAGACGTGGGTGCTCTCCCTGAGCCTCTTTGTCCTCAAGGCTAGCACTCTACAACTTGAACCACAGCACAACTTTCAGCTTTTTCTGAGTAGTTTTTGGAGGTTAAGATTCCTAAGGACTTTAACATCAAACTTGGATCCTAAGATCTCAGGCCCCTGAGAGGCTAAGATTACAGGCATGAACCTGTAATATGCCAGGCACCAGCAGACGTTTCTTTTATTATCATTCCTTTGTAGATTTCAATTTCTTTTCATAATGAGTAAATTCTAGTTGTTTTTCTTTTGATCACTTAAATTTTCTTTTGATCACTTAAAGCTTGGGCTTTAGCTCAAGGCTAAAACCTCTTTCTCTTAATTTGGGCAGAAGTACATTGACTTGGAGATTTTTCTCAATGTTTATAAACCAAGTAAAAGTAGTTCATGATGTAAAGAACTATAAAAGTTTCTTTATTAAGAGTTTTTAATTTAAAAAAAGAGTTTTTAATTTTTATTTTAGTTTTAAACATATTTGTTAATCCAATTGCATGAGTTTCATTTGTTATTTTTCCTGAAATCATCTTGTGTAGTAGTTGTCATGAAATACACCCTGAATCCTTGGACTATTCTCAGTCTAAGTTAAAGGGATCTTGACAAAATAAACAAGAACTGCTTACTAAGTCTGAACATGGTAAGTATGGAAAGAATTTTATATTTTATTAGGCTTTCTGTGTTTAAAAGAATGTGAGGTTTTAATTCATTTGGATTTTATGATCTTCAATTTTGTAACAGACTTTATCTTCATATTTTACTTTTTTCCTTATAGTACAAAAATCAGAGGAAATTTACTTTGAATTTAAAATTGTTGTTGGCATATATTTTATTGGACTATCCTAACTTAACATTTGGCCTTATTTGCAAAGCCATAGATAGTTATATGAAACAACATGAGTGAATGGAACTTGAGTTTTAAAAGGGAAGTGTAACTACACTGCTGGTTTTGAGTACAAAATAGTTCTGTATTTATGTCCTAGTGGAATCAAGAATGACCAATCTTTGATTGAAATTAGTGTCTACATAAGGAAAAATAAATAGATTCCATTTGCGATGGTCCTGTGCCTTTAGTTTGGACACAGTCATATATTTATGTAAACAACTTTTTTAAAATTTCACTTATGACATAAATAACTGTACTACAGGAAGAGAAGAGGAGGGAGAATGATGGAGGGTATAAATATGATTAGGGAGCATTGTAATAGAGATATTTCTAAATGAAACCCTCTGTATACCTAATTGGGACTTATATAAAAAATAAAGTTGGGATGCATACAGACTTGTACCATCCTTTGTGCACTTGAAACCAACCTGACTAAATAAAAAATAGCTTACACACAAGCAATTCTTTCATCATTCTCTACTAGTGTATTTGTTGATTAGTTGGAATTTTAGCAATGATTTCAGATGGGTTAAATTTACGCCCTGGAGATGGTCTGTGAGCAGTCTGTTGTAAATGGCTGACACTGCTGAAATCACTAGATTGGGACTTTCGAGAATGATGTTCAGTGCTCAGTGACTTGGTCAGCTTGATCTATGAGATTCCAGGATGTTCACATTTCAAGTTTGATTAATCATCAGCCTTCTTCGTTCAAGGATTTCTTTCTCATGCTGAGTAGATTACAGTCCAGTGACTCCCCTTAGTAGCTAGCCAGCTGGTGATAATTGCTGTTAATTTTCTGGTATTTGGCAGGGAATCATTTCTTGACAACTAAAGGGAGAATAGGAGAAAGTAAAGAAGTGGTTTCTGCTTGACTCTCAAAGTCATGCATATTTATTGATGAGAGTGTAAAAATATAGAAAATGCAAATTATAAAATAAGAATCTAAATATAATCCTTCCATTAAGAAAAATAGTTCTCATGATTTTCAGATCTATCATACAGGATTCCTTGTCTTAGTGTATTTTGTGGTGCTATCATAAAATACCTGAAATTTGATAACTTAAATCAGAAATTTATTTTCTAATGCTTTTCAGTGCTTTCAGTCCAGGATAAATAGGCCAGCAAATTTGCTATCTGGAGAGGTGCTGGTCATTATAATCTCAAAAAACATTTTTTTTCTTGACTCCTCACAAGATTGAAGGTAGAATTGTAAAAAGGATCCTAGATAGTTTGTTGTAGCCATTTTTGAAAACAGAAATTCATGATCAGTAAACTTATTCTGTTATTAGTAGGACTTCCTCTAATTATAAAACATTTTCATCATCTAATTCAGTGTTAAGATTTTTGTCTACCTATAAGTAGATTACTAAATTATAAATACCAACCTTTTTGTCATAGTGTTCCAGTTAAAAGACACACACAAATGACTATATTTCAATTCACAGTCTTGTTTATGAAATCTATCATTCCCATTTTTAGATAAGTTATGTCACTACTAAAAAGCTGATATGACTTGGGTAGTACCATATTCATATAAAACATTAGATTTATATGGTTTTGATTGAACTATAAGGTATGTTTCAGTTAGACATGACCACTCATTTATTATAACTGAATACTCACAGGTAAAATAGGATAATGTATAAGAGTATAAGAAAATTTTATACATAAGAGTCATTATCAAGTATTCAGAGAATGCAGATGATTGTATTAAAAGTGGAAAGAAGATAAACAGCTGCCTTAAACATGGTTGCACACATGGTTGATGAATCAGGGATGATGTAGAAGAGAAAATGGTCAGTGAAATAACAACAAGAAATCTTCAAAAACCCAAACAAATCATGTAGATAAAGAATTTATTTTAAAAAATGCTATGAGTAGGAAGTAGAGACTATTCTGATGTGTAAGAGCACTGGATTAAAAATATACATCCTAGAGACAATCTAAGCTTCTCAGAGAAACAAATGACACAGTGTAATGAATCCATTAACTTTGAATCTTTTCAAGAATCTAGTTTTGGTCCTGAAAAGAATTGATAGTTTGATATCTTCTAATGAAGTTTGTAGACTGAATATACTGGGGGCTGTACGTATATAGTATGAACTTTAGCAAATAATCTGCCCTTTTCAGTCTAAGTTGCAATATTCATGGCTGATATATATCATTAATACATATTATATTATATAATATAATTTATATGATATGTAATGCATATTATATATTACATGGTATACATAATATATATATGTCACAAACATTGTTATCTATCAAATCAAGTGATATTTGGAGAAGAGGACTTCCCAAAATATTATAGTAGTGTGCTCTGTGTAGGCAATTGATGTGCTGCAAAATATCTTACTCCTGTAATTGTAGCTACTCAGCAAAATGAGACTGAGGATTGAAGGTGGAAGTCAGCTTAGGCAGAAAAGTCCCTGTGAGATTCTTATCTCTAATAAACCACTCAGAAACTGGAAGTAGCCCTGTGGTTCAAGTGATAAGAGTACTAGCCAGCACAAAGAGGCTCAGGGACAGCACCCAGCTCCTGAATTCAAGCTTCACAACTGACGACAACAACAACAACAACAATAACAACAATATTTTCCTGTCCTTCCTCTCTCCATTCATCTGTATTTACTTTCCTTGACCTAATACTTCGCTTCTATACCCTGACAACACATGTTCCAGCTTCATGGCATATGTTTGGTATACTGCAAGTAAGTTGTTCAAAGGAGTTACGCTATTGGAATCTTTCCAAACATACACCTTGAGTCTATCACAAGAAAGAGTAAGAGAAAGCAGGGTGCGGTGGCTCACGCCTATAATCCTAGCTACTCAAGAGGTTGAGATTTGAGGATTGTAGTTCAAAGCCAGCCCAAGCACAAAAGGAGCTTAACCTCTAGAAAATGGGAAGTGGGGCTTGGCTCAAGAGTAGGGTGATAGCCTTGACTGAAGAGCTCAGGGACAGTGCCCAGGATGAGTTCAAGGCCCATAACTCCCCTCCCCCCCCAAAAAAAGTAAGAGAAAGTAGAACTTGGTAGGGGGCGGATTCTGGGAAGATGGTGGAGGTTCAGGTTGAGTCTGTCTGAGCTTTTGCCAAGATACCAGTTATAGGATTCTTAGCTCCAGTACTGGATCACCTAACTTCTTTGGCATATAGTTTCCTTCAATGATAGAAATGACCACATATTGAATCCTTCTCTGTTGGGTTGCTTTGACTTCCCTGGTGAACAGAAAGTAACTCTGCCTTTAAAATGTTCATGCAATTAGGTCAGAACTAATCTGCTTTTAAGATTTGAGTTCTTAATTATTTCTACAAAATACCTTCACAGCAGTAACCTAAATTGCACCCTATTGCAGAATGTCTTTTGTGGGTTAATGTCAATATCGTGGTCTATTTTTATTAGGTTCACTCTACTCAGCCAACTCAAGCATTTGAAAATAGATCTTGAGCACTCGTTTTGCTAATGTGCAGACAAATTGAAAAAGCTGTGATAGAGTAACCCAGTTTCCCATTTACCACACTTACTTCAGGGTGAATGGGAGGCTATCACAAATCCAGGACTATTGTTGCTTCTGGAACAAACTCAGTTCAAAGAACCTATCATTACTCCAAAAATTGTGTGTAAGGTGACTGAATTTTCATTTTAGTATTGCAGGTAGAATCAGACAAGTATACTTTGCTTTATAAAATAGCTTAGATAGTAAAGATACTGAAAAGTATAGTTATCAATAAAATGGCTTCATTCTTTTTTATTGTAATTAATAGAGGTGTTCCAGTTATATTCATCAGGTAGCAGGTACATTACTGCACACACAATGATATCCCTTCTCATGTGTTTGTCCTTATTTCCCTCCTCCCACCCCCATCCCTCATCTTGTTTTCCCCCTTTTCCTTTCCTATTTCAAATAGACAAATAAACATGTATACAATATACAAGATAATAAGCTCTGATATGGTAACAATATAAGAATAACCAAGGGGCAGCAAAAGAGATGAGAAATAAGAGTACATTAGGAACAACATTCACAGATGAGGGGTGGGGTGGGGGGGAGGGAAATGGGGACCAAGACCTGTGAAAAGGTATCAATGTATGGGAATTAATGCACCATCTATCTGGCAAATACCATGTAACCCTTCTATTAATTACAATAAAAATATATGAAAACAAAACAAAAACAAAAAAAAGAACAACATTCACTCATTATATAACTCTTGTTTCCATATCCTGAAGGTCCTTTCATTTAGCATTATCCTATATGGCCTTATGTATTTAGGTTTTGAGCTATTGTAATCATCTGCTAGGAGAGTCCAAAGTTTGTACTAATTGTTACAAATGAGGGAAACCAGTGAGCCTCTGTTTCTTTGACTCTGGCTTACTTCACTTAATATGATTTTTTCTAAGTCTTTCCATTTCCTTACAAATGGGGTGATGTGGTTCTTTCTGATGGCAATATAGAATTCCATTGTGTCTAAATACCACATCTTGTTCCAATCACCAACTGAGGGGCATCTGGGTTGGTTCCATATCTTTGCTATGGTAAGTAGTGCTGCAATGAACATCCTTGTGCTAGTGGCTTTTGTATGTCCTTGTTTCTGGACTTTTGGGTAAGTGTCAAGTAGTGGAATTGCTGGGTCATAGGGGAGCTCTATGTTTAGTCTTTTGAGGAACAGCCATTCTGCTTTCCATAGTGATTGAATGAGTTTACACTCCCACCAACAATATAGTAGTGATCCCTCCTGGCCACATTCCTTCCAGCATCTGTTGTTCTTAGATTTCTTGATCCTGGCAATTCTAACTGGAGTGAGGTGGAATCTCAGAGTTGTTTTGATTTGCATTTCTTTTATGGCCAAAGATGCTGAGCATTTCTTCATGTGTCTATAGGCCGTTCTTATTTCTTCTTCAGAGAAGTCTCTCTTCATTCTTTTTTTGCTTTTTTGCAAAGTGGAGCAACTTTTACCTATTTCATTACTGAAGAAAGATGTATCAGAAGAGATATGAGATTCCTAGGCAGTGCAATAAAGTATTTTGGGAAGTGGCACTGTGGCTCAAGGGTAGCGCAGTAACCTTTAGCTGAAGTGTTCACAGACAATGCCCAGGGAAAGTTCCAGTCCCATGACAGATGGAAAAAAATTGTTTGAAATACCTAGAGGAGGAAAAGTCTAAAACTCTTACCAAACAACTATATAAGACTAACAATAAGTGTTATTAGGGCAGATTTTTTCATGGTACTATGTTGCTTCTCTCTGGGGCAGCAACACGGGAACAGGGAGGGACACACAGGGCCAGCCTGTAGTCCCCCGGGAGCCGAGCAAGATGGTAAGTATCGATGACCCAGCCCTCCCCAAATTACCGGGGAAGAAAAAACCACACTGAGTCAGAAGCAGTGTTAACCATGAAAGCGCATCAGATCTCTCTGCTGATCTCTGTTGATCTGCTCTGATCTGCTGTTTTCCCTTTTTATGGCGTCAGACAATTAGTTATATACTGTTAGGGTAGGAGAAGGTGGGCACTGGGAAGCTAGCCAATAGGAAGAGGGCCACCATGCTACCACTAAGGGTCTGGGTGTGGCTTTCAGGTACTGGGCGGGACAGGTGCAGGAAAGCAGGGGAGACCTGAGCTGCTGAAACTGCGGGGGGTTCAATTGAGTCACTTACACAGAGTCACTTACACAGAGATGCCTTAAGAGAGGTATGCAAAGGACCGAATGCCTGGTCAAACCCTTTAATTGCCGCTGAGCCAGAATCAGGCCTCAAGTCAGGCCCCAACAGTACTAGGTTCTGAAATCAGGTTCACAATTGCTAACTGACTGTTTTTTCTAGACCTAAGCCTTTTCTAAGTATTATTTTTCAGATTTGACTTGTTATTCTTTATTAAATTTCTAAGGTTTATTCTGTCTATATTAAATTTCTAAGGTTTATTCTAACACTTGATGCATAAAGTAATTTACAGGTAATTCGCCACTATTCATTAGAAGCTTATTTAGTATAGGTCTGGCCAAACAAACTCACTCCTAGTTTGATATCCTACTTCTGGTTGATCTATAAGACCCAAGGTCAGTCAATCTAGTCAGGTTGAATGAAACACTGCTGCAATGACATTTAGAGGTTACTGTAGCTCCTAACAGTAAATTCTGGCATCAGTAATATTTATTTTTAATTACCTTAAGTCTATGGCCACATCACTTACAATCCCTTCCTCTAAAAAGTTTGCAAAAAGCATCACTGTCAATCACACATACATGGTAGTTCCACCATTTTGTGTTTCTGAATAGCTGCATAAAGATCCTGAATTATAATTTTGTCTTAGTAAAGAATTTAAAATAAACTCGGTATTGTACAAGCATCTGAACTTAACAGACCAACTATAGCATGTGAGAAGTGTTAAATATTCTTTATTTGATATTTATCCATAAGCCACACTAAAATACCTTTCAATAAATAAAGGTCAGATTTCAGAGACAGGGAATTCTAATCAAATTGGTATGGTCAAGACCAAAAATATAGACATTGCCTCATCTTCAACCACTGCCTCTAACAGGCTAATGATCACAAATTCAAACAGGTTAATTTTTCTTGATGCTGAAACTATGAAGGAATTTTTGCCAGTATTTAAAGGTGTTCTCATAATGAGCTATGTTAATCTGACTATAAAACCAATCTTTGACACATGTGGGGAAGGTATTACTCCGTATTCTGCTGAAAAATTGAACATTAGTAAGTCCATTCATATCACAGAATGGGGGTATAGGGGAGGGAATCTTTTTAAAGGATCATATTCACTAAACCACAAGCCAGTTTTACTTACATCAGGTCTGTACAATAATATTCTGTCAGCCATTCATGATCTGAAACCTGATTATCAGAAATCAGTTTAATTATGGTACACATTAAAAAGCCATGAGACATTTGTTTTGCAATAAATAGACAAGGCAATGCTATTACTCATATGTAGCTTTTTTGAGATAAGCTATCAAATCTGCCCTTTCTCCCTTCTTGTTAATGGCAGCAAAGATCATTTTTGTTCCAGGGATGTACTTTTGGGGATTCTCCAAGTACTCCATCAGTGTATCCTCTCCTCAGGTGATGCCTTTGTTCTAGTTGGCATCTGTGTAAGTGAATCCAGCTGCTTGACCTGTCTTCCCACCAAACAGACCTTGGAGGTTAGGCCCAGTCTTGCACTTGTCTCCCTCTTCAATGGTATGGCACTGGGCACATGTCTGAACAAAAATCTTCTTGCCTTTTTCAACATCACCCATTTTAAATTGGCTCTCTCGTTGTTACCACAAGGAGGATTCCGGATACAAAGGCAAACACTCTCTCTCTCTCTCTCTCTCTCTCTCTCTCTCTCTCTCTCTCTCTCTCTCTCTCTCTCTCTCTCTCTCTCTCTCCTATAAATCTTTTGGGCTCTGGTGGTTTTTGAGATAGCATCTCACATTTTTTCTTGAATCAGTTTGGATAAATTGTTATTACTTATGCCTCCATTTGTAGCATTGTCCTTCTATATTCCATAAACTATTTAACAACTTATTTGTGGATCTCTGTAAAAATTATTAGTACATAAAGGAAGAGGATATCTCCCTGCAGACCAACATTATCCAATGAAATGGAGTGCTCCTCTGTGCTTTCCAAGATGGCAGACTGACAATAAAATTCAAAAAAAAAATAAAAACAAAAGAAAACTATAACATATTAACAAAATAAATAGAAAGCCACTCAAATAAATGAAAACACATCCCATATGTATGAATTAGAATTAATAGTAAAATGTGTATACTAGCCAAAGCGGTCTACAAATTCCATGTAATAACTATCAAAACTCCAGTTCTGTTTATATATAAATAGAAATCAAATCCTGGAACTTACCATAATGCATGATGTGTACTTGAACATTGCGAAGAGTCAGTTTTAGGCATTCTTGTCACAACAAAAGTTAAACATGTGAGGAAATACATTTTAATAGCCTCGCTTTATCCATCCCAAAATATATACATTTATCAAAATATGTTGAACACCCTGTGCATATTTTAACAAGAACTTGAAATTAGGTAACATTTGTGATTATGTGAAAGGAGAGGCACTGAAGTAGCATTAATATCATCTCAGAACCAAATACATAAATGCTGCTTCTTTATAGTTCTTGCATTTGAAGGTGACAGACTAACAGATGGAAGGAATGGATGATGTGTTCCTGACACAAATTAAAGAACTGGCAGAGAGGCAAAGTGAGGGAGTTTCTGGACATGTGCGGGAAGTCTCGGTTGGCTAGGATCAAAGAATCCAACAAACTCTGGATTTGCCTTGATGATGACTTCATCTCCCCAAAGAACAATCAAGAACAGAATTTGCTCTTCTGCTTTTGACCCTGCCTTCAAAATAACGTATTATTTCCTGTCCTTGCAGAAAGGATAGTGATAAAGTAGCCATGAAAGGAGACTTGTGTTGGTCAGCCAAGTATTGTGGAGTCAGACTTCATAAGTCTCGAAGAAATACAGGCTCTTTCATGAGATGAGGCTTTTCAAAAGAAAGGGGTTTGTGCATGTGTTACTTTGCTATAGCTGTTGTAAAAATTCACTACCTGATTTGTGGCCCTAAGCCAAGCAATTATTATTATCACACTGTCACTCTACACTCTGAATGTGTGTGACTAAGCCTGACTATTTAAGGCTCACAAAACTCAATTCAGTAAGTGATTCAAATTCATTTCCTTGGTTACTATTTTCTTGCTTTCAGTAGGATTTTGCCTGCTTTCAGTTGTGTGTGTGTGTGTGTTTGTGTGTGTGCGCACATGTGTGTTCCTTTTGCTCATTGCATGTAGCTTCCTCAACCAGCAGCAGATTGAGTCCCTCTTGTAATTTCTCTGTCTTGAAAAACTGTCTTTAAGCCCGAGCATGAGTATATCTGGGACATCTTGATCATAAGGAAAATTACCCTACCTTTGAAAAAGTCCCTTTATTAATTCTTTGCATTAATGATGTGGAGTACTCTCCATGTCTTCAACTTTATTTTGGATATTTTTCTCTTAAATATCTTGGACATTCTTTTCTAATCATCTTCCACTCATTAACTTTTCAAATTATACGTTTATTATCTTTAAGTACTTGTATAAAATGGTTTAACCCATTTATGGTCTGTAAATATAATTATATGTGTAAATTCTATTTTTCAATTTGAGAGCCATTATGCATCTTCTGCCATTTTATGACTTACCTGTATAGTATACAATGTGCTGTGACCAATGGAGAAATGGCTAAATTGACCCTTCTTCCAACTCTTACAAAATTGAAATTATCAAGAAAACTAAAAGAACTTTTATATTCATTATTGCTAGCAGTAAGCTTAGTCCAAGTAGATATTGTTCCTTAAGTTTTTCAGCAAATGATAGTTTGGAGCCATCATAATTATTATAACCTCATGATATTTTAAACAATCTGAGTTTTAACAATATATTTAAGTAAGACTAACATTGTTCTCAAAATAAAGTTAACATATCTTAATACCATAAAAAAAGAATAGGCTTAGGTTTATAAATTTAAAAAATTTAAGAATAGCCAGGTGCTGGTAGAACTGAAGAATTCCAGGACAGTGTCCAGGCCCAGAGTTCAAGCCACACAATGGAGAAGGAAAGAAAGAAAGGAAGGAAGAAAGGAATGAAAGAAGGAAGGAAGGCAGGGCTGGAAGGAAGAAAGATGGGTATTAGGAAGACTAACACATTACATGAGGTATTTTTTTCTAGAAAATTACATGTATATGTTAAATAAGAAGATAAAGAGGTTAGGCCTGGGGCAAGCTGAAACAATAATAATGAAAATCTCAGGGATATTGGAACTTTTCCCTTAAAATTAATGATAGATAAATCAGGAAACAAATCCAAAAAGGAAATAGAAAAACTAATTGTTTTGCCTGTTGAAATAAATTCTATCTTGGCATTGCATGGTTGCATTATATAAAAAACTCAATGAGAAAGATACCAGACAAGACTTTTGAGGAGGCATACTGGTTGGGAGAGAGTGAAGAAACCCAAAGCATTGACTTCTGTGGTTTTTTTCATATATTTTTATTATAATTAATAGAAGGTTTACATGATATTTGCCAGATAGAAGGTACATTAATTCACATACATTGATACCCTTTCACATGTCTTGGTACCCATTTCCCTCCCCCATACCCCACCCCTCATCTTGTTTTCCCCCTTCCCTATCCAATTTCAAATAACCAAATACAAATATATCCAATATATCAGATAACAAAGTGAGATACCGTAATAATATGAGATAACCAAGGGACAACAAAAGAGATGAGAGATAACATAGTACAGTAAGGACCACAATCATTCATTATATGGTTTTTGTTTCTATATCCTAGAGGTTCTTTCATTTAATGTCATACTATATGGCCTTATGTATCAAGGTTTTGCTCTATTGCAAATCTCTGCTAGAAGAATTCAAGGTTTCTACTGATTATGAAAAATGAGGGAAACCATTGAGCCTAAGTTCCTTTGAGTCTGGCTTACTTCACTTAATATGATTTTTTTCTAAGTCTTTCCATTTCCTAACAAATGGGGCAATGTCATTCTTTCTCACAGCAGCATAGAATTCCATTGTGTACAAATACCACATCTTGTTGATCCACTCATCAACTGAGGAATATCTAGCTTCGTTCCATATCTTTGCTATGGTAAATAGTGCTGCAATGAACATCGTTATGTTAGTGGATTTAGTATGTCCTTGTTTCTGGACAATTGGGTAAATGCCAAGTAGTGGAATTGCTGGGTCATAGGGGAGCTCTATGTTTAGTCTTTTGAGGAACTGCCATACTGCTTTCCATAGTGGTTGATGAGTTTGCACTCCCACCAACAGTGTAGTAGTAATCCCTCCTGGCCACATCCCCTCCAGCATCTGTTGTTATTAGTTTTCTTGATCATGGCCATTCTAACTGGAGTGAGGTGGAATCTTAGAGTTGTTTAGTTTTGCATTTCTTTTATGGCCAGAGATGTTGAGCCTCTTCATGTGTCTATAGGCCATTTTTGTTTCTTCTTCAGAGTGACTCTCTTTAAGTCTTTGGCCCATCTTTTAATGGGATGGTTGTTTCTTTGGAGATTAGTTTTGGAGTGATTCAATTTTTAGAGCTGTTGATATATTTGAGATATGAGGCCTTTGTCCATTGTATGGTTGGTGAAGATCTTCTCCCATTCTGTAGGCTTCCTAATTAATTTGCTACCTATGTCCTTTGCCATACAAAAGTTCTGCAGTTTAATGCAGTCCCACTTATCCAGCCTTTCTCTGATTTGTTGTGATTCTTGGTCCTCATTAAGAGAGCTTTGACCTGTGCCAAGGAGGCCTAGTGTATCTCCTATTCCTTCTTATAAAGTTTTCAGTGTGTAGGCTTTTACCTCGAGGTCTTTGATTCATTTGGAGTTAATTCTAGTGCAGGGTGACAAAGAAGGATCCAACTTTAGTTTTCTGCAGGTTCTACCAGCACCATTTGTTGAAGAAGCTGTCTTTCTTCCATTCTATATTTTTGGCTCCTTTATCAAAGATTAGCTAGCCATAGGTCTGTGGTTTAATATCTGGGTCTTCAGTTCTATTCCATTGGTCTTCAGGCCTGTTCTTGTGCCCGTACTTTTCTGTGTTTTTTTTTAAACCATCTTGACAATGGCTTTGGCAAGCATAATACCTTAGAAAATACCTTGTTTTTAATCAGTAAACATTGCAACTCAATAAAATTCTGACTTGAATACTAAAATATGAGATGCTAATGATGATGACATGAATGATAGGCTGATAATATTTTTTAAAGAGAGGGAGGGGTGACATAATCTGAAAATTATTTGAGTTGGTGCTTATTATAATTTGAATATGAGGTAGTCTTTTAAATTCTTTTTTTTTAAATTTATTTTATTTTATTTTTTTATTGTAATTAGTAAAAGGGTTACATGATGTTTGCCAGATAGAAGGTGCATTAATTCACATACATTGATACCCTTTCACATGTCTTGGTACCCATTACCCTCCCCCCACACCCCCCACCCGTCTTGGTTTTCCCCCCTTCCCTATCAAATTTCAAATAACCAAATACAAATAAATTCAATATATCAGATAACAAAGTGAGATACTATAACAATATGAGATAACCAAGGGACAGCAAAGGAGATGAGAGACAACATAGTACATTAAGGATAACAATCATTCGTTATATGGCTTTTGTTTCAATATCCTGGAGGTCCTTTCAATTAGCTTCATACTATATGGCCTATGTATCAAGATTTTGCTCTATTGCAGATCTCTACTAGTAGAGCCCAAGGTTTCTACTGATTATGACGAATGAGGGAAACCATTGAGCCTAAGTTCCTTTGAGTCTGGCTTACTTCCTTAATATGATTTTTTTCTAAGTCTTTCCATTTCCTAACAAATGGGGCGATGTCATTCTTTCTGACAGCAGTATAGAATTCCATTGTGTACAAATACCACAACTTGTTGATCCACTCATCAACTGAGGGACATCTAGGTTGGTTCCATATCTTTGCTATGGTGAATAGTGCTGCAATGAACATTGTTGTGCTACTGGATTTAGTTTGCCCTTGTTTCTGGATGGTTGGGTAAATGCCAAGTAGTGGAATTGCTGGGTCATAGGGGAGCTCTATGTTCAGCCTTTTGAGGCACTGCCACACTGCTTTCCATAGTGGTTGAACGAGTTTGCACTCCCACCAACAGTGCAGTAGTGATCCCTCCTGGCCACATCCCCTCCAGCATCTGTTATTATTCATTTTCCTGATCCTGGCCATTCTAACTGGAGTGAGGTGGAATCTTAGAGTTGTTTTGATTTGCATTTCTTTTATGACCAAAGATGTTGAGCATTTCTTCATGTGTCTATAGGCCATTTTTATTTCTTCTTCAGAGAAGACTCTCTTTAAGTCTTTGCCCATCTTTTAATGGGATGGTTGTTTCTTTGGATATTAGTTTTGGAGTGATTCAATTTTTTGAGCTGTTGATATATTTTAGATATGAGGCCTTTGTCTGTTGTTTGGTTGGTGAAGATCTTCTCCCACTCTGTAGGCTTCCTAATTAATTTACTAGCTATGTCCTTTGCCATACAAAAGCTCCACAGTTTAATGCAGTCCCATTTATCCAGCCTTTCTCTGATTTGTTGTGATTCTTGGTCCTTATTAAGAAAGTTTTGACCTGTGCCAAGCAGGCCTAGTGTATCTCCTATTCCTTCCTGTAGAGTTTTCAGTGTGTCAGCTTTTACCTCCAGGTCTTTGATCCATTTGGAGTTAATTCTAGTGCAAGGTGACAAAGAAGGATCCAGCTTTAGTTTTCTGCAGGTGCTTAACCAGTTCTGCCAGCACAACTTGTTGAAGAGGCTGTCTTTCTTCCATTCTATTTTTTTGGCTCCCTTGTCAAAGATTAGGTGGCCATAGGTCTGTGGTTTAATATCTGGGTCCTCAGTTCTATTCCATTGGTCTTCAGGCCTGTTCCTGTGCCAATACCAAGCTGTTTTGAGAATTATAGCTCTGTAATAGAGTCTAAAGTTTGGAATTGAAATTCCTCCAGCGCTGTTCTTTCTGCTAAGAAGTGTTTTTGCTATACGGGGTCTTTTATTATTCCATATGAAATTTTGCATTGCCTCTTCTATTTCTTTAAAGAATGCCATTGGGATATTGATGGGTATTGCATTGATAGCCCTTGGCAAGATTGTCATTTTCACAATGTTGATAGTCTTTTAAATTCTTATGCATTGAAAGCATGTGGTCACCAGCTAGTAGGACTATTTAGCGGTGATTAGATCACAAATTCTCCAAGTTGTTCAGTTGATGGAACTTTGCTGATGAGTTCATAGCTAAGTAAGTTTTTAGTTGAATAGATCAACGGTTGATATTAGTTGTCGGGGGCATGTGTTTGTAAACTCTATCTTGTCCCTGGACTCTTCTACTCTCATTCTTTGTTTTCTGCACACCATGAACTGAGAAACCTTCCCTGCTCCTTCTCTCCCATGAAGAGATATTTTCTTATGTTGGGCGCAGTGGCTCATGCCTGTAACACTAGCTAGTTAGGAGGCTGAGATCTGAGGATTGCAGTTCAAAGCCAGCCGGGCACTAAAGACCGTGAGCTGAAGAGTACAGGGACAATGCCCAGGCCCAGTCTGCAAGCCCCAAGACCAACGAGAGAGAGGAAGAGAGAGAGAGAGAGAGAGAGAGAGAGAGAGAGAGAGAGAGAGAGAGAGAGAGAGAGAGACAGAGACAAAGACAGAGAGAAAGAGAGAAAGAGAGAGAGAGAGGAGAGAAAGGGAGCAAGATTTTCTTATATCTGGTAAATAGCTGTAGAACAAGCATAGATTGAAACCTTTGTAAGCAGGGATCTAAGTAAATTTCTCCTCCTTTAAATTATTTCCCTAGTATTTGGTCCCAGTAACATAAGGTGACCAACATAGCTGGTGTCATAGTAAAGCTTCATCTACATAGTTTCATTGTCTATTTTTGATCTTAACACAAGCAGAAGGGGATGGGCTGGTGATATGAAGAACATGACACTCCTAGGGCTGTTAGCTTCTGTAACACCTAGCAAGTAAAAGATGCCTGAAGATTTCCAAAGGGTGATTAGTGGAAGAGACCAGAGAGACTCTGGGACTCTGGCTGGGACTGTGGAAGTGCTAAAAAACAAGAGGCTGTGGAAACCTGAAGATTAAGAGCCACGGTAAAGGTGAGAAAGCTGAGAGAACATAGAAAACAGGAGGCTGAAAGACCACAGAAGGCAATGAACAGTATAGATTTCAGATAGTAGGAGAGGCTTTCCAGTTCCAGGCCGTGGAAAAATGGCAATGTTGTTGCCAGTTGAATTACTGATGATAAATGACCCAGTTGTAAATGTATATTAAAAAATCAAATATATATATAATATAAATACTATACTATTAACTACATACATACTTTATACTATACATGTATTTTATAGTATTTTATGCTTTTCAATAAAGACAATTTACTTTTAAAGCAAATGTGCTAGAACGTAGTCATACAGGGCCATGTGTATTGCTGGCTATTAAACATCTTTAGCTTGATCAAAGTTAGATCAAAGTCCCTGAAACTAAAACTTTCCAGTGTTATACTTACATTCTTTTTTTTTCATTTTTTTATTGTAATTAGTAAAAGGGTTACATGATATTTGCCAGATAGAAGGTGCATTAATTCACATACATTGATACCCTTTCACATGTCTTGGTACCCGTTTCCCTCCCCCCCCACACCCCCCACCCGTCTTGGTTTTCCCCCCTTCCCTATCAAATTTCAAATATCCAAATACAAATAAATTCAATTTATCAGATAACAAAGTGAGATACTATACTTACATTCTTAACCTGAAACCCTGACCACATATCTACTAGTATCTTTACAATCTAGCTAATTATGTAAACTATATTTCTAAGAATTTACCAAAGACCTTCATCCTGCCTCCATAATCACTGCAGTCCATTAGGAAATCTTGCCAAACACACACACACACACACACACACACACACACACACACACACACAGAATTTTTTTCTGTCCTCATCATGACTACTCTAATCTAGGCATCAATCATCTGTTACCTTAGTACTGCCAGCAGCCTTTTAATCATCTTCCCTAAATAGAGTCTTTCCTGTGTACAATCTGTTACAATCTGAAAACAGAATCATCCTTTAAAAACACAGATCTGATCATCTATCACATTCCTCTCTTGCTCAAACCATTTTATAGATTGATACTGCTCTTAGGATATGGTTTCATAGTTAATATGGTTCTTGAGACCTTGGCTTCAGATCAACTTCCCATATCACTCTGTTTCTCACACTCCCTGTCTTCCAAGCATACGGACCTTCTACATTCCTATGTCTGGAGCATTGTATATATGCTCTCCTTTTTCTCCTTTCTCTGAGCAAAATCTTCTTAATCTATCATCTCTCACCTTAAAGTCCATTTAGGCACCCATCACCCAAAAAAGATATAAGAAAATTTTAATGTTTCTTTTTCTTCTTATTGCACATCAAAGCCCATAATTCTACTTTTGGGAGCTATATTTATATCCACACTGACTATATATGTGTTGTACAGAATTCTGGACTATGTTTTAGTAAGGCTTTCATTAAGCCTGCATTACTTAATAAATTGCAGCCATTTGAAGGTCATCTTTTAGGGCATGTAACCGATGTGTGTATATGTATGTGTTTGTGTGGTGGGGAAGTGATCCTCAAGTTGCTATTACCCTTTCATGGTATATACCATTGGCAACACGAGTTTAAAACACAGTTGAATGATATTTGACATACCCATGACATGATATCTAACTCACGAGTTACTCCAACCCCACCCTCTGATTTCACACTGTGACAGATATGATTGAATACCACACATAATTAGCATACCAAGGCCCCTTCAAAAATTATTTTATACTTTTCTCTAAAAGAAATAATATGTTGTCTTGAAAAGTCTTCTTTTTTTTTTAACATGAACTTTCAAGAAACAAGGTTCAGATCAGATGGCCTCATAGATACCTCGAACTTTGTGAAGAATCTTGTTGACCTACGTGTAGAAATTAAATTTGTCAAATCACTGAAAGGGAGGCATAAAAAAGAGGATCACATATGTCTTATATGGGTCTGAGACTCTCTGCTTGGATGTCAGGGCTGGACTCATGTGGACCAAAGTAAGTCATATAATTTCCAAAATTTTCCAAACAGGAGATTATAAATACATAGAAAATTTAGTTAAATTTACTCTAATAATCTAACTGATTGGTAATATTACTGATGCTCAGGACATGCAGCCTGTAAAGTTTGACTAAAGCCTATCAGATTGTCTGACCTTGATGAAGTCAGCTTAAATTCTTATAAAATTCTGGAGTCTCACTATGTATTGAATAATGAGAGTTAAATTCCTTGTTGTTTTCTTTTTTATATATACTCATCAAAAACAGTGTCAGACACAAAGTTTAGAGGATGCCCAACTCAAATATATCAAACTGTGTAACAAATGGGCTTTTCTTTTTTTTTTTTTGCCAGTCCTGGGCTTGAGCTCAGGGCCTGAGCACTGTCCTTGGACTTTCTCAAGGCTAGAGCTCTACCACTTGAGCCTCAGCACCACTTCTGGCTTTTTTCTATGTATGTGGTACCGAGGAATCAAACCCCGGTCTTCATGCATGCTAGGCAAGCACTTTAACCACTAGGCCAAACTCCCAGTCTGGGGCTTTCTCTTTTATTCTGAAATTATGTACAGTGGATAACAAGCATAAAATATTGGCTATGATTCACCTGGAGTACTCTTCAATTCATTTTAATAAAATAAGCCGAAGACTTAGAAAATCTTTGAGGGCTGAGTACTCTTTTATGCTAACATTTAGTCCTTAGGCTTTTGTATGTCTAATCTTAAAATAGCAACCACTCTTTGAGGAAAATGTATAATTTCAGTTTAGCTAAAAGCTAGCAATAGCTTCACAAAGGTTTGGTCTATCTTGGAAAATAATCAAAGAAAGACTTTGAAATCTTAATTGAATTTAAGCTTAAATGATCAAAATGTTTACTCATTTTTCTTATTTTAATTTTTTTCTAGCACCATATGGCAGACATCTCTAAACTCTGGCCACAGGTTTGTCAGTTTGCATATGAATATATAAGGGTGGCCACTCTCAGTGGGAATTTATGACTTTATTCAAAAGTCTAATCCTCTCCCTTGTTTTCCCAGCCACTCATAAAGATGATGGTTGCCATGATCTGAATGTATGACATAATGTTAAGGGCTTGGAAATTAATGTCTAACACAAGAATGTAGAGTGATAAGAAGTTTAAAGATTAAGTCTTAGGAGCCTCTACTTCAAGACTAGGTTAACAAGGTTACCTTGGGAGTGGGCCAGATATTTTGAGAGAAGGCTACAGGTATAAATAAGCTAATCTCTATCTCAATGGTTTCCCCAATTTTGTTCCTTCCAACATAGAGTCATGCAAGGTGAATGCCTTTCCCAATGTGTGTGGCAAGTCCTGGGACCTCATAGCTTTCTGTGTCCTGAACAAAAAGAGCTATATTCTTCAATGACTTCAGAAGTAATAGTTTTGGCCCTTTCTGAGCTTGTAATAACTTTCTTGAATGTAGTACAGTGACTCAACCGAAAATTAATATAATGATAAGTGGCATTCTATGGTAGAATTTGAAGCAACTATTTTGTTTTCTTTTAAGAGGGCAAAAGAAAACACTTTGCAACATACAAGATATATACTTGGGCAATAGCTATAGTTTCCTTCATTGCTGCTGATAGGTAGGTATGATAATTTTCAAACATCAATTCGATATCACAACATAGCCAGTAAAGTTTAAAAACAATGTAAAAAATACAACAACAGTATTTGGTATGGATAAGATGTCACATGGCTATGATTTCAGCTAATTGGCAAGCAGAGGTAAGAAAAGCTCAGGTCTAATGGTCAAAGTTACTGGAAGACTCCACCTAAAAGCCAAAAAAATACTAAAAGACAAAGAATTAGGAGTATGGTTCAAGTGGAGGGCATTTGTTATGTCTTGAGTTCAATATTCAGCAGCACCTAAATAGCAATAACAATAACTTCCTAAATAAAAAAAAAACTTAAAAAGCTTCAAGTAGTGGTAGTATTCATGCTCTTGATATACTCATCAAAAATACTTTTGTAGGGGCTGAGAGTTTGGCCTAGTAGAATGCTTGCCTAGCATGCACAAAGACCAGGTTTGATTCCTCAGTACCACATACACAGAAAAAAAGCCAGAAGTGGTGCTGAGGCTCTAGTGGTAGAGCTCTAGCCTTGAGAAAGTCCAAGGACAGTGCTCGGGCCCTGAACTCAAGACCAGGATTGGCAAAAAAACATACTTTTATGGAAGATAACCTATGTTTCTACTGTGTCCCAGCATCATATTTATAAAAGCATTGATATATTATTCTCTGACTTATCTGTGAAGGAGATGAGAGAAAGTGTGCTTTAGCTCTTTAACTTCATTGTTGCAATTACATTTTGTGATAGAATGCCTTTCAAATCATTTTCAGTCATCAATTGGGCCACATCTCATGCATTATTATGCCTTGAAGGTATAACTGGCTATTATATCATCAATTAATGTTTGTTCACCTTTACTTATTTGAACTACTTGGTATTGTCAATATGCAGTATAGGGATATCTCAACTGTACCATGGGCTCAGTTCCAGACACTGCAAATAAAGCAAATGTCAAAATAAAGAGAGTCAAATAAGTTTGTGTTTTCATAGTCTGCATAAAGTTATGATTATATTACCTGTGGATCACTAAGTATACAATAACAGTATGTCTAAACTAGGAAACAAAATCTCTATTGCAGAGATCTTCTGAGCCATACTTTCTAGAATAGTGTGGACCTTGTCTCAATATCGATGCCTGCTGATTTATGATGAAGGCACATTTTATAAAATAAGGCAAGAGGAGTGTCTTAGCTCTTCCTTTCACCAAAGGTTATTCTGTAGCATGAAGTACTACTTAAAAGCATTTTTCCTACTGTAAAATTACCTTCAAAATTGGAGTCAGGCCTCTCAAATTACCTCATAGTGTCTTCAAATAAATATCTATAATTCTGTGGATTGTCATCATTTCAATAATTTTCCCAGCATCTTTATTTAAAAAGTTTTCTGCCTCAAGAAACAACTTCCTCTTCTCATCCATAGAAGCAAATTCTCATTTGTTGAAGTTTTATTTTGACACTGCCTCACTTGAATCCCATCTTTAGATTACAGCTCTAATTCTGGTTCTAGTGTTATTTCTATCTCAGCTGCAGCTGATTACTTCCTTGGTCTCAGAGTTGTCCATGAAGGTTGGACTTAGCCTCTTCCTAATGCCTTTAAGGTTGAAATTTGGTCCTCTCATGAGTCATAAATGTTCTTAGGCATCTGGAATGAGGGATCCTTTCCAGAAAATGTCTACCTTCTGTGGACACAACCAATTGTCATGTAAGGGTGTGGTAGACTTTGAAAAATGTTCTCTTCTTTCTTTCGCTCTTCTTGGCATTTTTAGGTAAACTTTTACACTGTAGTTCATGCTGGTTTCAGAATTGTGTTATTTCAGAGTGCTAGAAGTATATGTGAGCACAAACATGCCTGGCTTTAGAAGGTTTTTGTTTTATTGTACTATTGGGATTTTGAATTTGTTCCATTGTACTTGCCTAAGTAGGCACTCTGACCTCAATCTGGTTATATGAGTCTGATTCTTACTGTCAGGTTATTATTATTTTTTCCAACACCAGATTTACATTGGTCCATTCCTCCTTCTAGAATGACATACTTGAGACTAGGTAATTTGCAAATAGCAAACACACACACACAAACACACACACACACACACACACACACACACACACACACACAGTTCTAGAGGCTACAAGTACAAGAACAAGGTACTAGCAGAGCAACCAAGCTTTTCCAAGATGGCACCCTGAAACCTCATAAGATAGGCATGAATAATGTTGTGTTTTCCCATATGGGAAGATGGAGAAATCCAACAAGTGCCAACTAGTTTCTTCCTGCCCTTTTACACTGGTTTTAATCACATTCACCAGAGAAGAATTTTCAGAACCCATCGTTTCTCAAGAGCTCCACCTAAATTCTGTTGTACTAGGATTAAATTTCTTTATTATTTTAGATGTGATATGAATATTCTCATCACAATTTACTTGCCTACTAGTCATGATAATGCTGGGGAGAGAGCTAGAAAGAGAGAGAGAGAGAGAGAAAGAGAGAGAGAGAGAGAGAGAGAGAGAGAGAGAGAGAGAGAGAGAGAGAGAGAGAGAGAGAGAGAGAGCGCTGTTGGTAGCCGAGTGCAGGGTCAGGCTGGCCCATGAATCTGCATCACTGAGTAAGATAACCACACAAAGAAATGAGCTGTCATGTATGAACATCATGCCTAACTTTGAGCTATGTCATCGGTATTGTGAATCACTTTCTGTTGAGACTTGATTACTATTGGGTATGAATGTGTTATTGCTTTAGCACTCTCTGCTGAGAACTATAGTGAGAATAAACATGTGGACCACCTCCCCCTGCCCACCTTTGTGCTGATAGGCTCCTGCATCCTATGTTAGCTGAATGTACTTCCTCAATAAATGAGTTCCTGCCTTGATGGGTCTTCCTGACATGTCTGATTGTCCTCCGGCAAGGGATGGCTGGTTGCGGGTGGTCAGTCGGCCCTCTCCTTTCTTGGCTCATCTTAGTCGGGGCCTGTTCTCTCTCTATCCCTCCTGCAGGTCAGGAGGGCCCAAGGACTAAAAATCCCAACAATCTGGAGCCCAGCGAGAGGCATGAAAAGAGCACTCATCGAAAGCAAAACCATGGGCAAATTGAGCCAAGCAAGGTACAGGAAAGGGTCTCCCCGAAAAGATGGGGCAATCTCACACCAAGCATGAGGACCTGGTGCTCAAGGCGTTGAGATTTATGCTTAAAAGCCGAGATTTGGAGATCTTGGATCCCCAGGCTGAGAAGGTCTGGGAGGCCTTAACATGTTCTGCTACCTATGTGATGCTATCAGGATCCAGTGATCTGTTTTCCACAGGCCTCCAGCAGGCTGCTATCCCTGCTCCCCTACTAAGAACAGGTGCGGGCTTTGGGACTGGCTGGATGGAAAAAAATGGAAGAAGGCCCCTCAGAGCATCCAGTAGCAGGAATTCAAAAGGCTATGGAGGATTTTTGCCACCTTTATAGAAAGAGTACAGCAGAGCCTCCAATGTCTGACATCAGGTACAAGATCTGGAAAAATAAATTTCAGCTAAGTTGCCTTGTTAGAAAGCTTTGTTTTAAAACTTGGTTTACACCTGCAAGAATAAGGTGGCAAAACTCTCTTCACATTAAGACTTCCGGAATATGATCTGCTAATATTAATTTTGCGCACTTTAAGATCTTTGAGTATGAATGTGTGTGTGAATGGATGTGAGTGAACATATTCAAGGTTAAATTGTCAGCGTGCTGTGTAAAATAATGGAAAAATTTATACTTGGAACATAAAGGCAATTGGGTAAATCTAAGTCTAAACTTCAAGAAAATGATTAGGTTTGAATGTTTCCAGTGTCTGAAAGGATTGTTTTAAAGAGGAACTGATTAAATCTGAAATCTGCTGAAATCTGCATTTAAAAAATCTTTTATTGTAATGCCTAGAACTATTTACATTCTAAGTTTCTTTATAGCAATTTTTAGCAGGCCCATGGAGAAGAACAGCAGATCCTTATTCAGAAGTTTGTGGACCTGAGGCTGTGTCCCCATTGATCTGTATATAGGCCTACATAGGTAACTGAAGCATTGTTAGGTTCACAGAGATTAAGTTCCCCAAACAATCAAGAAAATGCCTTTGCAAATGGGTGCTAAGAAATCTACACTGTTGTAGCCAAAGAAAAGGTTTGTGCAGTTGTTAAATGTTTTATATGATCTCCAGTTTATAGTATATGTAATCCTGACAACTCCTTGGTAAAATATGCTAAACTTTTTAGGGTCCCTAAAGTATACAGACAATGCCCCTGAGACAGATTGAAGAATTTACAGAAGATGGATCTTCGCCCATCAACCCCCTTAAAATGAAGGGACCAGAGTCATTTTTGGAAAATGGATAGGATAAATTAGAGACATGGGAGACAGTAGTAACAGATGTGCAAGAGTAGACACTGCATTTGTGGAGAATGATTATAGGTTCAAGTCTTCTATGCCTGCCTAGAAAATCCTAGCCTCATTAAATCAGGCTCCAGATAAATAAGTTTCCCATGAGAGGAATCGCAGCCAGGAACGGGTGCGAGGGGATGCTGCTCTGACCAACCTAAGACAAGGCCTTCAGCTTGAACTGAAGAAGATGTTGGGAGCTGAGTGCAGGGTCAGTCTGGCCCATGAATTTGCATCACTGAGTAAGATAACCACACAAAGAAATGAGCTGTTATGTATGAACTCCATTCCTAACTTTGATGTATATCGTCAGAATTGTGAATCACTTTTTGCTGAGACTTGATTACCAGTGGGTACAAATGTGTTATTGCTTTATCACTCTTTGCTGAGACCTATAGTGAAAGTAAACACGTGGACCTTCCCCACCCTGCCCACCTTTGTGCTGATAGGATCCTGCATCCTATATTAGCTGAATGAACTTCCTCAATAAAGAAGCTCCTGCCTTGACAGGTCTCCCTGACGCATCTGATTGTCCTCTGGTGAGGGAGGGCTGAGTGTAGGTGGTTAGTGGCCCTCTCCTTTCTCAGCTATTCCTGGTCTGGATGTGTTCTCTCTATCCCTCCTGCAGGTTAGGAGGGACCAAGGATTAAAAACCCCCAACAGAGTGTGAGAAAGAGACACAGAGAGACAGAGAGAGACAGAAACAAAGAGACAGAGAGAAGCAAAGACAGAGATAGAGAGATGGAGACAGAGAAAGAGAGACCGAGACAGAGAGAGACAGAAACAAAGCATAGGCTTTTATTGTAGTTTGTTTGATCTTGGATAACAGGAAAAATTGCACTAGAGTTCATTTTCCTCATCTGTGCATATAGGGATATGCATTCCTGCTTCCACAGGATTGGTGGAAGTGATTGAAAGAGTTAAGACAGGGAAAGAAGTTAGAATTTTGCTACATATATTGTCAACACTATTACACAGTATAAAGTATTCTATTTTGCAATGCTCTTAATTTGGATAGACTATGACAATCAGTTCACATTCTATGCAGCAATTTACTTTAGTAACTTCGTGAACTGCACACTCTGAAGATCATATTGTTTTTATCTCACATGGAGAATTTTAGTGGAGTTGCACTATGTTCTCTGCATTCTAATGTATTACAATTTCGTTTTTCCTGCCACTAAACTTTCTAGTTTTGTTTTCATACTTGCCTCTGTGAACATCTGTTCTTACCTCTTATGTAGGTGTCAACCTGCCTGAGTAGCTACTTAGCTGTTACTTATTGAATGCGATGCCAACCTGACTGTTTCTGACTACTGCCTGTAATAGGTTTGTTCTGCTCCACTGAATATTTCTAATTCATTTCCTCGTTTTATTGTTTAGATGCGTAAATCTCATACCTAAAATAAGGCAAGATTCCTCAGAATTCACGATCTTTCAAAGAATTTTAGATTGCACTATTTATTAGAGTGAAAAAATTAATTGCTCAATAATACTCAATAATAAATGGCTACCATGTTTGTATTGATTGTTACTTTTGAACCAATAACAGTGGTGATAAACCTTATTACCAGGTGCAATAGGTTATTAGTGCTATAGTAGTCAGTGGAGCAGATATTACATTACATTATTAAATCTACTGCTTCTGAAGTCATCTTGTTGGATCAAAAGATTAAATTTATCATTTAGTACTGAATAAGTACAGACAGCAGAAAATATTTTGACACCCATATTAATCCTTTTTGTTATTATTTCTATTCCTATTTATAGAGCTGTTATGAGTCTGTTAGAACTATCACTTCCATTCTTCTGATGCTTTCTTACTATTTTCTCTAAAATATCATCTTACAGTTTTTGGACACTCAGAGATCCCTTTTATGAGCTACTTGGGCATGAAGAGTATATTATCCTATAAATAATATCTAAAATACATTATTATTAATAGAAAATATATTCTATAGGAGGCTAGAACATAGTGAATATAAACTCCACATTTAGAATAGATGAATTGATAACAAAAATCACATGACATTGATATCACATGGAAATCTGCCTTACACATTAGAAACAATGTCCTTGAATTCCTAACACTCAAATTTGGAAAGGGGTAAGAATCATACCAATGAGAAGAATAACAATAGACATTGTACATGATCATTGGTTTTGAGTAGCTACTTGAAGCACTTGAAAAATGAAAACATTTGTTGACACATTTATGTGCAAGTTTGCCTTTCTTTAAGAAGTTAATGAGCTTTTAAATAAACACAGTCTTAGGAGTCTCATTTAGCTTTTATTAGGACCAGAATTTTTTTAAAAAGAATATAAGCATCAGAAACAAAATCATAACAATAATGTTACATATTAGGAAAAAGTGAAAGTATTTTGGCACTGGACCAACTATTATTTGGGCATAGTACTTCAGGAATCATATAACTGAGATCCTCGAATTATAGGTGAAGGAAATGAATTGCATTTATGTCATTTCATTGCTCAGAATTACACAGAGAACATTAGGACCACTTAGTTCTATATTCCCAGCTATATAAAGTACTAGTGGATGTAGAATAACTGTAGAAGAAGACACCAGGCCTGTTCCATTTGAATTCAACCTGCATTAATTGATTCAAGTACAACTACACTTTGTACATGTATCACAGTCAGTCTTTGGCCAATTTTACATTGTAGCTGCATTATCTAAGCACCCCAGTTTTGCTATGTATAAATTTTCAGTTTGATGTATGTGTTATATTATTGACTAAGTGAACGAGCCTTATGTAAAGATAATTTCATGGTGAAATTTGTTCAGTATAAAACCTAATCCCAAGGGAACCTATAATGACATTCAGAATCTAGAATTCTTTTTTTTTTCTTTCCTCTTAGAAGGCGATGGTAGCCTATCTTAAATTGGGTACAAAGGTAATTGTAGAGTGCACTATACTTCTTCCTTTATGCTTACAATGCCTGTCTAGTCTAATCCAGAGCCTTTATCTGCTAAGAAATCACTTTACCACTGAGCTTTAGCCCCAGCTAGACTATATTTTCTGTTTATTTTCAGTTTCCTCAATATCACCACACAAAGAAAATTTAATGCAACCTGAAATCTGTAGGGAGAATGAAAATACAGAATTAAACTTTAAATTCTCTCTCTTCATTTAGCTAACAATGTAAGACAAAATATTTTGCTTACCTGTTAACATCTTCCCTGGTTTCCCTTCCCTCCTTCTTTCTATTCACTCCTGCATCTCTGCCTTTTCTGTCCTTCTCCTCTTTCTTCTCTACTTTTTTCAACTATGCAGTTCTCACTGATTTATTATGCATGCAGAAGAGTTTAGCGAGGTCTTTTCTCTACTTTCAAATATAGCCCAAGTTCTGCTTCCTCCTTAATAAGTTTTATGTCTTAGCAAATTTGAAAGCAAGAAGTTTTGCCTTACATCTGCCACTGAGTCAATTGCATACTGCTGCTGCTAGTTATACCATCTGTCTTCATTCAAGTGATGTATCAGGTATGCTACCTTTTACATAAGCAGCTAGTAAAAACATTTTAAAATTAGGCTTCTATTTTAATTGAGTTCTGTCTCCCCATGGCCTGCATTGCTATTTGACCTTAATGCTACTCATTCCAATGCATATTTTTTTATTTAACAGAATAGTTTTAGTTATTTCCACATTATCGTAGATAGCAGAGAGTATTGAGTATTCATTTATATTCTTTATTGAAGAAAATGAAGATGTTTTGTCAAGGGCTCTGATACCTTCATTATTTCCTCCTAATTTTTGATGGGAAGCAAAAATATAAGAATAGAGCAATTATTGAATGAAACCTTAACCTTAAGAAAATAAGTTCCTCGTATATTAAGTCTAAATACACATTTAATTTTATACTTTTTACTTCTAGTGTATTTAACATTAATTTAAATGAAGATAAATTCTGAACTGAGAAATATTTAAAATTATAACCTTCAGAATTGTCAAACATATATCCAGAAACCAATTCATTGTTTCTCATTTCCTTTGTTTTTGTGGTAAATCCATGTATGTTTAATTATTATGCAAGGGAATCATTATCAATTTTTCTCTCACTTCTTATACTCACATTTTTATTAATGTTCTCTCTATCTCACCTTAAATTGTTATACAGCTCTTGAATTTTTTATTCTTTCAACAGCCTCCTAAATATATTGTTGTTTCTGATCTGGAGTCTGCACATAATTATTATTTTTAAAATTCAGAGTCATATTTCTAACATGAATATCCAAAGAGTTCAATAGCCTCTCATCAATTCAAAAATACTAGCATAAATTAATTGTAGAGTTAAAAGGAGTGAGGGAAGGAATGGGTGAGAATGTTGAGAGGGATGACATTGAGCAGGACACATTATGGTCATGAACACCTTTGTTAAATAGCATCTCCTTTGTACAACTACTTACAGATATTTCTATATATACATATAAGTTATTGACGAAATCATCTAGTCTGTTTATGCTTTCTTATTCTTTTTCCACCCAGCTTTTTTCAGCAGTTTTTAGTGAGCATTATTCTGCCATTTTCATGCACATGTATGAATATATACATACATAATTCATAGCCTATTTTATCCCTTTACCAACCTTATCTGCTTTTGCTGGATTTTCTCCACTATAATATCTCATTTTCAAGCATGTCATTGTTATTTTACTGTTTTTCTGGTTACTTCAATTATTCCTAATAACTATGTTCTAAAGACCGTGCTTTATTTTTTTCAATAACTGCATAGCAGTTGGAAGGGCTTTGGTTATTATCTCTCAACATTACTATTAAATTTCCTTCAGTTTTATTATTTTTAAAATTTTATTGACATGGTGGTATACAGAGGAGTTTCAATTACCTATGTAAGATAATGAGTACATTTTTTTCATATATTTTCATTGTAATTAATAGAAGGGTTGCATTATATTTGCCTGATAGAAGGTGTATTAATTCGCATACATTGATACCCTTTCTCATGCCTTGGTCCTCATTTCCCTCCCCCCCACCCCCACCCCTCATCTTGTTTTCCCCCCTTCCCTATCCAATTTCAAATAACCAAATACAAATATATCCAATATATCAGATAACAAAGTGAGATACTGTAACAATATGAGATAACCAAGGGACAGCAAAAGAGATCAGAGATAACATAGTACATTAAGGACAACAATCACTCATTATATGGCTTTTGTTTCTATATCCTAGAGGTGCTTTCATTTAGTGTCCTACTATACAGCCTCATGTATCTAGGTTTTGCTCTATTGCAAATCTCTGCTAAGAGAGCCAAAGATTTCTACTGATTATGACAAATGAGGGAAACCATTGAGCCTATGTTCCTTTGAGTCTGGCTTACTTCACTTAATATGATTTTTTTCTAAGTCTTTCCATTTCCTAACAAATGGGGTGATGTTATTTTTTCTCACAGCAGCATAGAATTCCGTTGTGTACAAATACCACATCTTGTTGATCCACTCATCAACTGAGGGACATCTGGGTTGGTTCCATATCTTTGCTATGGTAAGTAGTGCTGCAATGAACATCGTTATGTTAGTGGATTTAGTATGTCCTTGTTTCTGGACAATTGGGTAAATGCCTAGTAGTGGAATTGCTGGGTCATAGGGGAGCTCTATGTTTAATCTTTTCAGGAACTGCCATACTGCTTTCCATAGTGGTTGATGAGTTTGCACTCCCACCAACAGTGTAGTAGTGATTCCTCCTGGCCACAACCCCTCCTCCAGCATCTGTTGTTATTAGTTTTCTTGATCATAGCCATTCTAACTGGAGTGAGGTGGAATCTTAGAGTTCTTTTTTTTTTTTTTTTGCCAGTCCTGGGCTTGAGCTCAGGGCCTGAGCACTGTCCTTGGACTTTCTCAAGGCTAGAGCTCTACCACTTGAGCCTCAGCACCACTTCTGTCTTTTTTCTATGTATGTGGTACCGAGGAATTGAACCGGGGTCTTCATCATGCTAGGCAAACACTTTAACCACTAGTCCAAACTCCCGGCCCCCTTAGAGTTGTTTTTTTTGTTGTTGTTGTTTTTTTTTTTTTTATTGTAATTAGTAAAAGGGTTACATGATATTTGCCAGGTAGAAGGTGCATTAATTCACATACATTGATACCTTTTCACATGTCTTGGTACCCGTTTCCCTCCCCCCCCACACCCTCCACCCGTCTTGGTTTTCCCCCCTTCCCTATCAAATTTCAAATATCCAAATACAAATAAATTCAATATATCAGATAACAAAGTGAGATACTATACCAATATGAGATAACCAAGGGACAGCAAAGGAGATGAGAGACAACATAGTACATTAAGGACAACAAGCATTCATTATATGGCTTTTGTTTCACTATCCTGGAGGTCCTTTCAATTTTAGAGTTGTTTTTATTTTCATTTCTTTTATGGCCAGAGATGTTGAGCATTTCTTCATGTGTCTATAGGCCATTTTTGTTTCTTCTTCAGAGTGACTCTCTTTAAGTCTTTGGCCCATCTTTTAATGGGATGGTTGTTTCTTTGGATATTAGTTTTGGAGTGATTAAATTTTTGGAGCTGTTGATATATTTTAGATATGAGGCCTTTGTCTGTTGTATGGTTGGTGAAGATCTTCTCCCACTCTGTAGGCTTCCTAATTAATTTACTAGCTATGTCCTTTGCCATACAAAAGTTCTGCAGTTTAATGCAGTTCCACTTATCCAGCCTTTCTCTGATTTGTTGTGATTCTTGGTCCTTATTAGAAAAGTTTCAACCTGTGCCAAGGAGGCCTAGTGTATCTCCTATTCCTTGTAAAGTTTTTAGTGTGTGGGCTTTAACTTCGAGGTCTTTGATTCATTTGGAGTTAATTCTAGTGCAGGGTGACAAAGAAGGCTCCAACTTTAGTTTTCTGTAGGTGCTTAATCAGTTCTGCCAGCACAACTTGTTGAAGAGGCTGTCTTTCTTCCATTCTATTTTTTTTTGGCCTCCTTGTCAAAGATTAGGTGGCCATAGGTCTGTGGTTTAATATCTGGGTCTTCAGTTCTATTCCATTGGTCTTCAGGCCTGTTCTTGTGCCAGTACTAAGCTGTTTTGTTAATTATAGCTCTGTAGTACAGTCTAAAGTTTGGTATTGAAATTCCTCCTGCACTGTTCTTTCTGCTAAGCAGAGTTTTTGCTAAATGGGGTCTTTTATTATTCCATATGAAATTTTGGATTGCCTCTTCTATTTCTTTAAAGAATGACATTGGGATATTAATGGGTATTGCATTGAATTTATAGATAGCCCTTGACAAGATTGTCATTTTCACGATGTTGATTCTTCCAATCCAGGAGCATGGGAGGTTTTTCCATTTCCTCAGTTCTGCTTTAATTTCCTTTTTCAGGGTTTTAAAGTTTTCATGAAAAAAGTCTTTTACATTATTAGTTAAGCTAATTCCTAGGTACTTTATTTTCTTTGAGGCTATTGCAAAAGGAGTTACTTTCCTGATTGTTGCCTCATTCCTCTCACTGTTGGCATAGAGGAAGGCAGCTGATTTTTGAGGGTTAATTTTATACCCTGCTACCCTTCCAAAGTTTTAAATCAGCTCTAGAAGCTTGGGGGTGGAGTTTACAGGATTCTTTTAATACAGAATCATGTCATCTGCAAAGAGGGAAAGTTTTACTTACTCTTTCCCTATTTGGATTCCCTTTATGCTTGCTTCTTGCCTTATTGCACTGGCTAGGAATTCTAAAACTATGTTATAGAGGAGTGGAGGGAGTGGGCATCCTTGTATGAATACATTTTTTTTGTAGGTGGTGGGGCTTGGGCTGTGGGCTTGGGCACTGTACCTGATCTCTTCAGTTCAAGGCTAGTGTTACCACTTGAACCACAGCACTACTTCCATGAGTACATTTCTTTTATTTTTGTAAATTCAATTTAATTTTTTATTGTAATGTATAAAGGGGTTACAGTTATATTCACCAGATAGAAGGTACATTACTTAACCTACATTGATATCCCTTCTCATGTTTTTGTTCCCACTTCCCTCAACCCACCCCTCTCAACCATCTTGTTTCCCCCCTTCCCTTTCCTATTTAAATTTCTTGTTGGACATTGTAACTCTCTTCCTTGCTTTGCTCACACTTTCCCTCCCTACTCCCTGAAAGTTGTAAAGTTGTAACATATTGTTATGAATATCACTGTCATGTTGGTTCACACTTTATCCTTTGTCTCACCACTTTGTTGTTCCCTTTCCCTTCCCTAATTAAAAAAAATTATCTTCTATTGTTGTACAAAGAAGTTGACATTCTCTGAAGTAGTGTATGAATAAACAGTTTTACTATTTTTAAGGCAGTAAGATTACAAGTTAATACATTGGAAAAATCCAGATGTTCTCTTTGATTTTTTTTATGTGAATGAGTCAGGTTATTACTAAAGCAAGAGCTATTATACCTTGAAATACTAAAGCAAAGAGAAATTTGAGTTCTTCAGTTGAACAATTGTCTTTAAAATGACTTTTCAAAATCACTTTTTCATGTTTAAATCATGAATTATATATTACAGTATAGAAGTAACCATGAGAGAAGACTAAAATAGAAAGTACCTGACATGATTGATGCAGTTTTAATTTACTCTAATTTCAGTTTTTGAACCAACCATGTTATAATTTTGTTGAAAACGGATGCATATACTATAATTAAAAAAATAGGATGTATTCTTAGGAATCACAGCTGAACTTTTAAAAAAGATACCTTATCATCTCTACAAATCATAGTTATTTGAAAATGTATTACTGCTTAGACAAACAAGAACAGTTTAATTCTGTTGTGTGTGATTCTTTTAAGATCATGCACATATTTAAAGATATTTACTCTTCTTTAAGATTCTGTGGCCTCTCCAACGTTCACACAACCATCTAACATTGCATAGTATTCTCTTCTGAGTTTTTGTAAGAAGCAATAGGGTATATAAAGTCATTAAGTATTTAGAGGACTATGCCAGTTAATCTTGGTTGTTGAGTTGTTAGATTAAGAAACACCCCAGGGATGTATAAAGTTAATGTAAATGAAGATGTTTGGGGAGATAATTAATATGTGAGGCAGCCACTTATAGGGAGAAACCTACCATCCTTGTGGGTAACAGTCCTGGATGGAATAAAAGTGGATAAAGGATCTAATCAACACTCCTTTAGAAGGTGTATCAACTGTCATTACCTGAGGACAGGAAACATGGGCTATATACAGTCCTATGGGCTGTATAAAGTCCTATGTTAGGCACTTTAAGCATGGTAATGCATTTATTTTTGTCATTAATATAAACAAATCTTAGAAAATGCAATTTGCTTAGAGAAGTTAAACATTACTATGCAATTAAAGCATTTTACAGTCAGAGTACAAATGTGGGTTTGCTTGCCTACAATGACATGGTTTAATATATAAAATTTCTGAAGAAAAACATCAAAGACTTAATTCCATAATCTAATGATATGAATTGTTTTCCTGTAGTATTGGACTTGATGCCAAATGTTTGAAAAATCTATTCTAAATCAACAAAATATTTTTACTGACATATTTGGCATCAGGATAAGATTACAAAGCAACTACTAGCAACACCTTCAAAATTGTGAAACATCATGTAAATGTAAGACTCATGTGATCTTTAGGGTGTTTGTGGTAAGTAAAGCTTCTGTTTCACTCCTTCCCTCCCACTCTCTCTCATTCTGTCTCACTTCCATCTATCTGTCTGTTATCTATCTATCTATCTATCTATCTATCTATCTATCTATCTATCTATCTATCTATCATCTATCTATCCTATCCATCTATCCATCCACCTACCTACCTACCTACCTACCTACCTACCTACCTACCTACCTACATCAGTCATAACAGTAGGGAGCCTATATGGTTAGAGTCCACATGAAAAAAAGAAGAAAGCTATCTGTAAGCCAGAAAGTAGGCTTTCATTAGATGCTCTACCTGCTAACAAGCTTGGTCTTGGACTTCCAAGAATCCAGAACCAAGAGAAATAAATTTGCACCCAATCTGTGATATAGTTGTTTTAAACTAAGATACTGATATATCGGTCTGTATGTATATGTGTGTCTTGCATTGAGAATCTATTTTTGAGATATTTCTAAATAAACTGTGAGGAAAACCAACTTTGAGTCAGTATGTTATTGGTCTGAAACATCCTGAAATGCACAAATGTAGACAGAAAAGTTATTTTAAACTCCTGAAGACTTGTGTTCATGACAGTTTGTTACTTTATTTTATCTTAAATAACAAGTTGCATGTATGTATATAACATTTTGTGATCCCTTAATGTTAGCTGAAGCATCATGAATTTGTATTTCTCTGTTATTTGATTCAGATAGTATCAAAATGAATTTGCAATTATTTCCTCTATCCAATCATGTTCTTTGTGGCTGATTCACACAGATGCTAATATCAATTCTAAACAGCTTATTAACTTATGTTTGTAGTTAACTATCTACAAGATACTTGTTTGTTTCTCCTAGAGAAATGAAGAACTAGATAAAAAGCCTAAGACTGGAGGTGGCCCTTGATATCCCTCCATGTAATTTTTAATAAGTTTCAAATTAAGTTTCAGCATTCTTTATTTTTTTGCCAGTCCTGCCCTTGAGGACAGGGCCTGAGACCTGTCCTTGGACTTTTTCAAGGCTAGAACTCTACCCCTGGAGCCTCAGCACCACTTCTGGCTTTCATTTTTCTATGTAAGTGGTAGTTAGGAATCAAACCCAGGTCTTTGCGCATGCTAGGCAAGCATTCTACCACCAAGTCAAACTCCTGGCTCCTAAGTTTCAGTATTCTTATAAACGATAGAAATGTTTATAAAGGCCACAAGAAAATCCTTTGAGATTATTTTCAGTTATATGATACAGGAAGTCAGAATTTTTTTTTCTATACGTAATTATTTGGCTAAAATTCCTCACATTGAGTTAGGGTTCACACTCATGGTCATTTCCTACTTGGGAAATTGAAATTAAAAGAAGATTTGATAGAAATAGACTTTTGTTCCCCATATTTATTAGAGTCTTGATACATATATAATAAATAAATCATCATTAAATTAATAAATGAATTAATGAGCAATGAGAAAAATCAGTTTGTCTATTATTTGGATTATGAAATGTTTTTGTAGTATATTCAAACAAAATTGAAGGGTCATAGAAAGATGGTTAATAAAAATGGCAAGTAGACACACTGACATGCTTGATACATCTGGATATAAAAATGCAAATTAAAACAACTTTGAGATTTCACCTCACCCTAGTTAAAATGGCCATTATCAAGAAATCTAACAACAGATGCTGGTGAGTATATGGCCAGAAGGGATCTCTACTGCACTGTTGGTGGGGATGAAACCTGTTCAACCACTCTGGAAAGCAGCATGGCAATTCCTCAAAAGACTAAACATAGAGCTGCCCTATGAACCAGCAATCCCACTTCTAGGCATCTACCCAAATGTCCAGAAACAAGGCCATACTACACCTACCAGCACAACTATGTTCATCACAGCATTATTCACCATAGCTAAGATATGGAACCAATCCAGATGCCTCTCAGTAGCTGAATGGATTATGAAGAGGTAATATATTTACCCCATGGAATTCTAAGCTCTCATCACAAAGAATGACATTGCCCCATTTTTAAGGAAATGAAAAGATTTGGAAAAAAGTCATATTATGTGAAGTAAGCCAGACCCAAAGAAACATAGGCTCCATGCTTTCCCTCATAACAATCAGTGTATGTTTAGGATTCTCCTAACAGAGGATCATAATAGCGAGAAAGCTATGTAAATATTCTCAATAGAATGAGGCTAAGCTAAATAAACTCCAGGATATGGAAACATGAGGCTTATCTTTGTGATTGTTGTTCTTAATGTATTATGTGAAGCTCTTTCTCTTTTATTCATTTCCCCTTAAGGTTTATCTCATGTTACTGTATCTGACTTTATTACTGGGCATATTGTATGTATGCTTATTTGTGTATTTGAAAATGGGAAGGTAAGGGAAAAACAAGATGACTGGGAGGGGATGGGGAAGGGAGAGAGGGAGAAAAACATGGGAAGGGTTAACAATGTTCAAGAAGTAATGTACCCACTATCTGATGAATGTAATTGCAAAACCTCTATACAACACCCCAACAATAAAGTAAAAATAAAATAAAATAAAGATGGTTAATAACAATATAAAACAAATTGTTAAGTCTTGAATTATACAAAAACTATCTGATAATAAATGAACTAAATTCTTAGGTAATATAACTTATTAGATGGCTCTTCAAATGAAGAATTCAAGTCTGGTTGTTGGCAAGAACTGTTAAATAAAGTAAGTGCAATTCTAGGTAGTTGGCATATTACGAGGAAGGGATTTGCCCACAAATAGCAGAACATCCAGCTTGCACTATAAAATAAGAACAGTTCATTTTAGTCATATTTTTTATGCAACAAGTAACCTAGAATGAGATAGTGGCTGTAATTAGTTAGGGACTATACTAAGATATAAGAAATAATTGTAAGATCTGAGGAAAAGAAACTCCCTCCATGCAGTTCAGGAGAAAAGGGTTTATTGTGTGAGGAAAAAGCAGACTCCTGCCGCCCAAGATGGAGTTAGGTGAGCAAGAGAGCTTAGGGTAGGAAGTGAGAGATTATATAGGGGGAGGGGAATAGACACAGCGAAAGTGGATATGACCTCAGAGGATGGGGAAATACCTCAGTGGGGACCTCCCACTGCCCCCAGGCATGCCAGTTGCCAGGGTTACAGGGGCTGGGTGGGGATTTCCAGGGTGCAGGGGGAGACAGCCAAGGAAAGAAGTCATTTCTTCTAGTTGGACCTAAAACTAATGTTTTTAGTAATATTTTGGCAAAGCTAAGGTATATTTCCTCTTGAATAAAAAGAATTGGAGAATACTGACTGATTGGAAAAGAATCTTGCCAGGCATATTATTGAGGAAGAAACTTCTTCAGCCAATATCTCCTCAAGAGAGGTCTGGCCAGAGAAGGATCCTTAGGGAACTTGGCTTTCAGAAATGTTGAGAAATCAAATGAAGATGCAGCCATGATTGACTACCAGCATCAAACTTGAGAATTCCATATTGCTTTCTTAATTGAACCTATGATTCTCTTCCCAGAGTAGGGATATTCTCCTCACAGAGAAAAGATATTGGGAGAAAATGAACAACATCTTTCACAGTTGGCCATTTTAGCCCAAATGCACAGTTTAATTGGCTCTTTAAAGAGAGTGTTCACAGATGTGCCCATCCTGTTTCCTTGGCTGACTCTTTTTCATGATTGTTTACAATAGTCTTAATTAGTGAATATATTACCTAACGGGATGTAAAATTTAAGGGAGAAAAAATTAAGTGGCTCAAGCTAAATTGCTTTTTTTCTTATCTTCAACTTGTGTTTCCTAATTTGTAAATACTACTTACACTACCAAAGCGTCTCTGACTGTAAACTGGCCAGCATATAGCCTTAGGAAAAATTGTCTATGAAATAAAGGCTTCAGAACTGGATTGTCATGGAATAGAGTGATGCTAAATTGCATCTGAGATTTGTCAGTATAAAGACATTTTTGTAAACTTCTTTTATCCGGGTGGTTGATTTTCCTTGAAACAGTAATTCCTCAATGTGATTAAAATTATATGATTCTCCAGCCTTGAACAATCTGTTTCAGTTCTCTGACAACAACTGCAAGAAAGATATTAACTCCAGGGAGTCTTCATCAGGCTTGAAGAGCTGTGATATCTGGCATGTCATCAGGGATTTTTATAAATCGGTGAAAACAAAATATCTTCTGCTTATTTTTAATTACTCTAAGAAAATGAAATACCAGGTAATACATTTAATAACAGTGATTAAAATGCCTATCAAAGTATACATAACATCTTATTCCTTAAAATGTATAAAAAGATCCATCATTTCTTCATCACTTCATCTTCAATATAAAATAATGAATATTTTTGTCATGGAGTAATTTTGGGGGAAAAGGAAAGTATATAATCTATACCTAAAAGATACAATCCAAAAATGTTTTCTTATTTACTAAAACTCTACTTATGATAGTTTCTAATTTTCTACTTCATATTCTATATTTACATATTATAGTTTACATTGGTATATTCCATAAATAAATCCTAAGGTATGTCTTTTTTTGCCAGTCTTGGGTTGAACTCAGGGCCTGAGCACTGTCCTTGGGTTTTTTTGAGGCTAGAGCTCTACCATTTGAGCCACAGCACCACTTCTGGCTTTTCCTCTGTATATGGTACTGAGGAATAGAACCTAAATCTTCATGCATGCTAGGCAATCACTCTATCACTAGGCCAAACTCCCAGTTCAAATACTTTTCAGAGAATTTTTTTTGTCAACTTATAGATGAAACAGAAATAACCTATATGTCTGAAGAAATTAAGAACATTTAACAGAGTAAATGTTGCTTTAGATTACAGAAGTTGTCTGAGAGATCTAAACTTAACTATTTTGTTGAAGAAGAAATTAAAAAAACACAGCCCAAATCATACTCTCCTACAATGTTCACCACATTCTATTGACTGTACATTCATTTTCCTACATATCCAGCTAGAATTATTATTTAAAACAGGAAACACTTCAACAATTCCTAGTATCATATACGTTAAACTATTCCATTAAACTTCGTGAAGATCCTACGTAGTGAATTCCTGAACCTCAATTAGAGAAAGATGGGAGCTATGAATGAGTGGGCAGGGTTGATACATATCATGAGGACTGTGTTTAATTAATTAATTCATTAGGCAGTATATCTTCATGGACCATTTATTTGCCTAGAGTCGTTTGAGGAACCGTGTATAGGATACTTGTGTACAGGATAGATAGCATTCTTCTCATAACACATTTAGAGAAGAAATATGGGAGATTAACAAAGTAAAGTATAAAAAGTGCAAGGGCGGGAAGTTTGGCCTAGTGGTAAGAGTGCTTGTCTAGCATTCATGAAGACCCAGGTTAGATTCTTCAGTACCACATACATAGAAAAAGCTGGAAGTGGTGCTGTGGCTGAAGTGGTAGAGGTCTAGCCTCAAGAAGTCCAAGGACAGTGCTCAGGCCCTGAGTTCAGAACTGGCAAAAAGTAAAATAAAATAAAAATTAATAAAAGGGTATTTATTTCAAGATTTTAGCATCCTTCTGCAATGTGATAATACCAATCTGAGAAATGTTACATCATTTTCAAAGTAGACAAAAATTCTGAAACATATTCAAATGCTTTCATTGAATTTATTATATTGCACACCAACATTTGCATACGAGAAAATCACTTTCAGTCTGTATTCACACATATAGCATCTCTGGTATTTAATTTTCCTCTTCTAGAAAATGGACCTAGCAGTATGCGTAGCACATTTTATTTGTGTTCGCTAAAAGCTATTTCCCTGTTCTTCTCATTATTATGCTTACAAATTAAAAATGTATAAGAATATATTTTTCTTGATTGTCTTCTTGGAATCCAATTATTTCAAAATATAGTGTGAATAGTGGATAAGAGTAGCAGTATCTTGATATCTTGACTTTTAACTTGGGAAATGTCTGTGTCTTTATTTAGTAGGGCTTTCCATTCTTTTACAGTAGTTAAAACCAACAGATCACATAGGAAAGAGTCCTTTGCCTATGTCCTTCATCGTGTCTGTACTTCAGGCTTGAGTAATTCTCTAAGTTCCACTTTTCACGATCTTGATGTTTTACTGTTCACTGGGAGGGAATCATTTAAGTTGTACAACATTGCCTAGAACACCCAATTCAGATATCATTAATACCAAATGTAATATAGAATAAAAAACCAAAATATTTCTACATAAATAGGCTTCGCATAGAATTAGAACATATATGATGGGAAATGGCAGGAGGAGAAGAAAATGGTTATGTAGCGAGAGAAAAAAAATTGGATACTGGTTTAAAATTACAGAAACTTCTAGGGAATTTTCAGATGGAGATACACATATTTGGTTATTCAAAAGATACATTTCTTCTAGCAGCATTTTACAGGATGCAATGGGCTGTGAATATTAAAATTAGAAGCATAGAGGTCACCTTTGTAAATAAGAAGGAAAGCACTGGAGGTGGAACTGGAAAGACTTTAAGATTAAATTAAGGCAGAGAATCATCAGTGTAGAAGATTAAAACAAGGGCCCAACCACATGCAATCTGAAGCAATAATTTTTTAAAGAAAATATTGAGGCATAGTAAATGCAAACATGATTATAATTATAGGTGTTACTTCCTCATAAGTTATATGGTGGAAATGAACTATTTTATAAACAGTATTTAAAGATAATTTCTATGCAATTCATGGCACATTAAGGTAGCCTTCAGGTATATACAATATGTAAAGGCTTGTGTAGCTGTAATTAACTGATTCTTGGAAGATTCACATGAAAGAAAAAATGCAATAGGATATTTAAAGTACCTATTTCTTTTGCTATTATATATTAATTATGTTCTAAATTATCCATATGATCAATAATCTATTTTCTTTATTTATTATGTTTTTTTTTCTTTTTGCTACCAAGACTTGGGGTACTTCAAATTGTTGTAATAATGAAAATTTTGTTGGGTTTCATATCAATATTCTAAGAATGAAGCTAAGTTATATAGAATTGCCAACAAGAATGGAAGAATGAATGAGATAATTGCAATGAAAAGATAAATTTCTGTGGATTTAATCTTAATGTAGTCTTGTGGTACCAAATTTTGTGAGGTGATTAAAGCCAACATATTGTTATCTGAGTCATGCTTTTCTGTGGTACAATAGAAAGTAGACATTAGTGACACAGTGATGTCAATCGGAAGTTTTATATACTCTTGGTGAGATTTTAAAATTTAATTCTGTGTATTTTCAAGAGTATTTTACAAAGCTTTCTTATTATTTTTTATATTCACTTAATAATTGTGTTAAGTATTTTTTTTCTAAGAGAAAAACGGTATTGAGTGAGGCTAAATTACTTCTGAACTTTACTGGTTTAGGAAGATGAGAGATTTGTTTACTGTCCTGTGAATACGTAGGTCCCATACTCACTCAACTCTTGACCAGTGGAACCAAAGGAAAAAGGAAAATAAATGTAAAAAGATACTCTAATAATAATTCTGCCATTTGCCTGATTTTGATGAGATTCATTTCTTAAATGATATGGCCCATTTCATTGCCTATTTTGTCATATGATCTAATGGTATGTCAGAACAGTTACCTGAGATTAAAGAAAGAAAGCATATGTTTTAAGTCATTTGTAACATGCAAATAAAAACTTGAAAATGAAAGGATTGTGGATCTGTACCTTCAGCTGGATGGATGTGATGAGATCTTGCTAACTTTTCACCCAGACTGGCTTCAAACATATTCTTACTGATTTGTTTCTGAGTTACTGGGATTAAGGGAAAGTTTTAATTAATGATTCAGTTTTCACACTTACTGTTTGTTTGTTACTAGTGTATATTACTTCATTTGCTCTTGTTCCTAGAACTGTACCCATTTCTCCTGTTACCCAAATGTTCATCTATAAATATCCACAATATTTTCTTATTTTCCTTTATATTTCTTCATTATCCATTGTAATAGTTCTTTATTTCTAGTTTTATTAGATTGAGGCTTTTATATTTCTAAGAAAAGTTTTATTTACCTTTCTTAAAAAGCTAACATAATTTTATTAATCTATTTTGTTGATCTATTATTTCCTTCCTTCCTTCCTTCCTTCCTTCCTTCCTTCCTTCCTTCCTTCCTTCCTTCCTTCCTTCCTTCCTTCCTTCCCTCTTCCTTCCTTCCTTCCTTCCTTCTTCTTGCTTTCTTTGTTATCATGTTCTCTTATCTTGGAGATAAGAATTTCTTGGACATTCTTGCCCAGGTTGGTTTAGAATTGTTCTTTCCCAGGCTCATTGGAATTGCAGATCTCATCTTCCTGAGTTGCTGGGATTACAAGCTTGAGGCACCCACTTGGTTTCCTTGCTTTTCTTGAGATCAAAACTGAAAATTAAATTAACAAAGTGTAGCAAACTTTAAAAGTACATGAATTTTCTTCACGATGATCTGCTTTTAGATTTCGACAACTATATATAAGTAATGGAAAGAGACTTCAGCTAAAGGTGTCAGTTTCTTATCCCACAAATTGAAAAGAGTGATATTAAAACAAGAGGAGTAAAATCACTTCAGTGAGATCTGTGGGAGACACCAGTGTGGAGGAAGGAGCCAAATATAGACTGCTTCTAAGCATATTTATATTCTGAGTGTAATGAAGAAACTGAGACAGAAAGTTGTTTCAGGGCCGGGAGTTTGGTCTTGTGGTAGAGTGCTTGCCTAGCATGCATGAAGACCTGGGTTGAATTCTTCGGTACCACATACATAGAAAAAAGCTGGAAATGGTGCTAGGCTCAAGTGGTAGAGCTCTGGCCTTGAGAAAGTCCAAGAATAATGCTCAAGCCCAGGACTGGCAAAAAAAAAAAAAAAGAGTTCTGTTTCACCAAATCCCAGAGGTGACACTTTACTCTTAGTCCAGTCTTTCAGGAAATCTGAGAGGTGAGGAGGAGATGCTGAAATAACAGACACTCGCAAGCCTCCTATCCTTGTCTAGTGTCAAATTATTTTAAGATGTCCTCAAGGTTCCGATAAATGAGGATTCAAGCTTTTGCCCATCCTCATATGTGCAAGGTAAGTAGGAAACTATGGATGAGCTAACACCCTACAGTTCACACGTTCCCTGTGTTACAGCAGATATTAAAAGTTCACTGATTTTTCCAAAGTGGGGCAGATTTCCAATAGTCAAAAATAGTCACAGCTTTACTTGTTATCTCTAATGACTGCACAACACATTTTTCTCTTCTTCTATGGTTATTTTTTTCCCAAATGGACAGTGTTCATAAAGTAATGATTAAAGGATTACTTAAACCTCTTTTGGAAAAATAGAGCAATTTACTTCTTATATTCAGAGGAATGTATGAACTTACATGAAACAATGTCATGAGATTTCTTGTATAGCACCAATGATTTTTTTAAATCAAGAATCCATTCTTGTGAGTCTTCACCATTTAGTTTTTTCATATGTTAAATCATGCATCCTAAGAAATACTATGAAATCTGCAAAATTCCACTAAATTTCAACATATTATGATTTTGACGTTATTTAATTCCCCTTCAGAGGAATTCCATATAGTATTTTGGATTTCATAGGGTGAGATGCTAAGCACTAAGTGGCAGCTAGGCAGCTTACAAACAAATCCAGATGTTGTAAGTTTTCTGAACAACTTCAATCCAGGAGAAAATATGTAGCAGAAATCAACACAACTCTGACAAAATTATCATCTAATCACAAAATAACTTAGTTCATGGCTGGTTTCAGGAGATCCATCTCGACATGTTTAGTTCAGAAAATAAATCACATCTAAGCATATCAAGTTGACATTTTTGAAAAACATTCATAAAGAATTTTACTGCTAAGCATAAGGTTGCTGTTATTTTTTATTTTTGTACTTTATTTTTTTCTTTCATATATTTTAATTGTAATTAATAGAAGGGTTATATTATATTCACCAGATAGAAGGTGCATTACTTCACATACACTGATACCCTTTCTCATGTCTTGGTCCCCATTTCCCTCCCCCCACCCTTGCCCCTCATTTTGTTTTTCTCCCTTCCATATCCAATTTCAAACAACCAAATACAATAAGGTTGTTTTTAGATGAGGAAGAATTAAAAATGCAGCTTAGTACTCAATAGTAATATTTGAGAAAATGTGACAATATGGTCATGTGTTTAAATCATTTAAACCAAATAGCTTCCAAAATAAAACATTATAACTAGGGATAATAACTTTAAAAATAAATATGAAATAAAACTAATTCAAATAAATGAAGGCTGAAAAATCAGCAAGTAACAGCTTGTGAGATTAGCAACATGCAAAAAATAAAATATAAAAAGAAGAGGGAGAGAATAAATAGAGTTAAAGGACACTAAAGTTCTAATATTTATAACAGAATAAATATAATTACAATTAAGATCATTCTCATCTATTCCAGGAGGTCATGTGTTCATTTCCTAATGCAAGAAAAAATCATACTGTTGTTGCAAATAAATTTATTTGAGTTTTATAACCATATGCTGATGCCCGTTGGTTTTGAATCTTAGTAACCCTTATATTGCATCTTTGAGAAGATAATTTACTAAAAGTTAGGTAAAAAGATATAATGTTTTCCATTTAGTGATAATTACTCTGCTATTATGGTTGAAGACTAAATGAATAATTGTTTAGGAATCATATTTCATATGGTATTGTAACATTTGAATTCTTTATGACTATATTCTTTAGCAGATGTAAAGTCTTTTCATAGCAGACCCAAAACATTGTGCCTATTATTCAGTGGCTTGTTTTGGAGAAAATTTAATTTCCTGATGAGTACAGCAAAATAAGAATTGTATTGTAGACTCAGTAGGCAATAACATTTCCTTTCATACTTAGATATATCTATAAATTAAATCACTACGAATTTCATGAACTGTTGTGCCTTGAGTGTTCTAAGAAACACAAAACATTTTTTACATGGTTTCTCTAAAGAATTTAGGCTAAAGAATAAATATCAAGATTTCCACTTGCATTTTTAAGCTTCCCTTTTAGGACATAATTAAGTGTGGCGATGTCCCCCAATGTTGGTGCCAACTCAGGACTTAAAATAGCTGCGCTTGAAGAAATTTTTCATGAACAGGTTAAAATTAGATAATGATTGATGTAAAGATGTTAAAAATAAAAGATGGAAATGTGTGTTCCTTTGAATATACATAGCCAACAGTGTCAACACTTTATAAAAAGGATTCTTCACAACTTTCCTAGAAATTGTCCTGGAAAAAATAGATTAACAAAAACTGTTGGCTTTCTTTTCCTTGTGAATTAAATTGTGCTCTTAATTTTGGAATCTTCTGTTATCTTGAACCACAAACTTCCATTATAAGTTTATGCAATGTACTTGAAGTGGTACCAAACATACTTTGACTCTTTGATGTCAGAGATAATGTTACTGACATCCCAACATAGCTCTCTGTTTGGGAAAACTATTGACCCTAAAATAACCTGGAGCACAGAATACCACTTTGGCAAGATGCACTGTGTTACTCTTGTTGTGACAGGCCATCAGTGAGTGGGGTGTTTTCCTGCCTGCCTGAATACAGAAGACTACCAATGCCAGAATTAAAAAGCTCCCTTAATGTGCATGCATAATTCAACACATGGACTCTACTCCAAGCATCCAGTCTACTGCACTAAAAGAGAAAACATTGTTCACACACATACACACACACACACACACACACCACACACACACACACACACACACACACACACACACACACACACACACACACACACAAACTGCCATGCTCTGAGTGAAAAGAATAAGACCTTCAGAAGGAACGAAAAGAGCATTTTATTATTTTATTAAAATAGTATTAAAAGCACTAACTTAAAAATTCTAACACAAAGTACGAGCCACTGACACCTCATGTATACAATAGTTATTCATTTAAGTGGTGGTGATTGACAAATATATATTAAATACTTTGTTATTAGTTTGTCACTTTTTTCCATACATTTTTATTGTAATTAATAGTAGGGTTACATTACATTTGCCAGATGGAAGGTGCATTACTTCACATACAATTATACCCTTTCTCATGTCTTGGTCCCCATTTCCCCCCCCCCACCCCACCCCTCATCTTGTTTTCCCCCCTTCCCTATCCAATTTCAAATAACCAAATACAAATATATCCGATATATCAGATAACAAAGTGAAATACTGTAACAATATGACATATCCAAGGGACAGCAAAAGAGATGAGAGATAACATAGTACATTAAGGACAACAATCACTTATTATATGGCTTTTGTTTCTACATCCTAGAGGTCCTTTCATTTAGCGTCATACTGTATGGCCTTATGTATCTAGGTTTTGCTCTATTGCAAATCTCTGCTAGAAGAGTCCAAGGTTTCTACTGATTATGACAAATGAGGGAAACCATTGAGCCTATGTTCCTTTGAGTCTGGCTTACTTCAATTAATATGATTTTTTCTAAGTTTTTCCATTTCCTTACAAATGGGGAGATGTCATTCTTTCTACAAAGATAATTTAAAGTTATCAGCAGCACTTAGTTTTAATAGCGTCCTGATTTTATATAGTTGAAATTGTTTTTGAGTTGGTATATGACTATGAAACAAGTCATTATGCTTGCTGGACAAGTGCTCTTCCATTTGAATTACACCCCTGTTCCAAGCCAGTTTACTCTTACTTATTTTTAAAACAGCAACTCATGTTTTTGCTCAGGTCATTATTAGGCTATGATCCTTCTAACTATGCCACCTTTACTATTCTACTTGTGTAACTAGGATTACTGTACACCAAACTTACCTGCCTTGTGTACTGAGAAGAAAGTCACACTAACTTTTTTATTCAGTAGAATTTCAGCATAATCTTGTGAATCTTCACTTCCCAAGTAACTTAGTTTATAGACATGTATCTCTATTCTTGGCTCTCAAATAAGATATTCTTAGTGTGAATAAAAACAGACTAAAATTAGGTATTCACTATGTACATATTATCTTCTATGTAATTAATATACAATGCCTTCTTTAATTATTGAGATTCTTTTCCCAAATACTTTGCAATTTCTCAAATTGAAGTTATTTTATTTCATTAGCTCCTATGCTATGTTTCCTTTTTCTCACTGAGGGAAACTCACCAAATCAATTGCAGCTGCTTTCTCTTTCATTTTATTGTGTTTTCTCTTAAAACCAATTCAAATAGTAACCAAATACTCTATGAGACATGAATGTCCCATAGTGTTGCCATTATAAACTATCATTAAAGTCACTATTTTAAAATAACTGCTTGTAAAATAATATGTAGTCTGTCCTGAATTTAACCATTAATTTATGTATTTGAATTTCTAATCTGTTTTTAAAATTGATGCAGCATTTTCATTAGAAATATATTTTATTTTCTGATTTTAGATGAAAATACAACTTAGTGGCCTCTAGAATATAATGGTAAACATAATGCTGCATATTTGCCATGCAAAAACTACTTTTCAAAGTATATATTGTCAAAACACTGTGAACATATTCCATCCTAAAGTTATTTTTGCCTTTAATGTCCTTTCATATATAGTACAACACAGTCTATATCCATCTGTAAGTTTGTTGAAAAAATTGCTATATGTGAAAAGGAAGTTTATCTTACAAAGTACTAAAAACAGCACAAATTCTAAAGGGAGAAAATATCTCATTAAAATCATCTGCCTACTAGTTCTATTTATAATTCAGAGATATATTTGGGCAGCTCAAAATAGATTTCTGCTAACTCAAAGTAAAAGTGGACATAGCAAGAAAATCTCAAATAAGCAATTCCTGCATAATGTTGATAAAGAGTTAATTCAAGGTTTATTTACATACTTTGACAAACTGTGTGTGTGTGTGTGTGTGTGTGTGTGTGTGTGCGCGTGCGCGTGTGTGAGTTTAAGTGCTATAGTTTGAACTCATTCTTCCTCAGAATTCTTGCTTATGGCTTATTCTGTTAGTTGGAGATGGCTCCCCATAAATTTTTCTTCCCAGTTTTTGACTTTGACCTGCAGTCCTTTTGAGTGCTACCCAGCATTCCAAATAGAATAACAGGCATGGTCCACCAGTGTCTGTTATTACTTTTTAAATATGTTGGATGTGCTTTTTACAACCTAGTATCATACTTATGGTAACCCTATTTCTAGTTAACTGGCATTGAATTGTCTAGAAAATGACCTACTATTTCTCATATATTTATATAAGATGGCATAAAATTTTAAAATATTTTGGGCACCTCTTTGAAATGTTTTTACACTCCACTGTATGATCAATAAAAGAATGAATATGTCCTAGCTAAGGTATTTACTTAATTTCATGAGTTTTAGATTTTATGTGCACTACAAATGCTCTATATAATACAGGATTTTTCTTCAATGGGATATATGCATGTTTGTATGTTCTGTGTATTCTACAGGTAGAATTATACATTTTACAACTAAAGTAAAATAAATTCGCTGAATTTTTTTTCTCTAGAAATACCAGTGTCAACTATGGATTTGGATATGTGGTCGTATTATATTTAAAATATTTTAGTATACTGTTAAAATTTATTTTTCCATATATTTTTATTGTAATTAATAGAAGGGTTACCTTATATTTAAAAACTTATTAACCTACTGTTAGAGTTCATATAAATAGAACTGCAAAATTATAACTGCATGTATAAAATCAAAACAACAGTATAAAATATAAATCTTGTAAGTTTGCAGTATGTATCAAGTTGTACAAATTTTTTTTATATTTTTCTCATGGAACTGAGTTATTTTTGTTGTAATTTTGTGCCATAAGATATTGTGATAAAGTACTTAAAGGACCTCCAAGATATAGAAACAAGAGCCATATAAGGTGTGACTTGTTCTTAATGTACTATGTTATTTCTAATCTTAACTTGTTATCTGATATATTGTATATATGTTTACTTGTTTATTTGAAATAGGAAACAGAAGAAGAAAAACAAGATGATGGGAGAAGGTGGGGAAGGGAAATAGGGATAAAACCATGAGCAATGATTGTTAAATGTACCTTCCATCTGGTGAATATAATGTAGCCTTCTATTAATTACAATAAAAATAAAAAATTCAATCTTTTTGTTAAATTGAATCATATTCAAATGTTAAGTGTGTATTAATGTAAGTATTTTACTGATGTTAAGTTTTATGGTCCTTAGTGGTTTTCTCAGTCTTTGAAATGAATCATAATGGTAATGGTAATGAATCAAAGCTGGTTTGTGGCATAAATGAGAGAATAATTTTAAGTGTCAGCACCAGAAAGTCTCCAATAAGTATTAAATATTAATGTTTTAGAAATTAGATATCAATTCCTTCCAGCTATAAAATTAGAAAATCTTTCCCGATGTGAAAATGATAGGTTTCTATTATTTTAGATTTTTCTGTTATTTAGTGAGGTGGAGCTTTAAAATCAGTTATTTGGTTAAAATGAAAGAAAAACTATATAAACAGAGTTTATGAAGAAATGGTTCAGAGTTATCATTCCAGTTAAGTGTGAAGAAGATGCCAACCTGGGAAAAGTAAGACACTATCTCAGAAACAAAACAAAATTGAAAGGACCAGGTTGGAGCTCAAGTGATAAAGTATGAGTTCCATTCCTACTTCTACTGTTCCATCAGAAATAACTGATTACACTTGGATGTGATAAATTATACAGCATTCTAGATGCACACAGCAAGATTAAATGAGGGTACTCTTAGAAGTGAAAGACAAAGAAGCAATGACCACATGCCTTCTACGTTAATATAAAATTATATATAAACAAATAAGAATTGATCATGTCATTAGAACTCCATTGATAAATAAATACTTTTTACACCATACGAAGTCAGTGGGATTAATACTCCTTGAAATCATTTCATTACATCACTATAAATAGTTGTCAGCTCCCACAGCTATTTACCCAAATTATGCATGATACATTTCACTAACATTAAACATATTACATCCTAAGTAAGGAGTGCCTTCAATTAGTTTGATTTGAAACAATATTTTTTTCATGTTTGGTAGGGACACAAAACTTCTCTTTTCTAAAACATTGCAATCCTGTCAGGTTTAAATAGATTTTGTTAAATATAATAACAATAGAAATATGTAACCACTTTCTCCCAATAAAAGAAAAAGAACAACAACAAAACTATGAAAAAAACATGGTTTTTCTTTGGAAACAGATCTTACAACAGTCAATAAAGCTGGATCATTTTTTATCAGTTTAGATATGACATCACGCATTACAGCATTTGTTTTTGTCTTGAGTTGACAGGATAAGCCATTTGAGAAAATGTTTGGTTTCAGTATGCACTGTTAAATTTGCCCATCAAAACTGATATCGCTTTTTTAAAAAGCATATGAAAAATGAATAGAATTTTGTGCATATAACAGTAATCTCAGCTACTGTTTCTCACTGTGAAGGACAAAGTAGTTACCATAAAATAAGCTCACATTAGACTTTCTATTACTTTCTTTAAATTGTGTACTAATTTCCTTCTATTGAATTTCACTGTTGAGATGAAGTTGGCACATTACTACAAAACATCTTTCTGTTCTTTTTCTAATAAATATTTGCCAGGAGATGTGACTTACAACTAAAAATGCCAATAGGCATATGTAGGTTCAAGTAATATCAATAATGAACTCCAAAATCAAATTTATTGTAGTTAAGCATTGATGTACTTCAAGAAATGAATGCTATGACAAATAATATTCATTAAAAATCCTTATAATTAAAAAGGGAAAAGACCCAGAAATACATCAAATCAAAGACAGTTAGGATAAGTGGGACTACATTAAACTGCAGAGCTTCTGTATGGCAAAGGACATGGCTAGCAAGCTAAATAGAAAGGCCACAGAGTGGGAGATCTTCACTAACCATAAAACAAAGGCCTCACATCTAAAATATATCTACAGCTAAAACAATTGAATCACTCCAAAACTAATCTCCAAAGAAACAACCATCCCATTAAAAGATGGGCCAAAGACTTAAAGAGAGTCTTCTCTGAAGAAGAAATAAGAATGGCCTATAGACACATGAAGAAATGCTCAACATCTCTGGCCATAAAAGAAATGCAAATCAAAACAACTCTGAGATTCCACCTCACTCCAGTTAGAATGGCCATGATCGAAAAACACAAGAAGAGATGCTGGTGGGGATGTGGCCAGGAGGGATCACTGCTACAATGTTGGTGGGAGTGCAAACTCGTTGAACTACTATGGAAAGCATTTTGGTGGTTCTTCAAAAGACTAAACATAGAACTCCCCTATGACCTAGCAATTCCACTCTTGGCCATTTACCTAATTGTCTAGAAACAAGGACACACTAAAGCCACTAGTACGAAGATGTTCACTGCAGCACTATTTACCATAGCAACGGTATGGAACCAACTCAGGAGCCCCTCATTTGATGAGTGGATCAACAACACATGGTATTTACACACAATGGAATTCTAGGCTGCCATTAGAACGACATTGCCTCATTTATAAGGAAATGGGAAGGCTTGAAAAAAATCATATTAAGTGAAGTAGGCCAGACCCAAAGAACATAGGCTCAATGGTTTCCCCAATTTGTTATAATCAGTAGAAACCCTGGACTGTCTTCGCAGAGATTTACAATAGGGCAAAACCTAGATACATAAGGCATATAGTATGACACTAAATGAAAGGACCTCCAGGATATAGAAGCAAAAGCCATACAATGAGTGATTGTTGTCCTTAATGTACAATGTTATTTCTCATCTCTATTGTTGTCCCTTGGTTATCTCATATTGTTACAGTATCTTACCTTGTTATCTTATATAATGTATATATGTTTATTTAAAATAGGATAGGGAAAGGGAGAAAACAAAAAAATTATGAGGGGTAGAGGGAGGGAAATGGGGACAAAAACACGAGAAAGTGTAGCAATGTTTGTGATGTAATGTACCTTCTTTCTGGCAAATATAATGTAACCCTTCTATTAATTAAAGTAAAATATATTTAAAGAGGTAAACATAATAAGACCTATTTAGGAATGGGGAATGAAGAAAGAGGAAAATGGTGGCTGGTTGATTATGATTATGAAACATTGTACACATAAATGGACTCGATCAATGAAACCCTCTCATACAAATAATTGACATATTAAAATTGTGTTGTAGTCACAGGCATTTATACCTTGAATATTCCTCAAAAACTGGTATACTAACTATGTAAGGGAACAATATGTTTCCTCATGACAAAGGAAAAAATATCAGAGGTATGCTGATATCATACAATCAATTATACTTCATCTGAAATGAAGAAGGCTCCTCATATTTTTCTGTCACTATTATATTTAAAGTTCACAAACTTAAATGCCTGATAGAATTTTACTGCTGCCACACATAAGTAAAGAGGGGAGATTACCTGGCTATAAATGTGCTTACATAACCCATACATAATATGTGCCTAGTATCATTGCTGATTATAATATAAATCCCAATACAGATTATAATCTGTACAGTACATATCGACTGGATTTTCATGTAACCTGAGCATGTAGTATATTTCTGCCTTTTATCTCCAATAATTCTAGCAGGTTCTGCACATCTGCATACTGTTTTTTTTTATATATCATTGCCATTGTTCTCATAGTTAAAGTGTCCTTTTTTCCTTTTTGTTACTTGATATAAGATTTTACTTTCTAGGGCCGGGAGTTTGGCCTAGTGGCAGAGTGCTTGCCTAGCATGCACGAAGACCCGGGTTCGATTCCTCGGTACCACATATGTAGCAAAAAGCCAGAAGTGGTGCTGTGGCTCAAGTGGTAAGAGCCCTAACCTTGAGAATCCAGGGACAGTGCTCAGGCCCTGAGCCCAAGCCCAGGACTGGCAAAAAAAAAAAAAAAAGATTTTACTTTCTAATAAAATGTTAACTCTTGGTTCATCTCTGATTGAATGTCACCTCGGTTTACCATTTCTGGTTTTTGAGTGGCTTATGGGAAATGATAATCTCACAGGGACTTTCATGTCCAAGGTGTCTTCAAACTGTGATCTTCAGATCTCAGATTCTGGCTAAGGACCTTAGTTTCATCCGTGCTCTTACCATTTTTCATTTCACACTACAAACTGAAATGTATGTATATGTTTTTATATTTGATTTCTGGGCAAAGAAAAGTTCTTATTAAGTATCTCTTCATCAAAGCTTAATAGTACCTGGAAAACAGGGGGTTTATACTTATATCTTGTTTATGTCTATGGAAAAGATGAATAAATGAGCTAGCACCATGGTAAAATTAAAATGCTGTTTATTTCCAAATATGATAAATGTTTCCTACAGCTTTTCAGTGGATATGATTTTCATTCATCAATTTGAATATATAGATGAAAAGAACAAATACTTTGGAAACCTTCAAAGGAAATGCTTATTCTATTTTCTTTTTTTTTAAATTTTTTATTGTAATTACTAAAAGGGTTACATGATATTTGCCAGATAGAAGGTGCATTAATTCACATACATTGATACCCTTTCACATGTCTTGGTACCCATTACCCTCCCCCCCCGTCTTGGTTTTCCCCCCTTCCCTATCAAATTTCAAATAACCAAATACAAATAAATTCAAGAAAAAATGACATCGCCCCATTTGTTAGGAAATGGAAAGACTTAGAAAAAATCATATTAAGTGAAGTAAGCCAGACTCAAAGGAACTTAGGCTCAATGGTTTCCCTCATTCATCATAATCAGTAGAAACCTTGGGCTCTACTAGCAGAGATCTGCAATAGAGCAAAACCTTGATACATAAGGCCATATAGTATGAAGCTAATTGAAAGGACCTCCAGGATATAGAAACAAAAGCCATATAAGGAATGATTGTTGTCTTTAATGTACTATGTTGTCTCTCATCTCCTTTGCTGTACTTCAAACAAGTGAAATAATCACCCATTCTGAATATGCTTGTATCTGATGCAGTAATTTAGACTAGAGCGAAGACTCTGAAAGTCAACCTGTGATATTCTCAAAAACACACTATCATGTCTCCATAAACATCATTCATTTTTATTTTTAATGTACTTACAATGGTATTAGCATCAGTATTTATAATGAATCTTACTGATAATTATATTTTCTAAATGTAGCTTCCTTTATTGTTACTGTATCTGATTATGGTACCTAGTATATTATATATATATTTATTTGAAATGGGGAAAGGGGAAAAATAAGATGATTGGGAGGAGTTGGGGAGGATATAAAGTGGGAGAAAAACATGGGAAGGAATATTAATATTCAAGAAGCAATGTATCTACTATCTCATAGATGTAACTGTAACCCCTCTATACATCAAACTAACAATTGAAAAAAAATGGCTTTAAAAACCAATGGAAAAGCGTATAATCATTATCTATACTTTTTGAATAAAGACAATTATGTATGTGTGGATCATAGCTGAAAATTTACTTTCTTTTTTTCATATATTTTTATTGCAATTAATAGAAGGGCTACATGATATTTGCCAGATAGAAGGTGCATTAATTCACATACATTGATTCCCTTCCACCTGTCTTGGTCCCCATTTCCCTCCCCGCCATCCCCACCCTTTATTTTCTTTATAGGCTTTGAAACTTTCCTCTGGTATCTTTGAAATACCTATGTTTTCATAAAACTATGCATTCTATTAGAATTGTTGGTATTTTTATTATAACTACTTTAATATTTATCTCTCATTTTTTGAAATGCTAAAGCTACTCTGATATCTCTTTTTATCCACAGTCTTAGTTTATGAACTTGGGTTTTGATATTTAGCGATAGTCTGAGTAACTTTTCAGTTATTATCTCTGTTGTTAAGGATCTGTTTAAGACATTTAACATTTCTAAGTTGTAACACCCATATCCTAGAGTTTCAAATATTGAAAAAGCAATACACATAAAACAGTAGCATCTTTCCTAGAACATAATGTGATTGAAACTTGAACTGAGGACTAGTGCTTATTAGGGTAGTGCTCTGGCTTGTGAGTCACAATCCCAGTCCTTTTGCCCTTTCTTTTATCAGACAAAGTCACATAGTTTTACCCAGACTAACGTAAGATCATGCTTCTACATTCACCTCCAAGTTAGCTGGGATTTTTTAAGTTAGCGCATCATATTCTGCTTATTTTTGAGATAGGATCTCTTTCACTTTCCTTCCTTCCTTCCTTCCTTCCTTCCTTCCTTCCTTCCTTCCTTCCTTCCTTCCTTCCTTCCTTCCTTCCTTCCTTCCTGCCTGCCTGCCTGCCTGCCTGCCTGCCTGCCTGCCTGCCTGCCTGCCTGCCTTCCTGCCTGCCTGCCTGCCTGCCTCTCTCCCTCCCTCCCTCCCTCCATTACTCCCCACCTCTTCCTCAGCTTCTCTCTTTCTTTCTTCCTTTCTTTTTTCTTGCCTTTCTGCCTTTCTTTCTATCTTTCCTTTGCCTAAACTAGTTTTAAATTATGATCACTCCTGCCTCTGCTCCTCAGTAAAATAATTTTCTGATTTTTTTTTCTGGCACTAGAACTTTAGTTTCAAAAACTAGGATGGTTGAGAGCTGTGTTTTGCTATATTAGGATGTGTGTTTTTTCCTAGTCCTAATTTGAATTTTAAAGATATCTTTGGCCCAGAAATTTTGGGGGTAATTTTGTCTCTGTATATTTTTGTGATTCAGAATGTTTTCTTTAATGAAAATAGAATTGATTCAGTGCACCTCTAGGTTTATTCTATGCTTTCTCTTTCTGAGGTATGATTTTTTTCCAGTCCAAGTTATAGGAACTTATGAATGTATATATATTTTTTCTGTGATTTATCCTATCAGATCATGATTATTCTTCCCTTTGAATTAGTTCCACTAAATAAGCATGTTGTTAAATCCTCACATGCTTATTTTCCAAGTGTCAATATCACTAAAGAGTAATATGAGATTGGGCTATTCATGGATAGAATTTTTAAGCTCCTGTAGTCCCAATCTATGCTATGAGTTTATTTATGGTCAGTGGGAGAAGTAGTTTACGATAAGAAAGAAGTTATGTTATTTTGTAGTATGCAGAAAGCGAAGATTTAGTTATCTATTTCTTTATAGGAAACAATGTCATGTATGAGCCTACATTCAGTCAAGAATGTTACTGACAATCTTGTTCATTGTATTAAAAGAGTCTTTCCTGAAAGTCTTTAGGATCGATTTTGCTGTGGTCTCAAAACCAGGATGGATTATTGTTCCCCTTGAGACACTGGTTGCTTCGGTCATAAGAAAGGAAGAATCATGACTTAGTAAACACCATTCTCTGGATCCAATATATAAATCTTCTACAAAGGATAATCAAATTTAGTTTGTTTTAAATCCATTCCATCTCCAATTTACTTTCTCCTTCATATTTCTGATTTGCTTTGTTTTTTTGTTAAAAATATTCTTTTTTTCTATATTGCATGAATCTTTTACTGTGTATTTTCTTTTTTTCATATATTTTTATTGTAATTAATAGAAGGGTTACATTATATTCACCAGATAGAAGGTACATTACTTCACATACATTGATACCCTTTCTCATGTCATGGTCCCCATTTCCCTGCCCAACCCCCCATCACTCATGTTGTTTTCCCCCCTTCCCTATCCAATTTCAAATGAACTCATTACGCATATACACAATATATCAGATAACAAGGTGAAATACTGTAACAATAGGAAATCACCAAGGGACAGCAAAAGAGTGAGAGATAACATAGTACATTAAGGACAACAATCACTCATTATATTGCTTTTATTTCTATATCCTGGAGTTCCTTTCATTTAGCCTCATACTATCTGGCCTTATGTATCTAGGTTTTGTTCTATTGTAAATCTCTGCTAGGAGAGCCCAAGGTTTCTACTGATTGTGACAAATGAGGGAAACCATTCAGCCTACTTCAGAAGTATGATATAAATGAAGGGGATACACATCCAACAAAAACTACAAAATGACTAAGTGTCAAAATGTTTGAGTACACAGAGTTATATATTGAAAATAATTTTCATATTGAGTGTATGCAATAAGCTTTTGTTGTGTCTATCAATAGATAACTAGGGAGTTACAGCTGTAGAAGCTGGTATTCAAAAACCTCTATGTTTCAGATTGAGAATAATGTATAAAATTCAGTTTCATAAAAATATGACTTAGCATTACCTTACACCTCAGTATATTTTTAAACTAGAGAATTAGATAATAATTTTGTATTAACTGCATCTCCATCTAGGATAAGGAAAATAATGTCCCAAAAGAGGCTGTGAGATTTAAGCATTTGTGAAGTACCAATTCTCAAAGAAAGCTCAAAAAACTACCTTAGTTGGTATTCTATGATTTTTTTCTTTATGATGTAGTAATTATAAAAATATCCATTTATTGTTCTGTAAACTATAGATTGCTTTACATAAATGTTTATGAATTTATCTTTTTTATTTGTGTACTATAAAGTACTGTTCATGCAATACATTTAGTCTGAATATTATAGAGTTAAATTTTCAGGAGGAATGTCACTTTTATACCTCATTTCTAGAAACTTAAAATAGCTTTGAATAAATTCAAGATCTATACTATGGCTGGCATTTCTCCCTTAATCTAATTTCTGTAATACAGGTCTCCTTCTCATTCAATATATGTATATATATATATATGTGTGTGTGTGTGTATATATATATATACATATATTGAATGAAAAAAATATATATGCTCCTTGTTCTCTCAGGAATTTCCTTCCATGAAATTTCACCTGAAATTTTCAATGATTAATTCAAATTAGGCTTAAATGACTCTGATAGGTACTATATCTCAGCAGTAGGGTGTTTGCTTAGCTTGAACACTGACACCTTGGTTTTGATCCCCAAAGCACAAGAGTGTATTTCAGGATTACCCAGTCTAATCTAGACTACCTGACTGTATCCACACCAACCACTCCACATCACATCATTCTTCTGCTTGTTTCATGCAACTAGTTTATATCCTATTCACTGATTACTTCTGCTAGATAAATACATGCTCCTTCAAGGAGTGAGCTAGTATGTCTTATTGATTTTCCTTAACAACAACAACAACAAAACATATATGTATACAACTTTTCTTGTTGGTGACTCTCAATAGAAGATTCAGGTAGAATTGGATTGACATGTGGTTGGCCTGAACTACAAATTGCACAGATTTTGATGTCTTGCCCTTTGGTTATCTTCTAGAATCTTCCTTCCTCCCACATGCTTTTCAATCCTTCTGTAAGCATTTCTAATTCACTTAAATATTTGTAATTACAGCAAGATTTTCACACAAGCTAAGTTGTTTAGAGAATAAAAAATATTTTATAAAAATATTTTTTGTATTGCTCATGCCTGTAATCCTAGCTACTCAGGAGGCTAAGAACTGAAGACCAAGGTTCAAAGTCAGCCTGGGCACAAAAGGACTTTAGACTCTTATCTCCAATTAACCTCTAGAAAATGGGAAGTGGGGCTTGGCTCAAGGGTAGGGTGGTAGCCTTGAGCTGAAGCACTCCAGGACAGTGCCCAGGCCAGTTCAAGCCCCATGACCAACAATATGTATATGTATACATATATGTATATGTATATACCCATGTAATCTTGCAGTTATTATTTTTCCTCTAGTGTTTTACAATGGTTATGTGTTTATATACATGTGTATATACACATATATACATATGCATGTGTATAAATATGTATGTACATACATATATAATATATACACACATATACTTGTCAAGGTATGTGTGTCTAAGTGTTTTCTATTCAGCATAACCCTATATTTCTTTGTATTTAATCCAACATTTTTTTATAATACATATGTCTAGAGTTTATGGCAAACAATTGTTCTGTATTAAAATGCTAATCCTTAGAGGGAGGTGTCTTTTTTCATAAATACATTTAATACAGACATATTAAAATTTATTCTCAAGACTTTCAGCTTTATTTAATAAACATGTCCAAATAAGGACATGTATTATTTTTCATATCATCAATCTCAAAGGCAGTTTCACTGGGACACTTTTACAGTGCTCTACAAAATGAAACGCATATTACTCTTTTGTTGCTGTTGCCTAGGAACACATTGGATTTAAAAATGCTTCCAGAAAACAATAGACTTGATCCAAACAATATTTTATACTATAAATGTGGTTTACACTAAACCCTTTTTATTAAATGTGTCCTCCAATATGGGTAGTAAATTTACTCCTGAGTTAACGTTGAAAAGAATACCTCATAGTAAATAATATTTCTTTTGTAAATTATTGTTTATTATTTTGAGTAATTATACAAAGGAGTTGCTACTTAACAAAGCAATTTATGAATATAATGTATCTTGTCCCTTTTAATGCTTTTCACCCATCCCTAACCTACCCACTCCTCCCCTCATTCTTGTTAATTTTTCAGGATATACATTGAATTCTTTTTTTTTTTTTGCCAGTCCTTGGGCTTGAACTCAGGGCCTGAACATTGTCCTTGGGCTTTCCTCAAGGCTAGTGCTCTACCACTTGAGCCACAGCACCACTTCAAGCTTTTTCTGTATGTTGTACTGAGGAATCCAACCTAGGCCTTTGTGTGTGGTAGGCAAGCACTCTATCACTAGGCCAAACTCCCAGCCCTACATTGAACTCTAAAATATTAAAATAAATTCCCATCTTGTCATACATAATTTGGCTAATTGACCAGATAGTTAAGAAGCTATGACACTAAGCATTTTTTCTAATTTATCCTCAAACTTAAATGTGATTCTGGTGACAAAATGCCATGAATAAAACTATTCTTGGCTCTATTATGTTTCCTGTGTAAGAGAATATTTTGTCTGGAGTTAACCAGGACAAAGGTATATTCAGTGCTAGAAAAGCAGAAACAGCTGGTTGTGCTCTGAACAATTTGTTGTTTCCTCATGTTAAATAATAGGAATAAGTGTTTTTTCTTTGTTGATTTTTTGCTATTGGTTTAATCATTTTATCATTAGTCACTATCTCAAATGGTTTATATTTTGTATAAATTATCTTATTAACTAAAACTCACATTACTCATGCTAGGGGAAATATGCATGCAGTCTTGATTTAATTGGAGAGTTAATGTCTGATTATTTTGTTCGACAAACACAATCAATGACTCATATCTCAAATATACTGGAGCACAGACCATTTCTGAAAGAAGAAATTACTGCAGAAGTATTTCTGTCCAAATAATTTAGGTGGTATTTGAAACATATATTTGTTTAACATAGTTATCCAGATGAATAGGCCAAGTAATTTTGCAGACAGATTAACCCAAAACATTTGGATCATACGTATCATATTAAGTCAGACATTTCCTGAATGAAGTCTTCTGGTATTTTAACTTACTTTGATATAGGCTCAAAATTCTAATTTCTTGACTTTTCTGTACCTTTTCTCCAAGTTTGTGGATTTCCTAGGATTTTAGTCATTCTGGTATCTCAACATTGAGCTTAACATCAATATTGCTGTGTTTTGCTCCATACTACTCAGAAGTGAAACTTCGACTTTCAAGATTTTTTTGCTATTTTTTAAAATACTTTTATTGTAATTAATAGAAGGGTTACATTATATTCACCAGATAGAAGGTGCTTTATTTCATAAACATTGATATGATACTCTTTCTCATATCTTGGTCCCCATTGTTGTCTTTGATGCACTATGTTATCTCTCATCTATTTTGCTGTCCCTTGGTTATCTCATACTGTTACAGTATTTTACCTTGTTATCTGATATATTGTATATATGCTTATTTGGTTATTTGAAATAGGATAGGGAAAGGGGGAAAACAAGTTGATGGGTAGATGTGGGGGATGGAAATGGGGATCAAGACTTTCAAGATTTAAGAGGAAAAATTCCTGCAAGAAAACCCTTACAACTGAGATAACTCCATGAAAAATGGCCTGGAAAGGGGATTATAGAAAGGGCCTGGGATCTGTATATATCGAGATAACAGAAGCAAGTAGAAAGAAAAATTGAAATACTTCTCAGAGGTTTTCTTGTGGAACTGAATTTTTGCTTCTTCTGACCTAGTTACTGTTTACTTGTCTCTACATTCTTCCTGCTTAAGAACTAAAAAAACTTTCAATATCAAATATTTGCATTAATCTTAACCTTCATATACCTCAATGTATACAGAAAGTAGCTAACCTGGAAAGACTGTGAGATTGGGATGCAATAAAGGCTCATGCTTTTGTTTATTGTAGCACTTAGTCTAGATACTCTTTAATTGATGAATGGATCAAGAAAAAACAGTGGAGATACACAATGGATTCAGTCACAAAGAAGTATAAAATTGTGGCAATCGCAAGTGGATAGAATAGGAAAACAGACTAAAACAGTAAGTCACATAGAAAAGGACAAAGATTTTTTTGTATCACATGTGGAATCTAGACCTAAAATGTGCACACATGTGCACACATACATACACACAGAGACATGAGTAAAATTGAAGTACTCCTGTGAGAATAAGAGGGAGTGGGGAAGGGGAGAGGATTGTGGGGTGAGTACTAATGAAATGCACTGTGTTTATGAATGAAGATGTCCATCAATTTCTACTGAAATATGTGGAGAGGGATGATCAGGAAAAGAGAACAACAGATTTTATCTATTCAAAATACATTAGATGTATGTGTGAAATGTTGTTGTGGATCCACTTTGTATAATTAAATAATTAGGAATAAGAAAGAAGCTTAAAGATTCATTACCTCAGAATATTTTCCTTGAGATGAGTTCTTAGCTTTTACATGGGAAATGTTGTTAGCATATGAAGCATAAATGGCTTCCATGCAACGGACTACATTGTTATTCCCAAGGGAAGGTTTTGTGCAGTTATTCTTTGAAGAGAATATAATTTGTAAAAATTATACGATAGATATGCCACTGTAAAATTTAAACAGAATTTTCATAAATACTCAAAGGCCTCTTCAGTCTGGCTGTGAAAGATGTGACTGTGTAGGCTTTAAACATAAAGGTCTTTTTTTGTGATTGAATAAATGCTAAGCACACTCAATCTTCTCAACACTAACAAATAACTATAGTATAAAGTATATTACAGAATGTTTAATTCTGGATTTTAATGGTGAAATTGCATTAATTATTTACTAATTTGAAAGTCAACACATACTTTCAAGTCAGTTGTATATTTTTGTCATATATTTTTTCAGAATTATATGGGGATTATATTGATTGAGATACATTGTATCCATAAATTGATTCTTTAAATATCAAGTCTTTGTATATCTACTTAAAGATGATATTATTCTTATTAATAATAGTAATATATGCAAAATGTTCCATTTCCAAATCAAGCTCATTTATCTGGAATAGCTAAATAGCTTTCTGTTGCTCTCTTCCTTGCCTTCAAAAGTTACAAAAAAGAAATTTAAAGGAGTTAGAAAATTTTTATGTGTTAGCAGTAGTAGCAAAAACTAAGGGAACAATTATTATTGCTATTAACTTAATTGTAATTTGATATTTCTGATTGTTTCCTACACATCTATTTTCTTTAAATACCTATGCACATATGCATAAAATCATTTTCAAATGAGAATACAGGAAATGTTTATTTTCAACTACAAAAATTCAGTCTGAAATGTCAGACTAATTACTATAGATCTCACATGTTTATATTTTAGGAATGTCTCCATATTTAAAAATCGTTTTACACTGTTGCTTAGCAACAGTCCGGTCATTTAATTCAAAAGCTAAACTACAAAGCCTTTTGCAAAAAATACATCAAATAGTCTTATTTTGTTTTCATATATCAGAAAACATTCAGAGTAGGCCTTATGTTTTGCAAAAACACAAGAATTTGGGAAATCAAATTCAGACTGAATTTGTTATAAGCTTTAAATCTTTTTATTTAAGATATTAATAACAATGAAGTCAATTGTCCTTGAGTTTATTTACATAGTTGGTGGTTAGGTTAATAATCACTTCAAATTTATGTCCAAAAGCTTGAATGTATATAGAAGCAAATCTTTTTAGAAAAGAAACAGTAAAGGAAAGCCTTTCCTGTTATATTGGCTAGAAGGAAGTCAGAAGAATATTGATATTTATAGCACCTAAGCATAAGCTATAAACATTGAGGTTATGTACCTGTTATAAATACTTGCTACATTCTGCCTCACAGTAAAGATTCATAGAAATTTTATCTACCATATTATTGTGTGTGTGTGGTGTGTGTGTGTGTGTGTGTGTGTGTGTGTGTGTGTGTGTGTATGCTTTGGTAGGTCATGGTACTTGAACTCTGGGCCTGAACATTGTTTCTGAGCTCTTCAGGTTAAGGCTAGCTCTACACCTTGAGAGAGCTTCTAGTTTTCTGGTGATTAGTTGGAGATAAGAGTCTGAAGGACTTTATACAGTGCTCTGACTGGCTTTAAACTGCAATCCTTAGATCTCAGCCTCCTGAGTAGCTAGGATTACAGGTGTGAGCCACTGCAACCCTCTTGGTGTATCTTAAAATATTTTCATTATTTGTTGAGTTACCTACAATCAAGTATTATTCTGTATGTGACAGGGACTTCATAAAAGGGTCTAATTAAATATGTTAATATTAGTAACAATAACATTTGAGTAATTATCTATGGGTAGTAGATATATATACATATACATATATATTTACCAAATATTTTACTTTACTGGTCAGAACAGTTATGGTTATTTTTAGTGATTTCTTTTCAAGGGAAGGAGCAGGATAAAATCTTAAATTACAGAGCATGAAAGGGGACATTTTGGAATAGGTGATCTAGAATTTATATTCTTTCACATTGTGATAAATATAGTGGAACGATTATATTTTTAGAAATTAGTAGATTCAAGGGTTGTTGGTTACAACTCAAAGCACATCCGGAATTCTTGGTTCTTCCTTACTGTGAAGGGTACCAGCTGAATTTCTCTTTTTAGCTGAAAACAATACTCAGTATCTTCATAATGTGTCTAAGTTATGAGTATATAGGTACACAGAGGGACAATTCCAGTTCTGATTATAGGAGAAGCAAAATAACCAATGTTTTTGTTATGGTAATGGTCTTTTATTTCTCAAAGGTGTTCAATTTATTAGGTGTGTTGTAACAGGAGTAATAGATGTATTTTTTTTGCTGAGTTTTTTTTAATTGTATAAGGGTGTTGCCATTTAACAGAGCAGTTAATGAATGCAAGGCATTTTGATCAGTCATCCATTTCAACATCCTCACTTTTCTCTTCCCTACTCACCTTTGCTCTTCATTTGGGAGGACAGATGTTGAATTCTTGACTTCATTCTCTCCCTCTTCTCTTCATTTGTCTACCCATTTCATCTTGACTCCATCCTACCCCTTTTAAGTACTCACTGGCCTGTGTTTATTTTGTTGAACTTTGACTTTGCATGCCTACAGAAATATGCCATTGAGTTCTCCCTTGAATTTATCATATTTCAGTTGATAACTTTGTACATACTTGCATAATGAATTTACTTAGTAGTTTATAAGCAAATTCTGGCTTCCACATATTAAGGCCTGATTTACTTCACTTACAATAATTTGGGGATTTCTTTCCATTCCTTTACGAACGATACCAGATCATTCTTTCTAATGGATGATTAAAATTCCACTGTGTATATATATATGTATACATATATATGTATATATATATGTATATATATATATATATATATACACCACAGTTTCTTGATCCACTCATCCACTGAGGGGCATCTAGGATGATTTCATACCTTGGCTCTAGTGAGTAGTGCTGCTATAGGCATGGTTATACCTCTGGCTTTACTGTTTCCTTGTTTGTAATCTTTTGGATAAATTCCCAGTAGTGGAATTTCTCAATTAAAGGATAGCTGGAAAGCACACTCTTTTCCAGAATGGTTAAACAAGTTTATATTCCACCTATAGAGCATAAAGGGTTCCCTTTGGGCTGCATGCTCACCAGCACCTGTTATTATTTGTTTTCTTGATAATAACCATTTTAACTGGGGTGAGGTAAAAATCTCAGTGTTGTTTTGTCATATCCTTTTTTTAAAAAAAGGTTTTATTGTCAGGTAATATATAGAGTTGTTACAGTTACATTCACCAGATAGTAGGTGCATTACTTTTCACACAATGATACCCTTTCTCATGTTTTTGTCCCCATCTCCTTCCAAATACGTTGTTCCTACTGTGCTCTGTTATTTCTCTTCTCTTTTGTTGTCTTTTGGTCAATCCCATATTGTTACTGTATCTGACTTTGTTTCCCGATATACTATATATATGTTTTGTCATATCCTTTATGGCTAGAGATATCAAGCATTTCTTCATGTGCTTATAATGGTCATTTTTTCATTATCTTCTAAAGAGGATACTCTGCCTCATTAGTCCATTTATTAACCTGGTTGTTGTTTTTTATTAAAGAATTTATTAACATTGATTTTTACATCATATTTTAAATGACATGTTTAACAAACGCGTGTTCAAGAAGGGAATCTCTATATACAATCACTGGCACTTAGTTTTTAGAACATAATCAAAATTAGGCTAAGGGTTTGTATATCATAGATACATATTAATTTGTGAAATAAAATATGTCTATAGAGTCATAGGTTTTTATATCTTTGTAGTTATGTTTATATTTCCAATACCACGTCCATAGCATTGGGTATGCAAACATGGAGTCCTCGCTCTTGTACTGTTTGGATCTAATAGCCACATATTAAGGATACCATGCGCCTTTTGTTCCTTTGGTCTTGACTTGTCTCACTCAACATGATTCGCTCTAGATGTTGGTTTTTTAAGGGTTTATTTTTTTTAAGCTCTCTGTATATTCTGGATATTAGGCCTTTGTTTGCTGTGGTGCTAACAAAATTTTTCTCCCATTTCTTAGATTTTCTTTTTAGCTTGTTGACTATGTCTTTTGCCAGGCCAAATATTTTTAGTTTGATTCAATCTCATTTATCATGTCTTTCTTTGATTTGCTATGACTTTAGATCTTTAGTTAGAAAGTCCCTTCCTTTGCCAACCTGTCCTAAGGTTTCTGCCACTCCTTTCTATAATGCTTTCACATTACATTACAGGTTTTACATTGAGGTTTTGATCCATATTCAATTAATTGCTAATATAAGGTGATATATAAGGTCACATTTCATTTTTCTGCATGTGAACATCCAATTTTCCCAGCATCATTTGTTGAAGAAGCTGTCTTTCTTCCACCATATATTTTTGGTTCCTTTCTCAGATATTATTTGTGGTTTGTGGGTTTATTTGTAGCTCTTCTATTCTGTTCTATTGGTCCTCAAGCCTATTTCTGTGCCAATACAAAGTTGTTTTCATTAAGATAGCTCTGTAGTAAAGTTTGAAGTCTCATATTGTTCTATTCCAGCACAACCCTTTCTGCTAAGGATTGTTTTTGTGATTTGGTCCCTTTTATGGTTTGAATTTCTGAATTGTTTTCTCTATCACACTGAAAAATGTGTTGGGATTTTAATGTGTGTAGCATGACATTTGAACATTGTTTAGGACAGTATTCCATTTTGACAAGATTAATTCTTCCAATTCAGGGGAGTGGAATATGTCTGTTTTGACTTCCTTCTTTAAATAAGAAATGTTTTTATTATTGGGGTCAGTGACCTTGCTCGACTTAATTATTTTCATTATTTCTTCAGCAGCAGTGTCTTTCTGAGAAAAATGGTCATATTAAAAAGTCCCTAACCAAACATCATAGAACAGCTATTATTAGAAATATCCACCAATAAGTACTGAGATTGTTGTGTGAAATTTAGAGAGGAAATAATATTGGCACAATTCCAGTATGCATAGGGATGCCAACTACAAAAAGAGAGAAGCTAAACTTACAATGGGAAAAGAAATATGGTGGAGGAATCCTAAAGAGATGATCAAGGATAATATCACCAGATATAAACATCATCAGATATAATATCACCAGATATTACATTTCTTCACTATTATGCAAATAAATATTTTTGTGCTTCCTTTCTTTCATAATCTCAATGCAAACATGAAGTTCAGATCAACACAAGTCAAGACACATCTCTGTAAATGATTGGAGTCCTTGAATGTGCTAAAGCCAAATTGATGTCAAGACTCTGGAATTCTTATGAATAGGTGAAGACAGAAGAAACTAAACAAATAAATGCAATAAACCTCAGGTGGAACTTGAGGATTTTCTAAGGAAAATTTTGTGTGTAATTTAAATGGAATGTAGTTAATTTAACAGTATTGTTTCAGTGTTATTTATTTAGTTTTGAATATTGTGAATATATTAAATATAATTATCTTTATGTTTGACATAGAAACAACTAAGAGACATATTTGAACCTTCTGTAACATTTTTCAAACAATTTTTGTAGCTCTAAATTATTTTAAGTTAAATAATGAAAAAAGAAGCAGAAGATTAAAAAAAGAATTTACAGTTGGCAATTTTTATACATCTTTCAGCTGTATTTGAAAAAAAAAGAGCTATCATCAAATACTATTAAACATATACTCCTATCTATGTAGTGTATCCACACATATACATATCGTATATTTTGATGAATATTTCTCAGCATAGTTTTCTAAATAAGTTATCATGATCACAATTTGATAAAAAGAAGAATTAAGTTTTAAAAAAGGAAGGGATGGAAGGTCATTTGCCTACAAAGCCATGAATTCATACCCAAGTGATACCAGAACTATACTAACTCTTTTTTTATGGCCAGACTTGGGCCTTGAATTCAGGGTCTGGGCACTCTCCTTGGACTTTCTCAAGGCTAGAGCTCTACCCATTGAACAATAGCATCATTTCTGGCTTGTTTTTTTTTCTATGTATGTGGTACTGAGGAATTGAACCCAGGTCTTTTTGCATGCTAAGGAAGCACTTTACACTAGGCCAAACTCCTGGCCCTATACTAACTCTTTTAAGAGCTAGTACAATGTTTTTATGACTTGTCTCTCATAACAGACCTTTTATCTTTGTTGATGTGAATATATGTTTTATTCATTTTTTTTTACTTTTGCTTCAGCATGTCTATTCCCTAAATCTCCCTTAATTCCTGTTACTTTTTATCTTGGATTCTTTCACCTTCTGTCCCTTGTACATGTATTGAATATGTAATTAATCTGAGAGATCTTCACTTTAATTCAATCTCATATGCGTCTATTATTATCTATTCTTTTATTTTCTTTATTGAAGTAGAAGCAGATATACTGAGCAGTCATTTTCTTGGCTTGGAATCAATTCTTTTTTCCTTGCCAAGTACCATAGATTCTACAAAGTGCTTCTGTTGCAGTAGTAATTTGGTTACTTAATATAAATGAACATCCCAGTTTCAGAGCTTTTGCTATAAATAGCTGGGAGTTGATCCAAGGTCTCCTACTGATCCTTCACCAGACTGATTTAATCTGTTCTAATAGTTTTAATTCATAAATTGACATTTTAACAGTTCTTTTTGGATTTTTCCCACCTTCTTGGTCATTAGCTTTCTCATTCTATATAGAGGATTGTCTCTCCCTTTTTTTGAAAATTTCTTTTAGTAGCTTTACAAATCAATATGTCTAATCTTACAGAAAAGGGAAAAAGGAACTAGTAGGAAGACTTGAGATTTTATCTTCTTTCTTATTCATGTACACTGCTCGTCTATCCACTTTATGAACAAAATTATAATTTGGAGACTCCCCGGTATATTTTGTCAGTTGTGATCATCGGTTTGTAAGCAAATATGTTGCTCACTGACTGTGTTGAGAGTGCCGTGTTCAGTGAAAGGGAAAGGATATAATGATGTAATGCAGAAAACCCTGGGAGAGGAGCCAGGAGAGGCGAGTCTTAGTCCCAAACATGCCAATGTATTCCTGTGTGCTAATGTGGAAGTTTAATTATATGTTGTGAGATAGTTGGGCATGACTACATGAATTCAAAGAATATCATTTCTTTTTGGTCCACAATGTAATTGAGATGGAGAATAAGAAGGTCCTCATTGCTCGAGAGTCTTGTAAATTTTTAAATTAGGAAACATGAGCAAGAGCTTACATTTGATATCCAAATATGAGTGTCTGAAGCTCCATTATCAAATAGATTTAAACCCAGCCCCTCACTGAACAGTGACAGAACAATGAAATAATTTCTGTCAAGGTGGCTCCTAAGAAACCAAATTGTTAATAATATGCTAATTATTCCTGGAACTCTAAAAGTCTATGTGCCAGACTCAAGCTATACTGTCATAGAGTGCATTGAATCTCACTGAATTTACTGTTCATGCCTAAACATGGGGGGAAATGTCAAATTCTTGATGACCATATTCTCTAAAGCCTATAGGCTCAAATACATTCAGTAGCAGAGAGAAAAATATCTAACTGCTGACAAATCTTACAATCTTTGACAGCTACTTAATAGTGACCAAGCACAGTCAAGATGAAAGAAAATCAATGAAAATACTCAACAATGATAGCAGAAATTTTTCCTTGCAAAGAAAATGTTTCATAGTTATTCTACCAATTAAATAAAGTAATGACTCAATAACAAATAAATAATGAAAAACACTTCAAGAAATAATCTGTATCAAGCATTGGTGCACTGTCTTACATGAAGTTATTTGACTTTTTTCCACAAAAATAATGACATATCAAGAAACAGGAATATATGTCTCATAACACAATAAAAATCTGTTTGAAGTAACTCAGATTGTAGAATTAGCTCACAAAAATGTCAAGGCAGTTACTATATTTCCACATGAATAATGAAATGTATTCTTAAGGATTCAATAAATTTAGCAAGTCTTCCATTTCATAGTATCAATTACAAAAATCATTTGTTTTAGTGGATTTTCTGTGAAACCTATGTAAATTAATTACCATAGCATTCCATTTTAATAACATTATGAAGAATAAAATATTTATGTATAAATTTTACAGATTAGATTTTTGTAGAAAAGCACAAAATTTGGAAGCAATTTTAAAACAAATAAATAAATAGAGATAGATATCATGTAAATTAATAAAATAATAATAAATAATAAAGTAATAACTGTGTCAATATCAATAAATTAATGAAAAGTCAATAGTACTATAAATTATTGAAAAGAGCCAAATTAAAATTCTGTAGTTAAAAAACAAAATAGTTCAAATAAAATATTCCATAGAATGATTTTTACAGATTTGACCTAGCTGAAGGAAAAAGAAGTGAAGACAGGAAGATTGTGATTATATAATCTTAAAGTAAGTAAAAATGAACATTAACAGAGCCTGAGGAACATGCAGAAAACTGAGGGAAAAATCAACATTCTTTCAGTGGAAATACCAAAGAAGATAAGGAAGCAAAGGAGAAGACAAACTACCAAATAACTAGTGATGAAAATTTCATGAATTTGATGAGCATATATTGCATTAGATTTCTGTGACTGTGATAAAATACCTAAGAATGGAGAGTTAAAGAAATAATGTTGTTATCTTGGGAGCAGATTCAGTGGTTTCAGAGCACTGTCACTTGAATCTATTGTTTTGCGTCCTTTACCTGTAGTGAAGTAGATCATGGCCAGGACAGTATGATAGAGAAATTCTGGGTAATCTGGGAAGGGTGAAAATTGAAAGGAGATATATATTGAAGAAAGGTAGGAAGAAGGGAAGGAGAGTAAGGGAAGGGAAGAAAGAGAGAGTGGAGAGAGAGATACAGAGATAGAGGGGGGAGTGAGGGAAAGAGAGGAAGGGAGAGAGAGAGAGAGAGAGAGAGAGAGAGAGAGAGAGAGAGAGAGAGAGAGAGAGAGAGAGAGAGAGAGAACTAGTTCTGAGCTCCCAATATTCATATGTGTTAGGATAAAAATGTTCCATCTATAGAAAGGTTATACATGACAGCAAAGTCAACTGACAGTAAAAATAGTTAATAATTATATATCTAATAAAACTATGCTTCAAAAATATATCTAACTTTGAAAGGAATAAATTAAATTATATTTTTCAGACTACATTTAGGGAATGCTAAAGAACCTATCAGAACTGAGTCTTCCATGTGCAAGATCAAATACAAAAATCATATCAGTGAATTTTCTGTGAAGCCCAAGTAAATTAATTACCATAGCATTCCATTTATTAGGAATATAAATATTTAAGTATAAATTTGACAAATGAGACTCATACTCAGAAAACCACAAGAAAAGTTAAATCTATTTTAAAACACATAAATAAAAATAGACCTCATGTTTATGTAAGACTTCATATTGCTGAAATGGCAATACTTACTAAGTTGTTCTCAAGAGTCAATATAGTTTTTGAAATGTCTGTTGGCTTTCTTTGGAATTTCATAAGCTGAAATTAGAACTCATAAAGAACTGCAAGGGACCCAGAATAGCTAAACAATCTTGGCTTCTACTTCTCATTTCAACTCTTCCGTACTGCATTGCTACACTAATCAAGACAGTGTGGTGCTGGCATAATTACAAACATATGGCCAATTTATTTTTGAAAAATATACCAAGAAAAATGGTGAAAAATAGTCATTTTAACAAATACTGCTGGGGAAACTGAATTTCCTCATGAATAAAATTGAACCCTTACCTCAAATCATGTGCAATACAAAAACAAACAAACAAGAACTGAAACAACACAAAGAACCCCACAACATTTAAGGTCAAAATATACAAAGGACAAAATGTACAAATCTTTTAGCAATAAATACAGGAGTAAGATATTATTGATTATTAATAAGACAGTAGCTTCATCAGTAGGACACCAAAGGTAAACACAAAAGTAAATAAAGTAAATTATTTTATAACTTTTGTCAATAAAAATTGAGCAGCGGGACCTGTATTGTATCTATGTTTATTTGAAATATGGAAGGGAAGTGGGGATGGGGAAACAAGATGATTGGGAGGGAGTAGAGGGAGAGAACATGTTTTTGTCCCCATGAGAAGGAGTATGAATGTTCAAGAAGTAATGCACCCACTACCTGACAATGTAACTGTAACTCCTTTATAGTCCGACAATAATTTTTTTAAATGAGCAGCAGATTTGAGTGGCCATTCTATATGAGGATATTCCTGTGATCATTAGACACATGAAAAGATACTCAATACCAGTAGTGAAAATCAATTCAAAACCATAGTGGAATATCACTTTGAAATTTCTGGTTTGGTTGGTTATATGAAAGATAAATGACATGGTTTACAAAGTTGTGGAGAAAGTGGAACATACATATTTCTTTCAGAAATCTAATCTTTAAGTAATGGGCAATTTCTCAAGATTTAAACATAACATATGACCCACGATTATTCCCTGAAGCCTATCTCCAAATGACATGTAAAATATATATTTAAAATCTTTTATGTGAAGTTATAAGATCCAAAGGGAAGAAACACAGTATTTATTAACTGTTAAATATATAAGGACATTGATATATCACTGGGATTTTGTTTGATAGTAAAAGAAATGAGATTCAGATTACATTATGATAGATACAGAATACATTATACTGAGTTAGAGAAATCATTCAGAAAAGAACATATATTGATACTGTTCCATGCACAGCAAGTGATGAGAGTAACGATAAATAAAAAGTCAGAAAGCATGTTAGCAGTTGCCTAGAGCAATCACAGAACACGAGGGAATGATGATTAATTATTAAATAATAATAAAATTTTCTTAGAGAGTCAAATGTGCTTCAAGTTAGGCTGGTGATAGCTGTATAATCCAAGTAAAATATATAAAAGTACTTAAATACATACTTTTAAAAAGTTGAATTTCATAGTGTGTTAATGTTATCATTACAAAGCTGTTTGGGAACAAAAGCAAGGAAAGAGAAATGATATCTTAAGATTTGGGAATGAAATATCTGAGAACAAATATGTATTGAGGGATCAAAAATTAGCTATTGGTTAATCTCATCTCAGACCCTTAGGTCATATGTGTTATTAAGGATCACATAGACAGAAGGGACAAATAGATGGATAACAGGGCATTTACAGACAACAAAACTATTCCAGGTAGTGCAGGAATGATAGATGCCAGTATACATTTGCTAAAACCTATAGACTGTAAAACATGAAGAATGCATACCAGCCTTTAATCTGGGCCTTCCATTAGTTCTACATCACTGTTTCATCAGCAATGTGACAAAAGTACCACATTAATGCAATGGGTTCACAATAGGTAGAAACACTGTTAGGGAGTTGAGATAAGGGAGAATTTTGTCTCCATGCTATGATTCTTTTTTCAACTTGGACAAGACTCTCTGGTTGAAACCTGAAATAATCCTTGGTTTGTGTCTATACGTATAAATGTAACAAATTTAGCTGCTTTTCTCCAGCTTAGTTCTGCAGATTAATTTTCATCACTAATTAAGACTGACAAATCTAATACAATCACAGATGACCAATTTATGACCAAAACAATAAGCCCCTCAAGCCAATCTCTATTGTATTTAAGTCCCTCTGGACGTAGAGTATAATTGAACACCTAGATACACAGCATTGCTCAACAACCATCAAATGTAGAGTTGAAGGATGAACAGAGGACCAGAGGCAAAAAAATAATATGAAAGACAACAAGGGAGGTAGGAAGAGAATAATGCAGAAGTGGAGATTATTATAGTAATGAAGAAAAGGTATCATGTAAGGATAACTGACCTAAGGTGATAGACAGGTAGAATATTTAAGTAGAAAGTTTAGATGAACTTAGATAAAACTTATGAAAATAAGAAGAGTAATAAGAAGAATATATAGAGAAAAGAGGGAGGTAGATATAGGAGATTTCAATGATACAAATTTTAAAAAGAAAAAAAACCAAAACAACAACAAAATAAAAGAAAACAGAACACACACACACACACACACACACACACACACACACACACACAAAACAAAAAAAGAAAAGGTGGGGGGAGATTCCTCACTGTTCTGAGTTCTTACCCAAGAGATACTAGGCTTGAGAACCAGGAGTTTAAAAAGCAGGTGACTGTATCAATATGGATATCGTTTTTATTCAGACTGTACCCAGAGCTGTCACTGTGTTTCTAGGAATGACCACAGTGAACAGAAGGATTGAGGGAAAAGAGAGGAGAAAAAAAATTGGTTCCAGAATGCCTAAAAACGCAGCCATGGACCATCTTTAACAGATGCTGTACCTTATGAAGCACCAGAAAAATTGTAAGGAACCTGGTTATTTTGCAATACAACAGATTTCCTGTGTATTGAGAGATACTCAAGCAGCTTTTTCTGGTCCTTTCTCCTAACTCTCTCACTCTAGCTCCTTCTGTATATTCAGCTTCATTTTTTTGTTGTTGTTCAGATAGACTTGTGTTTGTTGAATCTATCTATGACCCCTTGAGACACTAGCTATTTATGATACTAGCTCTACCACCAATTGAATATTAGTATTTCACTACTACAAAAAATCAATGTCAACAAGATTGAAGATTGAATCTCAAAATATAAATCTCCAAGATATAGGATAAACTTAACCGTATTTACAAGACAGTCACAAGTGTCCCAGAGGCCTCCTCCCCAAACAGTCCCCATTAACTTCCAAGAGAGAAGCTGCCATTAAATTTTTCCCTGAATCACCAGTTTTTCTGTTTTCATATTGACTCCAGTCCTTCCATGTAACCCTCAATGAGCCCAATCTTTTTTCTTTGTAAAATTGCAAACTCTCATTGTTACAAGAAATGAGATAATCATAAAATACCTTTGATAATATACTCCAATTCATGCTATCTCAAGACCAAATGTTCTTTTTTAATTTCAGGTGAAATAAAAAAGTAGCTATTTAAACTTAAAACATTACTTCATTTTTTTTTAATTTTCACAAATAAGGTGATAACTAGAAGTTTTGCTACCTGTAGAAAAGAATGCTCACAGCCAATTTCTTTCTCTGATGTTTCTTTTCAAGAAACGAGTAAGTGGATCTACAATATGCTTTTTTAAATTTTTTATTAAAGAATTTATTAACATTTATTTTTGCATCATATTTCAAATGATGTGTTTAACAAAGAACTATTCAAGAAGGGAATCTCCATATACAATCTACAATATGCTTTTTAAAAAATAAAATTTCTCTTCAAAATGTTTTCACTATATCATGGATATTTAATTTTGTGTGTAATAGTCTCAACTGAATTTTACCTTCTAATGAACTGCATAAAGTGGATTTTTGCTTTTCAAGATGTGTTAAAATGCAGCTTATTAAAAAACTATTTCATTTTTGTTTTCTTCTTTGCTGTCTTTTGTGCTTTGTGGATTTTTACATTTAGTTTTACTTTAGTGGAGGATTTGAAAGTTTCTGGGGAAACACAAGTGCACATTTTGCTTTCTCCTCTATTGATCAATTTCTCCTTGGAGGTAGCACTGTTTGTAAAATGGTCACAGTGTCAGGAATGTATAAAACTATATTTAATTTTGTCTCTTTAATGAACTGTATGAACTAGAACTGCCAATACTCTTATTGATCCTAAGTTTTCTCATCTGTAAAAGGGGAGAGATATAGGTAGATTTATATTTTACTTTTCTTCTAACTCTGAGATTTTTTTCTATGAATGCTCCTGTGACACTATTGTCAGTTGATCCCTGCTTATCACAGTAAGTTATAATAAACTATAACATACATGAACATTCAATTACATTTAAAATTTCTATGCAACACCATGAAAGTATCACTATCAAAGACAAGAGTTAGAATGTCTTTATTGCTTCATGTACACATGCATTTGTTCCTGATTCCGAGCGTCATGCTATTTGCCTGAATCATTAGGATATCATGATAGGGAAGGTATGGAGTGACGTAAGTATGCAGAAACAAATAAGACGAGATTTGAAAGAAGTAGAATATTCTCAAAAAACCAATAAACAATATTGAGAAAACACAGGGAAGCTTTATGGTTGTTCACTATTCAATGTGTCTCTTCTTCTTCCTGCTCTTCTCCTATTTGCTATGAACGAAAAGAATTTGGGAGAAGGAGAGTACAGAGATTGAGGTCAAAACAGTCAAATGTAACTCAAGTTATGAACTTTTGATCAAAGCAAGCAGCATGATCACAATTCGTGAGGAAGAGCAGGATTGGAAGAGCAGAAGAATCTTGGAATCAGTTTTTAAATGTATCATGTCCTTAGGTTTTGATAAAGTTCACAGAGAATATTTACTTTGTACAGATTTAATAAGCACTGAAGGAAATGCAGTGCTTCCATACCTAGCTTAGAATAGCTTTTCATTAAGTAATATTTCTTTTTCAGATACATGATTGTCATTCAGAAACCTGGATTCAGGATGATTACATTTTAATTTCTATTTTGCTTTCAAAGTATCTCTTTTCTCTACCTCTGGTACTACTTCTTTAATTTAACCTTCATATTTTCTGACTATGTTTATTGAAACAGCTTTCAGACTACTCTGCTTAAACAGTAATCTATTGCTATCTTTTGAAGAACTATAAACTCTGCATACAAAAACAGTGACTTTAACACTCATCCCTGTCTCTATAACATTACCTCTTATTCTTGTGACAATCACTACTTTTTAGCAATATTTCTGAATATACCATATCTTCATGAAAGGGATCTTTCTAAAAATAACCTGATCACTTAATGTCTGTCTCTAGTCCTCATTCATTCTTTTGAGACAATAATTGAGGTTTCTGGAACTAGTCAAGTATATCTCTTCCATTCTCACAGCACTCTATGTGTAACTGTGCAACTTAATGAACCAGTGCATCATCTTTGATTCTACATGACTCGCAAGTATCTGGAATGTTATAGGGACCTCAACTTATGTGAGTGGAGACAGCAGAGCAGTTGTAAAATTCATCATACTTAAGCTTGGGGACATTTACTTCTTCCACTATTTATCTCTCATTAGAGTGTTCTCCCACTTAATGAACTGGATTGCTTTTCTTTGTTCTAAAAATAATTCTCAGCAGTAAACCTGATGCTATTCTATCCCCAGATGATTATTATTCTAACTTTCTTGTACTGAAGCGTGACTTCATTTCTTTCTGATTGCTTATTTTGATTGAGTAGGTAGTTTATGTTTTATTCTTAAACAATCTCAAAAGGTAGTGCAAGCTAAGCTAGATTTGGATAATGCTAAACTATACATTTGATTGTGCCTAAATGATTTTGGCATCTCTTGAGCACCAGCCAGTCTCAGCATCTTCCATAATAATATCTCACAAGTATAATGGCCTTCAGGAATGAAGAGAAAGTCAGTATCAATTTGACAGGACTAATGTTTGAGTGGATCTTTCTGCATTTGCTTTTGGATGGAAAGAGAAAAATGAGTGCTATACTAAGTGCTGTGTGAATCTTGTATATGCCACTGGTGCATAAGTTAAAGCAGCCCCAGGCAATGTTTAAGTTACTCTATTTGATTTACTATCTTTCTTAAAATGGAGCATGAAGGCTTTCTATGAATTACTAGGTCATCCAGTGCTTTTCCTCATGTCCCAACTATGAATTCAATTCTTTAAATTTTAAACCCTTTAGTAGAAAAGTGAGAAATAAGACTTATGATTTACCAGAATAAAATTGCTATGAATAATCCCAATCTTTCTTCCTTCCTTTTTGTCTTCCTTCCTCTACTTTCACTCTCCTTTCTCTTTTTCCCTTCCTTCCTTCCTTCCCTCCCTCCCTCTCTCCTTCCTCCCTTCCTTTCTTCCTTCCTCCCTTCCTTTCTTCCTTCCTCCCTTCCTTCCTTTTTCTTCCTTCCTTCCTTCTTTCCCTCCTCTCTTCCTCTCTTTCTTTCTTTTTTATGCCATACTGGGGTTTATGTTAACTCAGGACTTTATGCTTCATAAGCAAGTGTTCTATCCTGGCCATGCCTTTAGTTATCTATTTACTTAAAATCTCTCTCTCTCTCTCTCTCTCTCTCTCTCTCTCTCTCTCTCTCTCTCTCTCTCTCTCTCTCTCTCTCTCTCTCTCTCTCTCTCTCTCTCTCTCTCTCTCTCTCTTCCTCCCTCCCTTTCCTTCTCCCTCTCCCTCCCCCTCTCCCCTTCTCTCTCGCCTCTCTGCTTGGACAGAAGTGAATCACAATCCTGTTTATGCTTCTATTTCCTACTCTAGATAAGATGACATGTGTGCAATAGCTATTGGTTGAGATGTGATTTCTTCTCTGGCTGGCCTCTAAAGCACAATTCTGCGAATCGGGGATACAAATGTACAAATGTGAGTCATTGGAAGATCACAACTTTCAGTTTCTTTCTTTCCTTCTTTCTTTCTTTCCTTCTTTCTTTCTTTCCTTCTTTCTTTCTTTCCTTCTTTCTTTCTTTCCTTCTTTCTTTCTTCCTTCCTTCCTTCCTTCCTTCCTTCCTTCCTTCCTTCCTTTCTTTCTTTCTTTCTTTCTTTCTTTCTTTCTTTCTTTCTTTCTTTCTTTCTTTCTTTCTCTCTCTCTCTCTCTCTCTCTCTCTCTCTTTCTCTCTCTCTCTTTCTTTCTTTCTTTCTTTCTTTCTTTCTTTCTTTCTTTCTTTTCTTTCTTTCTTTCTTTCTTTCTTTCTTTCTTTCTTTCTTTTTTGCCAGTCCTAGGCTTGAGCTCAGGGCCTGAGAACTGTCTTTAGGCTTTCTCAAGGCTGGAGCTCTACCACTTGAGCCATAGCACCACTTCCAGGTTTTTCTACTCATACAGCTTTCTATTTCTTAATAGTAAACTGTAGTAAAACTTTGATAAGTATATTTGATTTTTTCAGAGGTTTCTTTTTGGAATCAGTTTATCCTTTATTTTTCATTTTAATATTGCTTAAGGCTGACATAGTCTTTCATTATTTATCAATTAATTATTTTCCTTACTGGACTAAATAAAAGCTTATATAATTAAAGGGCAATTTACTGTAGACCGAAGTAGGCCTAACCTTATGCAGTATTATCTTTACCCAACTGAGAAAACTGAAGCCCATTGTAAAGAGCTGACTAATCCAAGGTCATATAGCCAGCTAATAAAAAATTAAGCTAGGGATGAAGACCTCTGTTCTCTTGCTTTATTTCTTTACTACCCTTTTCCTATAAGTTTTATCCACATGAAATTTTGATATTTTCATCTTTATTTGTAACAATTTGTTGTAGTTAAAAAGAAACAATTCTTTTCCTTCATGAAATTGTTTCTGGCTGATTTATTTACAAATACATGATAATTATCATCCTGCCCCAATTCCATAATGCTCTCTGTTGTTCTGCAGTATTTTATGGAAATGAACATGAAGTTTATATTTAATTAATGAAGTAAGCAAATCTTATTCTGGTTATTATGTGATTCCTGCCACAGGCATAAAATAAAGCATATCATTTATATTTAACTTGTATTTGAGCTTAAATTTTACTTGGTGCCCTAAGAATTACTTGGGAATCTTCTAAAACATTGTTCTGGACCTGTTAATGACATCTTATTATGTTTGCATTGAATCTTTAATATGAATATTCATATTTATAGCAATACAAACATTCATTTCCAACTAGATCAATACTTATACAGTGAGATACAAATGTGTCTAGATAATATTGAGAAGTATCAGGTTATATCTTCCTTTAAGTTAAAATGCTACACACATGGCAAGGTACTATGCTGTATATACACTCTGTACATTTTGCTTGTGATAAATGCTTACAGGAAAATATTTTTATATCCCTCTTGTGTGGAAAAGCAAGACAATCACTGTTAAATATTCTAAAATGGAAATAACATGCATGTATTACATTGTGTTTTAGGATTTTTGTCAGACTGGTACTTCATTTTATCAAAGCATCTCACAGCTCTTCTTAATAAGATTTTTGCAATACAATGACAAATGCATATAATTCTTAATATAAAAGCAAGTATAAGTAGACTTTCAAATTTATTTTTTCCCAGATATTATTTTGATCAAAATAAGGAAGGTTAAGTCAAGGCCTGAAATTTTACCTCTTATACTCTCCTGCATCTATGGACCATAATATTGTTAATTTTAGAAACTACCAATTCTAAAGTAGACATTTTATTAATCTAATAATAAAAAAGGATGGGCATACTCTCAGGTTACAGTGTATAATAATACCATTATTAATATATTAATGATAATAATGATGTTTTAATGGTAATAATATTGAAGTCCTTTTTCCATGTGTGTGTATGTATGTGCATGTGTGTAGTTATTTCTGTGTATGTGTGTGTGTGTGTGTGTGTATGTGTTCCAATTTAGGAAAGAACAAACTATGAATATTTTTAGGCGAGTATGAGAATGGTTTTGGGGTGATTGTAGACAAAACTTGTAGGAAAAGGAGAAAGGAACTATGATAAAATAATAAGCACTTAGGAAGACTCCACTTGGAAAAAAACCTTTTAATGAGGCCAATGTGGCTGCGAGCAAGAAAAACCCAGCTTAATTTGACTTAAACAGAAAGAAACACCACAAAAGCATCCTAAAACAGATCTGTTGCAGATCGCTTAAATCGAGACCCCCAGTGCTCCTGATGCCACCCCTTCATTCTTCTCTCTGTATTCTATAAGCCTGATCTGAAATCTTCCGACACACAATTCTTCAAACTCTTTCCTTCAAAGTTCCAAATTACCAGCATCTGTTTTTTTATATATATTATTTTTCTTTCTTTGTATTGTGCCATAGTGGGAGAGGGTGCTTGTCTAATCTGGATGACATTCTAAATAAGGCCTAAGGGTTAAACAGCTTAGTATGTGGGGTTACTTTGTTATAATCCAGGTGACATGAAGTGTAAACCTGAACAGCCCTCTGTCTTGTTTTTGATGACTGTTTCTGAAAATGCCTGAATTCTCTCCCTGCTAGCCACAGTTTGGTGCTATCTGACCAATGGTAGCTTTCCATTCTGGTCTAGATATACATGGAGATGTTCCAAAAATTATCTTTCAGGACATAATTGTCATTTTAGGATAATTATTAATTAATTTTCTCCTGATATTTGAGGACTGGAAAATATTGATAAGACAAACATCTCTTTCAGTACCTGCAGTTCTATTACTTGACTCCAGTCACTCTTCCTCTCTAAATTAAAATTATAATAAAGAGCTAAAACTTTGGCCTGGCATCCTGCCATGTTAGGCAGTATCTTAAAAACTTCTCTAGAATTACTGAATCCTCATTGACAAGCATAAGGGTCAGTATACAGCCAAATATCAATTCGCTTTTGTAGACTGTGAATGAAAGGAGAAAGAAATAATCAAATTTGGACAAGATAGATGAGACTAGGTTTTGGAGTAGAATAAGGAAGATCTATGTTATGAAAATACAGTCTTGTTTCCTATTTAAATCCCTTTTCTCTGAAGGAATGAGAGATAACTTTCATGGCCTATACATAAATTTCATACTCTATACATAAAAGAGAACATCAGATAATATTCAACATTCTTTTTAAAGACATACTTTTCCTTTTTGCATGAGTTTGGTTCATAGTATTATTAAGAAGAGAGCACAGCAATTTCTCAAATATCCTTCTCCACACATATGCATTGTCTATCCTATTGAGACATATGCTACCAGAGCATATTTTTTTTTGCTACTGATAAACCTACTTTGTTAATGTTCTCCTAAATTCTCCGTTGAATGTCCTCTGTGAGTAAAGAATTGCAATAATGTGGAATATGTTTAAGTGTTTTTTTCCAGCTGAAGTATTTTGAAATAATTTTCTCACTTGGAACAACCAGAATTATTAAAGTAAGTTATCATGGATTGAACAGTGGCAAGTTTTAAAATAAGTATGGCTATTAAAACAATGTATCTTGCTCCTGTATACAGTGCTTTATTTTCATTGCTATTAAAACGGAGCTTCTATCAAAACCATTGAGATTTGTTGGTTCTGTTTTAGGATAATTACATGTATACAAGCTTTTAAACATTAATATCTGTCATTTTATGCATTTCTTAAAACTTCAAAAGTCAATTTTACTGTCAGGGTGATGTACAAAGGGATTACAGTTACATAAGTTGGTGAGTACATTTCTTGTCAAACATTGTTACCCCCTCCCATATTTTTCTCCTACTTTCCCTCCTCCTACCCTCTCCCCTGCCAAGTTATAAAGCTTATTTCCAATATGTTATGTTGTAAGTTCATTCTATTCTCCACTTTGGGAGCTCCAATAGTAATTTCTTGAATGTATTTTATTTATCTAAATTACCTAGATCCTTCTAGTTGTTTTCATGTCTATATTTAATCTTTGATTGTCTATATTTTTATATTTCATTTTTGTTGTATTACTCTGTTTTGATGGCATTGAGTTTTGAACTCAGAGAATTGAACTTGCTAGATAGGTGGTCTATCACTGAGCAACAACTCCTGCCTTCTTTACTGATTGTTTTTTGTATGTTATTCTTGGGATAATGTATAGAGGCATCACATTTATATTTTTCAGGTAGTGGTACATTACTTCTCGAAACTTGGTACCCCTTCTCATGTTTTGTCCCCTTTCCATCCACCCTCCCCATCCCAGTCACCATGTTTTCCCCCTTCCCTTCCCCATTAAACAAATAAAACATGTAAATACAATATACCAGGTAACAAAGTCAGATACAGCAACCACATGAAATTATCCATCAGTCTTGGAAAAAGGGAAAAGAAATTAGCTTCACATAGTACATTAAAAACAACACTCACAAAGATAAAACTCTTATTGACATAACCTAGAGTTCAATTCGTTAATCTCATTTTTTATGACCCTATGTGCATCATTTTTGAACTAACTATTGTGATCTTCTGCTAGGAGAATCCTAGATGTGTACTAATTATTAAGATGAGGATGTCATGGAGCCTATTATGCCTTGGGTTTCACTTACTTTATTTAATAAGATTTTTTCCAAGGCTTTTCTACTGATTTTTAAAAAATATTGTAAAATCCTTTATTTTTCTCTCCTTGAATGGATAGCTATTCAGTGATGAATGAAATAAAAATGCAAATCAACTTGTTTTTTTCTTCAGATTACAAAGGGTTGTCAAAAAGTTAGGAAGTTAGTGAAAAGGAGATTTTTTTTACCTTAATTGTAACTGATCTGCATACTTAAAACCTTAGCAAAAACTGTCCTTGTTAAATCAGAGAAAAATCTGGATAAGTGGGACTGCATTAAACTACAGAGCTTCTGTATGACACAGGACATGGCTAGCAAATTAACTAGAAAGCCTACAGACTGGGAGAAGATTTTCACTAACGATACAACAGACAAAGGACTCATATCTAAACATATCAACAGCTCAAAAAACTGAATCACTCCAATACTAATCTCCAAACAACCATCCCACTAACAGATGGGCCAAAGACTTAGAGTCTTCTCTGAAGAAGAAATAAAAATGGCCTATAGGCACATGAAGAAATTCTCGACATCTCTGGCCATAAAAGAAGTGTAAATCAACAGAGTAGTAGTGATCCCTCCTGGCCACATCCCCACTAGCATCTGTTTTTATTAGTTTTCCTGATCCTGGCCATTCTAACTGGAGTGAGGTGGAATCTTAGCGTTGTTTTGATTTGTATTTCTTTTATGACCAGAGATGTTGAGCATTTCTTCATGTGTCTATAAGCCATTTTTTTTCTTCTTCAGGGAAGACTCTCTTTAAGTCTTTGGCCCATCTTTTAATGGGATGGTTGTTATTTTGGAGATTAGTTTTGGAGTGATTCGATTTTTTGAGCTGTTGATATATTTTAGATATGAGGCCTTTGTCTGTTGTATGGTTGGTGAAGATCTTCTCCCACTTTGTAGGCGTCCTAATTAATTTACTAGCTATGTCCTTTGCCATACAAAAGCTCTGCAGTTTAATGCAGTCCCACTTATCCAGCCTTTCTCTGATTTGTTGTGATTCTTGGTCCTTATTAAGAAAGTTTCGACCTGTGCCAAGGAGGCCTAGTGTATCTCCTATTCCTTCCTGTAAAGTTTTCAGTGTGTCAGCTTTTACATCCAGGTCTTTGATCCATTTGGAGTTAATTCTAGTGCAGGGTGACAAAGAAGGATCCAACTTTAGTTTTCTGCAGGTGCTTAACCAGTTCTGCCAGCACCACTTGTTGAAGAGACTATCTTTCTTCCATTCTATTTTTTTTGGCTCCCTTGTCAAAGATTAGTTGGCCACAGGTCTGTGGTTTGATATCTGGGTCCTCAGTTCTATTCCATTGGTCTTCAGGCCTGTCCTTGTGCCAGTACCAAGCTGTTTTGATAATTATAGCTGTGTAATAGTCTAAAGTTTGGTATTGAAATTCCTCCTGCACTGTTCTTTCTGCTAAGAAGTGTTTTTGCTATACGGGGTCTTCTATTATTCCATATGAAACTTTGGATTGCCTCTTCTATTTCTTTAAAGAATGACATTGGGATATTGATGGGTATTACATTGAATTTGTAGATAGCCCTTGGCAAGACTGTCATTTTCACGATGTTGATTCTTCCAATCCAGGAGCATGCGAGGTTTTTCCATTTCCTTAGTTCTGCTTTAATTTCCTTTTTTAGGGTTTTAAAGTTTTCATCAAAAAGGTCTTTTACATTCTTAGTTAAGCTAACTCCTAGGTACTTTATTTTCTTTGAAGCTATTGTGAAAGGAGTTGCTTTCCTGATTATCGCCTCGTTCCTCTCACTGTTGGCGTAAAGGAAGGCTGTTGATTTTTGAGGGTTAATTTTAAAGCCTGCTACCCTTCCAAAGTTTTGAATCAGCTCAAGGAGCTTGGGAGTAGAGCCTGTACGATTCTTTAAATACAGAATCATGTCATTTGCAAAGAGGGATAGTTTTATTTCCTCTTTCCCTATTTGGATCCCCTTTATGCTTGCTTCTTGCCTTATTGCACTGGATAGGAATTCTAATACTATGTTAAAGAGGAGTGGAGAGAGTAGGCATCCTTGTCTCATTCCTGATTTTAGAGGGAATGGCTTTAGCTTTTTGTCATTAAGTATAAACTAGCTGTGGGTTTGTCATACACAGCCTTTATTATATTGAGGGATGTTCCATGGATTCCTAGTTTCTCCAGAACTTTTAACATAAAGGGGTTTGGATCTTATCAAATGGCTTTTCTGCATCTATGGAGACAATCATGTGATTTTTGTCCTTGCTCCTGTTGATGTGTTGAATTATATTAATTGACTTGCATATGTTGAACCAGCTTTGCCTCCCTGTGATGAATCCTGTTTGATCAAAGTGTATAATTTTTTTTGATGAGTTGTTGTAGACTGTTGGCCAGTATTTTGTTGAGAAGTTTTGCATCGATGTTCATCAAAGAAATAGGTCTATAGTTCTCTTTCTTTGATGAATCTCTGTCTGGTTTGGGGGTGAGGGTTATACTGGTTTCATAGAATGAGTTACTCGTTCAACCACTATGGAAAGCAGTATGGCAGTGCCTCAAAAGGCTAAACATAGAGCTCCCCTATGAACCAGCAATTCCACTACTTGGCATTTACCCAACCATCCAGAAACAAGGGCATACTAAATCCACTAGCATAACAATCTTCATTGCAGCACTATTTACCATAGCAAAGATATGGAACCAATCTAGATGTCCCTCAGTTGATGAATGGATCAACAAGATGTGGTATTTGTACACAATGGAATTCTATGTTGCCATCAGAAAGAACCACATTGCCCCATTTGCAAGGAAATGGAAACACTTAGAAAAATCCTATTAAGTGAAGTAAGCCAGACCGAAAGGAACATAGGCTCAATGGTTTCCCTCATTTGTCATAATCAGTAGAAACCTTGGACTCTACTAGCAAAGATTTGCAATAGAGGAAAACCTTGATACATAAGGACATATGGTATGAAGCTAATTGAAAGGACCCTAGGATATTGAAACAAAAGCCATATAATGAATGATTGTTGTCCTTAATGTACTATGTTATCTCTCATCTCTTTTGCTGTCCCTTGGTTATCTCATATTGTTTCAGTATCTCACTTTGTTATCTGATATATTGGATGTATTTGTATTTGGTTATTTGAAATTGGATAGGGAAGGGGGGAAAACCAAGATGGGGGGTGGCAGAGAGTGTAATGGGGACCAAGACATGTGAAAGGGTATCAATATATGTGAATTAATTAATATGAGGCTAAATGAAAGGACTTCCAGGATATAGAGACAAAAGCCACATAATGAGTGATTGTTGTCCTTTATGTAGTATGTTTTCTCTCATCTCTTTTGCTGTCCCTTGGTGATGTCATATTATTACAGAATTTTACCTTGTTATCTGATATATTGTATATATGTTAATTTGGTTATTTGAAATATGATAGGGAAAGGGGTAAAACAAGACGATGGTCACGGGCGGAGGGCGGGGAGGAAAATGGGGACCAAGACATGAGAAAGTGTATCAATGTTTGTGAAGTAATGCACCTTCTATCTGGTGAATATAATGTAACACTTCTATTAATTATAATAAAAATATGTGAAAAGAAAAAATACATACACCTCAAAAAAAGAAAATACATAAATAAAAAATTGTCCTGGTTGACATAATTTCTCATGGGGCACATGTTATTTCAACTTTGCCTTTATTATTCTTCAAGGAAAAAAATAGAACTAGGTAATTGACTGGAAAATCTAATCAAATTTAGTATGATTCTGTGGAGCTTTCCTCATTGCTGAAGTACTGTAACTACTCTGTGTTATGAAGCACAAATTTGGTTCCCATTTCTTCTGAGCATTTTTGAAGAAAATGGACATTTGTCTTACTGTGGCCCATACATGTCTCCTGTTGACATCATAGACATAATTTCTTCTCCAGATGCCTAACCACACTTCAAGATGAGCAATGTGTACCAGCTTAGATCTCTCAGAAGAGGGTTTAATTAAAGATAAATCTCAACATACTCACCACACAAGATATGTAACATGAGGAGAAAAATTGAACTTTTCTTTAAATCAGTTTGTTCTCGTGAATTGTATTTCTTTTTTCATAAATACAGATCTTGGTATTCAGAAGTAACAGGTTTCCAGAAAAAGACCAAAAAAAGGCAGGAAAAATTAGTGCATTCACTCAATGTGGGACTGGTGAGTAAGAGGGCAATGCAAGTTATGTGATAATGGCTGTTATACTGTAGCAAAACAACTGGTTAATCTATCTGCAAAGGCAATACAAGAGGTACAATGAATTTGCCATTAGAGGGAAAAATTGGGAAACAGTATTTATGTTGGTTGCTGATGGTATCATTTGTCCTGGAATTTCAGAAAGCTGTGTGTGTGTGTGTGTGTGTGTGTGTGTCTCTGTGTGTGTGTGTGTGTGTGTGTGTGTGTTTGATTCAGAGCATACAACTGTAAAAATACAGAGCTTGTGCAAGCCACATTGCTATATTGGACATTTACCTGTAAGGAAACTAGATCTGGATAGTTTAAGTAGAAGTCAGAAATTAGCATGGTAAGAAGGCCCTATGCTTCTAAGGCAGATGTGGGACTCATTCAGGTTTCCCTGTTTTGTGTCTCTGAAGTTTTTTTTTTAATCTTCTATGATTTGATTTACTCACTTTAACATAGAATTAATAATATGTAGCTCATAAGATTACTATGTAGGTATGTAAGAGGTTGCCTCATAGTAAAAGCTCAAAAATGTTAGCTCATTTGATTTTGCTGCTGTTCTGGGTTTGTTGAAATTGTTAAAATGAACAGCCCAATGAATAACAAAGAAAACCTAGACAAGTGTTTACTTGGACACAATGTGGATGTTGAGCAACTTAAAAATATATACTTACATGCTAATGACTAGTCTAATCTGTTGTCTATATGTAGTTTTCATTGGTACAACTTTTCTAAGCAATTATTTCAACTCTCATAATAAAGTAAATGCACTCAAGACCACCCCCTTTAAACAAATTGGCAGGATGATTATGTATCTAAAAGACAAATGATATATGGGAAAAATTGAGTGAGGCCTAAGAAGAGGAAAATAGCTGAGTAAAGGACAAGCAAAATTAGAATTCAGTACAAACAAGAAGGAAGAGGTGACTTATATATATACGTATATATATACATTTTTTTGTGTAGTGACTGTCATTTTGTGGCAGTCTACAAATGTCAACATATATATAGATAGGAATTGATAGAAGTAAAATTGAAGATTTACTTTAAAAACCACATGGTTTATAAAAACGTATGTGAGAATTTTATTTGTGGGTTATTGAAATATACTAGTTTATACAGGAATGATTAATATTGAGCAATTTCTGTTTTTTCTGTTAGACATTTCCTGGAACATCACCAAGGCAAGTAATGGGTATTATAATTTATTCCTATAGTGCTTGAACATATTTTTCATGGCTTTCATTTTTATATTCTTTACAGACATCTTCAAAAGGTAAATGCACATATACTGAAGAAATAGTTATTGGTATTCTACATCATGACAGAGACACTTTGTCAATTTTATATTTACTGTTTCCTCCCAGTTATTTAACAATGTCAGCACTATTAGAAATATTGTTGAAATCTTCAATTCTATGAAAAATTGAAGGAAGGCTTTTGTAGCAACCAAATTAGTTTTCTACCACATGTCATGTGTCATTTTCATTGTCTCTCATTAGAATGTATACATAAAATCTCCTTAGCTCATTACTGGATTTTTCCCTAGTAAGCTTAACATCTTTTATTTCATGAGGAGTTGTTATTTGGGTGCTTCAGTTTGTAGTTTAAAATGAATCTGTATATTATTAGATGTTCTTAGTAGTTGGCCAACTGTTTTATGTCATATGTATCCCAATATTGAATGAGTCACAATATTTACTGTTTGTCAGTGTTGCATGTGAAAAATATAAAATATCCATGACATATATTCCTGATACATTCATAAATAAAGAAATTATTAACCACAATTTTGTGACTCATGCATAGACCTCATTAACTACTATATGCATTGAGAGTAAGAGAAAAAATAGCATGGTTTCCCTCATTTGTAATCATTAGTATATGTCTAGGATTCTCCTAGCAGAAGATCACAATAGCTCAAAAGTTATGTATATACAGCCACATAGGATGAGGCAAAGTGAAATGAACTCCACGATATGGAAACAAGAGGTTTATCTTTATTATATGGAGTTATTTCTTTTTCTCCTTTATTTTTTACTCTTATGGTTTATCTCAGATAGTTACTGTATCTGACTTTGTTACCTGGTATATTATACACACATTTATTTGTTGATTTGAAATATGAAAGGGAAGGGGAAAAACAAGATGATTGGGAGGGGGTGAGGTGAGGGAAAAAGGGAGAAAAATGAAGGAAGGGGCATCAGTGTTCCAGAAGTAATGTACTCATTACCTGATGAATCTAACTGTTACCTCTCTGTATATAACCTGACAATAAAATAAAATTTAAATAAATAAATAAATAAGACATAATTAAGTTAAAAAAAAAGAAAGCTGAACTTTTGGACTTAGGAAGAAGCTTTCTAGGAAGAGTTACAGAGGCTCAGCAAATCGAGATAAAACTGGTAAGTGGGCTTTTCTTTAGCTTAACCAGTTGAGTCTTTTTCAACCTGTATGAGAATTACCACACTATTTTTTGAGGATTTTGTACCCAGTATCAAATATTTATTTAAACTTTGGCATCTGTAGTTTGCACTGCTCTTGTCAATTTCTAAGTTGCTAGATTTACCATAGAAATAGTAATTATAGAAACAATCTAGTTTAAAGAAGTTTCTAAATATTTAGAAAACTTTCAGAAAAAAATTATAAAAATTATGTTGACACAAATCATACTACTTCTTTTCATTTCAGAACTCTAATAAGAAAACAGAAGAACAATGAATCTGACCGATCACATTCTATTTTGTATTTATAATCCTTAACTGAATGAATTTGAACCTCTGCTATTTTGACCCAAATATTCATGGACATTTTTTTAACCCTATTAAGAAATGTGTAGGGGCCCAGAGTTTGGCCTACTGGTATAGTGCTTTCCTAGCCTGCACAAAGACCTGGTTTTGATTCCTTGGTACCACCTATAGAAAAAAGCCAGAAGTGGTGCTTTGGCTCAAGTGGCAGAGCTCTAGCCTTGAGAAAGCCCAAGGACAGTGCTCAGGCCTTGAGCTGAACCCCCAGGACTGGTAAAAATACAGATAAATATAAATATAAAGTGTATACAGGTGCCGGGAGTTTGGCCCAGTGGTAGAGTGCTTGCCTAGCATGCACAAAGACCCGGGTTCGATTCCTCGGTACTCAACATCCATAGCAAAAAGCCGGAAGTGATGTGCTGAGGCTCAAATGGTAGAGTGCTAGTCTTGAGAAAGTCCAAGGACAGTGTTCAAGCCCTGAGCTCAAGTCCAGGACTGGAAAAAAAATGTGTATACCAGATCACACGCACATGTAATAAAGTCTTTATTCAAGATTATTTCTGTAGAGGAGACTATTACAATAAAGAAGAAAGCCTAAATTCAACTCCATTGAAGGAAAATACAGAAGAGTGGAAAAGTACTGAGTAACTTGGGGGGTAGGGAGGTGGGTCAGTAAGTTTTAAGCCATCTGTGTTTGCTAATTAGCATTTATGGTAATTAGTATCCTATTTCCCTAAGAGATACTGGGAGATAGAGGGCCTAATATGATTACATTTTAAAAGGATAACTTCCAAATAGTGGAGAAAAATCACTCCTGGTTTGTAAAAGACTTAACATTTAAAACAACAAAATAATAAAATATGTGTTCTGTTTCTAAAACAAATTTTCCAAGAAGGGAGATTGGGGCTCCATCGCCAAGACGAAACCTGTTTAAAGTTTAGACATCATGAATGAAATGTTAGAAAACACATCTTGGTAAATGATACCAATATTCTTATATTGGATCTAATATAAAGATTTTATAAAACAACAACTTATGCTGTGCCTTATACCTCTAAGTTTTTTTAGGACAAATATGAAATTATGACCTCCATGTTAATCTTTGCTTTATCTTGAAGTATGGTATCTGAAATAAGGTAACTTTTGACAGTCATACCAGTTCCTGGTAAGGAGTGGCGGCTGTTGGCTTCTCGGGGACCCTGGCACCTCTTGCTGGGGGCAGGAAATTTTCCACCCAGTGCTGGAAAGCCTAGAGCTTAGGTGCTATTTATTAAATGCAGATGTTTAGCTGGGAGGGCTCTGCTTAAGAGAAAACAAAGCCCCCTCCCAAGACACATCCCTGGAGATAGGGGTGGGCACTTGCCTGATAGTTTAACAGACCTGTCAGTCCAGTGTTTGGGACTGGGGAGCTTCCTGTGACCCTTCCTTCAGGCCCTATTAAGGCCCGAGCCAGCCTAGGTGCCATGGCGCTATGCAGTGTATCTCCTTGGTTGGGTCCTGTGTCCTGTCTCCTGGCTGTTCTCCCAGTCACTAGGGCATCTCAGTTCAGCTCTCCCTCAAAGCTGAATTGACCTGTTGGTATTGTATCTGTTGTTTCTCTCACCTCTGGCCTGTTTCCTGACTGTTTTCTGGCTTCCGGACTTATATGAGAGTCCGCCAGGCAGTTACTGGCCTTTTAATAAAGACTCAAGATTTGAATCTTCAATGAATGACTTCTGTATATTCTGTATATTCTTGCCTTATTACAATCTCTAGAGAATTTGGCGCATTTCATTTTTTGTTTGGCCTTTAAAGGTTATGCCTCAATAAAATTAGGGCTTTCACACAATTGTAAAAATGTATTAAGTTCTTTATTCTAGTAGTCAAAGTTTTGTCCATAATAATGAGAGCCAAGGAAATGCCCAACTGTTGAAGAAGTAATAAAATTATGTGGGAACTAGAAAGGAAATCTACATTACAACCCTCCTCTGTGGGAGGGTTGATATAACAATATGTCCTTGTAAAGAAGGCCTCAGCCTTTGCATGAGAAAAATTCTTTCAGGCAGTTCAGTGGAAAAAAAGAACCTTCCAGAAAGTTGTCATTTTTTTCAGATTGAAAAGAATTTTGATCTCCAAAATTGTTCTTGACTTAAAATTTTATTCACGTAGTTCTGAGCTGGCTAGCTTTTTAAGATGAGCAAAAGTTGCATGGGGGAGTTTTTTGATAGTGTATTTGTGAAATTATGTCAGTGTGTCAATCTCATTGGAAAGACAAGCATAGGAAATGAGTGATTCAAAGAAAAGACAATAAGTGAGATGAAATATTTTCTTAGATATTAACAAAATGCTAGAAATAAAAACATTTGATCTATGACTTTATAAAACAGAAATAATTATTTACATACAGAAAAAATCTGTAAATGTGAGAAGAGAACATAGAAAGAAAATGAGAACAATGCTATGATGGGATATAGAAATGGGGAAAACACATAGGGAAACCAAGACCTAAAATAAAACTTTGTGTGCATCTCACTTAAAATGCCTTATACACATGCTAAAACAGACTGAATAAATAATATTTTACTGTGCGAAAAAAAAAGAAATGGGGAAAACACACTTCTGAAAACATTGAGGCTTAGTCAAAATTTCAATGTGAAGAAATGGAACAATAACATTAGGAATAAACTATAGGTATTATCTCATGCTAATTTTGATTCTATGTTAATGTTGAGGTTTATAACACATTCATAGGAGTCCATTTTCATAATGGTTACAAAATATTCAAATTATGTCGTGCATATACATGTGTTTATGCATGTATGTACATGTAGAGAGCCATTGCAATCGCCATTACAAGATGGCGCTGACATCCGCCTCCATGGTTGTTTTTCTGAGTTGTTTGTCTAAAAGTTTCCAGGAAGAGATTTGACTGTTCACGCCCCTAATGCGTGATTGGAAGTATGTCCGGAGTGTGCTGGAGTTATGCTGTAGTTAATTGGATGTTAATGTTAAGGAAATAATTGTGATTGGTTGATAGGCCTATTTAATATTTAAGGTCTATGTTTGAGGAAGTTGGGGTCAACCCAGCATGGCTGTACTAGCTTGCTGAATAAACTGCTGCTCGAGAAGAAGTTATCTTTGTCGTGTCCTTCCTTGCCGGCCGAGGGAGTCACGGCATGTACACATTTTCAAATCCATTTTTCCACCTGCTTTTAAATTTGAAGCTGCTTAAGTGAGGGTCTTTAAAATCCTTGATCAATTAAGTCTTTTCTTATCAATTGTATACTCATAGCTGTATATTTATGATTGTGGCTTATATTCTACATGAAGGAAGAGGCTATATAACTCATAAGTTTATATATTATGCTATTATGTTACATTACTATATATTGTTATTATGTAACTTTTAACCTAATAGAAAATCATATATAATAATATATTTACATATTATATTTAGCATATATTATATTATAACACATAATATATTATATAATTTATTTATATTATATAATTATATAATATACAATCATATAATGATACAATATGATAATGAATGTCATTTTATATTGGGCACTGGTAATATAAAGGGATGTGATTCATATTTCTGTACCTAAGCCTATGCACTAAGTTCAAAGCAAACATCAATGACTTCTCTTGGTGTCATCTCTACATAGCAGTCATGAAGGTATTTGCCTCAAGAGCACTTTCAAAACACCTAAAGCTTCGCTAAGACCAAACATAGCCCATTGCTGGTGCCACGTTCCTTCCTTGAGCTTTCTGCTCATTTCCTTTTCTCTTCCCTCTCCTTCTTTCCACTGCATTACTGTGGTATGTTACTTTTACAGCTGCCATGCCTTTTGTCCTTTTATTTTATTTTGCCACTTCTGGCTTGAACACTGTCCTTGGGCTTTCTCAAGGCTAGCACTCTACCACTTGCACCAAGGCACAAAACTTCTGGCTTTTTCTGCGTATGTTGTGTGGGGGCATCAAACCCAAGTCTTCATGCATGCTACACAAGTACTCTAATACTAGGCCAAACTGCCAGCCAACCTTTTACTTTTGTCCATTTATTCTGACTTCATTTTCTATCTGTCATTATCTGACACATAAATGGAACAGCTGTATCACCTGCATCTAACTCCTTTCTAGATATAATATCAAAATCACTTCAATTGCCTATTTCAGTTTTTCAATGACTTTTCTCTTGTGTATGTGTACACCGATGTGTGCTTGCACATGTGTGAACATACATGCCTGAATGTGTCTGTACTAGTGTTTGAAGTCAAGGCCTCACATTTGCGAGACAAGTGGAGTCCGATTTCCAGACCTCTTTGCTAATGTAGCTAATTAGCTACATTTCCAAATAGGACTGATATTTAGTTGATGGTCTGCCTGGATTATGATTTTCTTATATATGTCTCCCATGTTGTTCCATGGAATGTGTGTGTAATTATGCCCCACATTTTTCATTGGTTGAGAATTCATCTTGGGAACTTTCTGCTCCCAATACATGATCCTCCAGGTTTGTCTCAAGTATCTAGAATTACAGGATGTGATCAGCACACTCTGCTTTCAGAGTAATATGGAAGTCTCTTTCAGTGCCTTGCGCTGATTGGCTCCCATTTCTCTTACCAGCTTTTTCCCATTCCAGGCTCCCCTTATCTTCTCAGAAGCCACATTGCTTTTCTTTTTCCTTCACTGCTTCCCTGACATATTATTTATCATGTTCCCACTTAGAGATTTATGCTTGCTCGTTCCTCTACTTGGATGACAATACTGTCTGCTCCTTAAGCCTTCTACTTAAATATCACTTCCTTAATGAGATCTTCCCTGGACATCTTTGTTGCTTATTTCTTTCCTGTAGCCTTTATCTTGTTACAGACTCTACATTTCATGTATTTCACATATTTTACTGCCTCGTTATATAATGAAACCCTTTGCCTTTGGGAATTTGTTCTGTTCACTGCTTATATTGCCAAGTTTAAAAGAATATCAGGATATAATGCTAGATGCCCTTATGTACTGCAATGAACTTGCTCTAAATTCTTATCCTCTCTGCTCTATGCTAAAACTCCATAGCTGGCCTCTACAGGATTTCTTGGTAGGCCTCCCCTTCCAGCTAGTTCTCCACTTTTATAAATTAGCCTGTATGAAACCCATTGAGAGCACTGGAGGGGAAAGGAAACATTATTGGCTATTACTCCCTTTGCAGCACTCTGTACTGGTTTGTCTACTCAAGTTCACTATTGTTGCACACAGCTTTCCAAAGGCTGCATGATCTCTTAGTTTCCTTTTTCTCTGCCATTGCCAATCAAGGTAGATTTGATTTCTGCTTTCATTCCTTTTCTTTGACTCCTTCCATTATTCCTATACCCTGTCCAATTTATTCCCCGTATCCACCGGTTCCACACCTATGGATTCAACCACTCCAAACAACAACAACAAAACAACAACAACAACAACCACACATAATAATAAACTGCAACAGCATTTTCCTTTTATTGTTATTATACCCTAAACAATAAACAACACATTCATGTTGTATTAGGTTTTGCAATTACTTTAGACAGAGTTTAATTATACGCAAAGATGTATAGGTTATATACATAGACTGTTTTATAGAAGGGACTTGAGTAACTTGAAATTTTGATATCTTTAGGATATTAATGGATGTGCCCTGCTTCCCATTCCCTATGATAACTGAAGGACAATTCTCATTCATCCTTCAACAAAATGTATTCAATTATCTGAGTATTCTGTCTATGTCCTGATGAGATCCTGGAAGATAAAGTAGGCATCCAGTAGTAAGTATCCAATTAAATTGTATCAATAAAATATGTTCTTGAAAAACCGGGTACATAAACAAAGTATGTTTCCCAACATATTAGAATAAACAAATAAATGGCATTCATTATTATGTGGTCAAACTTACATATTGACATTTTCATATGCTTCTCTAACACAGAATTTTGTACGTTAGTAAACATTATCGCACATGATGTAACATTTTTACTAAAGAAATAAGACCTTCTCCACCTACATTTTTTTTATCTAGGAAGCAAGCACTTTAATAAATTTAGAATTTAGTAATAAGTGAATGTTTATGATTAATTTATTTTCATTTAATACAAATCCAAGGAGAGCCTCAAAAAATCTGCTATAGTAACAGAAATGCATTCATTTATGTCAATGGTGTGACTCTTCTGTGTATAATAGTGCTGTTCCAATACAGCTCAATTTATGATATAAGCAAGAAGAAGATAAATCATAGAACAAGAATTCTAAAAATAGCCAGTGATTACCTGTCAGCTCCCCGAGCTTCAAGGAGTAGTAAATGGGACATGGAAAATGGCTTACTTCATCTTAACTCAGACAATAGCTACAAAACCCAAATGATCAAATAGAAAACTGTGAGATGTTTAAATAATTAACTTTAGAATTGGCTTTGATTATGTGCTGTTCTAATTAATGTTTGTGTATATAAATGTAAATATGATGCTATCTACCAATAACATTTTAAATGTTCTCTTGGTTAAAAAAAAACCCAAAACCAAAACCCAAAACAGAACAGCATTTCAGCCTTCTGTTTGGAAGTCCTCTTACACTCACACCTGTGTACAGCCTAATCTCTTGAGATCCCAGAAGCTCCTTAATGAGCTGAGAATTACTACATCAGGGAGCTCTGTACGTTCTTTGTTGCTAAGAAGGAAAAATTCAAAAGAGCAACCACTGCCTCTGATGTAAACTGAGAAAGAAAATGGAGAATATTTATTTCTATGGACACATGATATAATACACATTCTACTACAATATTGAACTACAAGTTTTTCTTCTTTTTTAGAATTAAATTTTTTAAGCTGGTCACTATGGCTCATTAGTTGAAATCCTAGCTACTGAGGAGGTGGTGATCTGATGATCATGGTTCAAATCCAGCTGGGGCTGAGAGAAGTCTGTGAAATTCTGACCACCCATAAACTACTCAGAAAAAGCCAGAAGTGATTCTGTGGCTCAAGTGGTGGAGCTCTTGCCTTGAGCACAAAGAGGCTCAGAGACAGGGATCAGGCGCAGAGCTCAAGTCGCAAGACAGGCAAAATAAATAAAGAGAGGGGAGGCAGGACGAAAACATTTCTAATAAATTGGTGTGGTCTGTTTGTCTCTCATTCATGCCCTTCATGACCATGAAAAGTAGAGAAGTTTACATGTTCTATGACTTGCTTCATTTAGAATTCTTCTGAATCAACTACTCCTGACACAGACAATCTATGTCTTCTAGCTCCTCATTTCTGGCATGTAGGAACCATGTAGATGTTTTCCACTTATCCCTTCCAAGCCATGTGACTTAGTGATGCTATCTCACCTCCAAAGATTTACAGGCCTAGATATACTGTGTACAATTCTATAATCTTCTGGTGTTCTCTAGAATTGCATAGTATAGGAATCAGGATTTCTCCAAGTATAATGAAGAAATAAACACCATTGTTTTAAAAAGGAATAGGATCACATCTAATATTTTGAAACTGCATACCTGACTATACCTACAAAATCAAAATGAATATTCAAAATATCATATGAATTTGAATATACACAAGTATTTAGGTTATAATTAGAACAAAATAAATCCAGCTGGGCATGGTGGCTTACATCTGTAATCCTAGCTACTCAGGAGGCTGAGATCTGAGGATCAAGGTTCAAAGCTGCCTAGGCACAGAAAAATATGAGACTCTTATCTCCAATTAACCTCTAGAAAATGGGAAGTGGGGCTTGGCTCAAGGGTAGGGCATTTGTTCATAAAGAATGCAATCAGAATTAAGGTACCAAGCACAGAAACGGAGAGGGAAATAAAAACTTACAATGTATAGAAAGCAACAACATCAATTTACTTTTGAAATTAATATGTAAAATATTGCTTATCTGAAATGATAGCAATGCTTTTAAAAAGTATTTGCTTCTGTTTGGGAAGTTGTGATATTGTTGCAGACTTTTGAGTGTATGCTTAAATATGAGCTTTTCTTTAAAGTAAAAAGATAAATTGTTCTATGTTTAGTATTCTTTGCAAGTTTCATCTGAGGTTCTTTTTTTTTTTAATTCTCAGGCTTTTCTTGTTTTTCATCAAAATTCATTTTGAAGTCTGTTGTCATCTCTTCAAGGCATCTAATTAATCTATTATTGGCATTGCTCCAAGATTTAACATGACTAAATTTATAATGCTAACATTCATAGAGCGCTTACTAAAATGTGAATTAAATTCATATTTTCAGATGTTATAAAATTCTTTCATGAATTGATTTAACTTTTAGAAGTTTGTCTTAAACAGTCTTGAAGTTGAGATTTACAGAAAATTGCACTTGTTTGAGGAGTTTGCTCCCTTAAAAATGATTGACTGAATTACTGAATTTAGAATTGATTTGGGAAATCTTGTTATATTTATTTACTCACTTCAAACATTTACTAACTTTTCCCAAATCTTTCCATTGCCCTAAAAATGGTACAGTATCATTCTTCTGATGGACAAGCGGAATTCCATCGTGTGTTTTTTTGATCCATTTCTCTAAATTTTCCTCATTTAGAGGAAAATTTGAGTAGCTATAAATCTACAAGTCAGTACACTGGATGGTTTAAAAAATACACTGGGACATGATAAATTATGCAGGTCTCTAAGCACTTACACACAGTGAGACCAAAGGAGTATTGTTAGAAAGAGGATCACAAAGACAAAATATCTATGAGTATAAAATCATATCTATCATACAATCAAATCATATAAAATAATATCTATCTAAATGAACTCTAAGAAATGGAAACAAGATGGTCTTTTTTTAAAAAAATTGTTACTGTTTTGTTTTGTTTTCTTTCTGTCTTTTTCTTTTATCTGCATTTTGTAGGGCATAGAAGTAGTCAGACACAGGATTATCAAATGCAGCAGTAATACTCACTAGACACTATGTTGAAAATGAACTATACTTGTAGGGGACCATGGGAGGGAAATACTGTGAAAGAGCATTTCCTTGCCTTGAAAAAATTTACTTTTTACCTGACTTACTTAACTGTAACCTCTCTGCACATCACCTTTATAATAACAATTAAGATGCATGAAAATCAAAGAAAAAACTGAAAACATTTGCCAAGATCAGACTATACATTACTTATACTAGCCATTGATGTGACTACAAAAAGAATAACGTATGGTAAGCTTACAAAAATAAACACAGTGGATTAATGCTGCTTGGAGAATCTGAAAGAGTTAAAAAGAAAAGGATACAAATGAACTGGCCTTTGAAAATAACTATAATTGTATCATACAGTAAAGAAACATCAGAAGGCACATGGCAGTATGAATAAGCCCACACACTGGAAAATAATTTTGATGAGATGTAGGTTGCTGATGTTATTGGGGTCAAGTAATGAAGTGTTTCATATTGAAGCATTGTTATCCAACCAAGGAAAATTGGAGATGTACTAGAGCAAGATATTGAAGAATATATGGAGATTGCCCTTGAGACAAGCTAATTCAGTATAAAGGGAACCTCAGAATTAAACCTACTAGTGACTTAGTCAGAAATCATAGGGGGTAAAAAAAAGAATGGATAATACTTCCAAGGAGGAAAATGGAAGAAAAAATTTAAAAAATGATGTTAGCTGACTCTTGATAATAGAGGATGTTTGCCTATCCAATGAACTTCTAACCGACTCTGCCCAAAAAAGAAATGTATTCTTTACTTGACTTTGTGTGACTGTAATGCCTCAGTGTATCACCTTTATAGCACTTTTTTTTTTACAAAGTTACCATTAAGAAAAAAATGTGAAATAGTTTCTTATATTTAAATCGCAGTGACTTCAGTAGATTTAGTAAAATAAAGGATATTGTAGTATGAAATTATGAGTAACGGCTATAGAAAAATGTTAATATAATTAGTGAAACAGCTATGCTGTTTTTACTAAATGCATTTTATGCATTTTTACTATAAATAACTTTAATTTTTAATAGTTTCATTCAATTCAGCAATAAGTAAAAAATAATCGCCAAATACTAAGCTGAATTTATCTCAAGTGAAGGATGCAGACCAGCCATGGTGGCTCACTTCTGTGGAATACAATTTGATGACAATTCGTAAGAAAATGGAAAGACTTGGAAACGATTATATTAAGTGAAGTAAGGCAGACCTGAACAAACATAGGTTGCATGGTTTCCCTCATGTTGTAACTAGAAAGTGCTTTAAATCTACAAGTAAGCTTGGATGGTAAAAAAAATATATACTTGGAGATGGTAAATTAGACGTGACTCTAAACATTCACACAGTGATACCAAAGGAGTATTTTTTTTGGAGACGATCACAAAGGTTTTATAGATATGAATATATGATCATATAAAATTATGTTTACCAAAACCAACTCACAGAAGTGGAAGCAAGAGATATATTATTTTGCTTCTAGGTTTTTCTCCACTCTACTTTGTTGATGTTTTTGACTTCTATACCTTTAGTTTGAATGTAAATTTATCTTTTGGGGGAACTCCTAGGAGGATAATAGAAATGATGGGACAAAGAGAACAAATACAACAATGATATTCAGTAGACACTATACTGAAGATGAACCGTACAACTTACGGGGAAGGGGATCTGGAGGGAAAAAAAACTGAGAAAACAAGGGAAGAGGTGACATTGTTCGAAAAGAAATGTACTCATTACCTCTCTTATATAACTGTTACCCCTCTGTATATCACCTGTATAATAACAATTTAGAAAAAGAATGAGTGTTACCAAATATGTATAAGATGTGTAAACAGAAGTTTTCAACAAAATTGTGGTAAGTTTTTGAGAAAATAATGTGAGTGGGTACCTCATATTTTTGGATAGGAAGTCTGCATGTCCAAAAGAGCCATAAGCCTGAAGGAAATAAGACAAAAATGCTGAATTGGTGCATTGATTATTTTATGAGGCGGGACATTCTTCACAATATCAAGGCGCTTTTTTATTTGCCAATCTTGGGACTTGAACTCAGGGCCGGAGCACTGTCCTTGGGCTTTATCAAGGCTAGAGCTCTGCCACTTCAGTTACAACACCATTTCATGCATGCTAGGGAAGCCCTCTACCACTAGGCCAAACTCCTGGCCCTAGAAAACATCTTTGATCACACTAAAAGACTGCTCCTTAAAGCTTCAGTGAACCTGAATAAACAAATGCTTTCATGTTCCCTTATAGTCCCCAGCATTTCTACCTCACGCCAACTATCATATGTCTTAGTGACAGCCTTAGAATTTACTTCCCAAGCCTGATATACTATTGTCCTTAATCTCTGTATAAAATATCCAATTGTCATTAATTTCTGTATAAAAACCATAAAAGCACTGTGCTCTGGTCATTTCTTCAGACTTCACTGTACTTAAAGAACTTCACATAAAATTAATAAAACTTGTATGCTTTTCTCCTGTTAATCAAATCTTGCATTAGAAAGTGAAATTGGATCTCTCTCATAAAACTTAAATCTTAATTCCAGAATATTATTTGATAAAAGGCATTTTTTTAAGTTCAGTTCATTTTTAGAGTAGGTACAACTTACATGATTAGACGTAGCTACATTAAACACCCATGTTATGATGGTAAGATTAGATATTCATTTCAGTAAACACGAGCATGTTTTAATTAAAATGCCTTCTGAGAAAATGGAATGTCACATTTTAAATAGAATTTCAGGTTGCTATAGTAACTAATAAAACTGTCACTACTTTTTCTAAATAACATAAAGCCCGTCTTTAAAGATGGTAAATCATTATCAATACAATTTGATCACTAGTTACTTACATTAAAATGAATAATTACATTAACAATTAGATGAGTGTTTCATATATGAGAAACTGTAGAAAACTATGTAGGGAGAGAAAATAGAAATGTCTTTTAAAAGCTGACTGGATTCGATGGAGACAAATGTTCAATGTACCTGATGCAAGAAGAATGTCTTTTCTCCAATCAGATTATCTGTGAAGTTTAAATCATCCCACAAAATATCTGCTTCATTTTTATACCAATAACAGTGAACAAGTTACTGAAGCAAGAGTAAGTAAAAAAAACCATAAAACATAGAATAAGGAACAAGAGAAGTAGCACTTCCTGGAGCCATGGATTATAAGCCTACACATTTATCTGTGTCCATCTCGGTCTCTTTATTTGAAGGAAGTAATGCTATTTTATTTATTCTGCTCTGTTTTTCTTTACTATCATCCAGAAGAATAATGTCTACTGCAATTAAGGAATTTATTTCAGTGATACCATCACAGCATTTAATAAGCCTCAGTCCTCTTTCTATGCCATTCTTATCAAAGCTTCATAAATCATACTCTGTCATGCAAGTTTATAAAAGTGTTTCACTAATAGTGCGATTTGAAATAGTGACTTAAAAATTCCAATTCCTCCAAAATTTCTGAAAAGAAAATACCATGTATGACAAACTAGAGTAACTTGTTTCTTCAGTAAAGCATGGTGTATGATCATTTGTCTTACTGGGGCTAATGGGACCCAATGTATATTGAAGAATTCTATTATGGTCTCCCAAAGACTTGTGTCAAAGCTTTCATTGCTCATCTTTGGCTTTATTGGAAGAAGATGGAACCTTTAAGAAATGAGACATGGTGGTAAGAAGTTAATTCACTTGAAAGAGATAATGGAACTCAACCTTTTCTTTTGCTTTTCGAAGTGAATGGGCCTTCCTACCCTTTCATATACAATTACCATGGCACACTGTTCTTTCATGAGCCCAAAGCAACAGGACAGGCAAGGATAAACTGAACTAATGAAAAAGTTAAAACATTTCTGCTTTTGCTGTTTTGCACTTCCACTGATTTCAAAGTTACAAAGTAGAAATTCGACGACCACAAATTATGAATAATGTATTGATTTTATCATGTCCTTACGTTCTACAATAGTAAGGATAATTGAGCTAATTTCCTTGGCAATGCATCACTTTAATGTCAAAAGAATTAGAAAAAAAATAGCTGTTATTCTGCCTTACCTCTTACTGTCTTCCAGAACTAGTTATTTGCATATTGGTTCCTAAGATTTCTTTGTATGGCCAAAGTACACACATACATATCTGTCATTGAATAGTTATTAGCAAAAATAATAATTTCAATAGGCCCTTGAGTTTTATCAATGCTTCCTGAATTAGCTATTGTCCTCCTTAGTTTCAGAAAATACTTGTTGGATAGCATGTGTTCTTTTACTTTACAAGGTATGATCAGAAGAAAGGATGAGTTTAAATTTTATTAAAGGTTAAGGATAAAAGCTATGAATAAGTATAAATAGTACCTTAGGATGAGGATTAGATATATTTCTAAGAATGAGTAATATAAGGATATGCAATTATGATAACTCCTTAGTCCAAAAGCATTATACAGTTGCCAATAAAAGTATTTTAGGTCATTATCTACAATTAGTGAGTTCCAACATTCTATTTTGTATCTTCAATATCTATTTTTTGAACATTGAAGGTAATTACACTTATATTGTAAGGTGGCACTCTATGGAGCATAAAATTTTGCTAATATTAGAAAATTTAAAGTATCCATCCCATATTCATTGCATATCCAGTGATTGCCTCCTTCAATTTCAATATGCTTCAATTCCTTCAAATATACAACAAAGGTAATTAACAATTATAAAGATAACAGATAAGATACCATTAGCAAATTGTGTGATGCTAATGAGAGTCCCTCAATATACAGAATCATTAAACATATATTTTTCTTCTTGTTACACTTAATATAATTAAGCACAGAATTTACTCTAGAGTTTGTAATTTAACTTACTATTGAACTTAAAACCAGACATGAATTTTCAGGAAAATTCATGGCTTCTACATTTCTGATTCTCCATAAATAACGCATATTTTTAAATGTTTTTATTTTATTTTATTTTATTTTGCCAGTCCTGGGCTTGAGCTCAGGGCCTGAGGACTGTCCTTGGATTTTTCTCAAGGCTAGAACTCTACCACTTGAGCCTCAGCACCACTTCTGGCTTTTTCTAAGTATGTGGTACCAAGGAATCGAACCCGGGTCTTCATGCATGCTAGGCAAGCACTCTACCACTAGGCCAAACTCCTGGCCCCTTAAATGTTTTATAAACATGATAAATGACATACATTCATGCTTTTCCCAAGGAATGTGATAAGGTACTAAATAATCTGCTTTTGTTTGATTATAACCAAGTGATGGAAATGCAGGAAGGAAAGAACTGAATCGATATCATTTCCTTAATAATGTAAAAATATTTGAACGTGCTGGGTGCTTGTGGCTCACACCTGTAATATTAGCTACTTAGCAGGCTGAGATCTGAGGATCATAGTTCAGAATAAGCCAAATAGACAAATTGGAGAGACTTATGTCCTATAACTATAAGAAAAACATCCAAAAGTGTAGCTGTGGCTCTAATGCTAAGAAAATTAGCCTAGAACATAAAAACTCAGGGATAAAACCTAAGCCCAGAATTCAAGCCCCAAGACTAGGGGAAAAATGTACATTCTTAGCACACATTTGTACATTTCTGAGATAGAGTAGTGTATATGTGTGTTACAAATGCACTATGTCATTGTATCTTACTATACACTATAGAGGTAATTTTAAATACCATGTAATTTATTATTAAAATGGACACCAACTAACATAAATAATCACATGCTTCAGTTCCACATTCATGTAATAGCCATTTTTTTTGTTTGCACTTCTATGACTACCATATCAAACAAAGTAGTAACAAGTCGCTGGGTGTTTTAATCCTGGTTTTACATATTATTTGGAGAAAGGAGTAGTAGACAATCAGGCTAAATCTTGTCAAAAATAGGCCTTACTCTGTATTGAATAGTAAATGTCACAACTATCTGCATATATTTACCACAGTGGTACAATTTGAAAGAAATATATATCTAGAATTGTATATTTTGCAATCATTATTGGTTTTGAGAATAGGTTAATAAGTTGTGTTCTTAATATTGTAAGATTCCTTTCTCTAAAAATCTGCCAAATGTATAATTATTGCAATATTTATTAGTGTTTTAGACATAAGTTTCAGTTTGGGATTACTGTGTTATTTCATATTTCAGTAACTACCTTCTGATCACAACTCATCACTTGCATTATAAACCTGTGTCTTGCCATGAATTAGATCTGTGTCATTTGTGTCATTACATTATATTTTGTTTTACACAAACAAAATGGTGGGGGGGGGCAAGTTTAACTATAGAAATGTTGTTTCAAAGATATATGGTTATGTCAAATTATAACAGCTATAAATGTTAATGGTTTGTGCTGCTGTTTTTAGAAATTATTTTTATGTTTACAATACCTCATGTGTTTTTTAACTTTATTAAGTGTTCTATAGTGACAGTAGGAGTGGAGGGATTTCTGATGGATCTTGGCTAATGACTAAAACAAAAAGAGAAAAGAATATACTGATTGTGAAAAATATCAGTAAAGGAGAATTTATGAGGTACCATTAAACAATTTCCATGTAAAATATGTATGTATTTCTATGTATTTTTTTAAAAAATTTAAGCTTATTCTCATTTGAATACCCCAATTATTGTGGCAGCTCAATATGTTAAAAAGATTCTGATACATCACAGTTAAGTTTATTTGACTCCAGTGGTTTGAATTTTTTATTAAAGAATTTATTAACATTGATTTTTTACATCATATTTCAAATGACATATCTAACATACAAGTATTCAAGAAGGGAATCTCTATATATAATCACTGGCACTTAGATTTTAGAACATAATAAAAATTAGGCTGAGGGTTTGTATGTAATAGATACATATTAATCTATGTAATAATACATTGTGTATATAAAGTCATAGATTTTTATGTCTATGTAGTTGTGTTTATATTTCCAATACCATGTACATAGCATTGGGTATGCAAATATTGAAATTTTTAAAAAATGAATTAATGTCTTTACTGTGCCACTTTACTGGCAAAATTATCAGCTTATGTTTCATGAAGAAAAGGCAAGAAATAAATAATAAGACATCACTACTAAGCTTCTTTCAAAATTACTTTATCTCATCATTCAGCTATGAAACTGTTATTAAACTACATTGTCATATGATAGTTACAGTCTTTCTTTGTCTGACTATCTGAAACATAGTGGCATACATTTGAAATCCTACTGTCTTGGATGTGCTAATATGTTTCCTGATTTCTCAAGGTCTCAACATCTTTTCTAGCATAGATGGCTTCTTATACAGATTTTCTCACTTCCTGTCTTTCTTTACAAAGTCAGATGTTTCCCCAACTTTATTCCCACAAATGCTCTTGCTAACTTGTTTCAAATCTACTAGCAGAGAGCTTCACTTCTGTCTCTATGTAGATGAGGTGCCAAAAGGTGAGTGTGTCCACTGATAAGGGCAAACATACCAAGAACTCGAGCCTGGGCCAATCTGGACATAACGCTAATCTCTACTTCAAAAATAACCAAGGCAAAGAGAGCCTGGATAACTCTTCTATGCTCTCCAAATAGAAATTCTGTTTCCTACTTTGGAAGTGTCTGTGTGTAGTTTCAAAATCGACATACCTTGGATTCTGAGTTTTATTTCACAGAAAAAAAATATGATGATATACACTGTTTAAATTTTAAAAAGTAATAACTTACTTATGAACACAAGGGCACCAATGAGCAATTAAAACTGGATGCAATGGTTGGCATAGAGTAGACAGAGATTTCGTTTTTATTACAAGTCATATTTTTCTAATTGGAAGTGCCTTATGAAACACAAAACATCTATGCCCTTCCCAGAATATTAAGAATTTTATATGTCAAAACATGCTTAGTAATACATACAAAGGCCTTTGTTGTAAATTATATAACAATTAAATTATTATTTTTAAACCAGGAAATGTTTTCCTTATTATATACTATTCAAACTTATAATATCAACTTCTCTCTTCATCCTCACAAAGGCTTGGTAAAGAAGAACATTGACACATTATGGATACCATCATTTTAGACTTAGTAAAAATTTCTAATAGCACAGTGATATTATTTATGATTTCAATTCAGTATATTGATTTTAATAAGAGAACGTTCAAGTTGATTTTAGATTGCTGCTTAAAGTTGATTAATATTTAAAATTAAAATAAAATTTCCATCCTACATTTCACAAAAAAGTCAATGTCAGAGGTGAAAATTCATAATTGGCTCCAGTTTTTATTGTAAACCAGTGAATTCGGATAGCAAAGATAATAAATCAACATTAAAATAATTTATTACATTATCCATTTAGATTAATTATATACAAACTCAAGTACTCATAATAATACACTGTAAGTTCTTTTATCATATCAATAGCCTCTGTCTTTTCACTCTGCGTAATCCACTTGAAACTGATAAAGAGCTGATTTTTTTTCTTGTGTTGAACAATATCTTTTCGATCAATAATAAAACCCTCTTGAAAAGTGAGAAGAAAACCTAATCATAATAGTGGGTTAACTGATTTGTATGCTCTGGGATGTTACCAGCTGCCGCTTTTAATAATAAATGAAGTCATCACTTTTAACAATCTGGAAAATAAACTGAAATAATTATGTTTTCAGTTTTGATTTAACTGGAAAACAGTGACTGGGAGAGGAAAAAGCATTCTCCCAACTGGAACAAGCTGTAGTTCACTGACAACCAGGTCAAGTGTGTATTTCTCACAATGGCCTAATTCAATGGTATATTTATCCACTCATCTGAAGGGGACTACAGAAAGCTTTAATGCAAAGGTGCCAGAAGAGAGCTCAAAAAGCCCTGTGTTCATATTAACCACATATCACTTAATGACATTTTGAGAATGCTACTGATTTCTGATCTTGTTTTATACTAACCAAGTATTTGAAAATTTAATTTTTAGTTAAAAATTGTATTTATATGAGTGATTGTTGTCCTTAATGTACTGTCGTCTCTCACCTCTTTTGCTGTCCTTGGTTATCTCATATAGTTACAGTATTTCACTTGGTTATCTGATATATTGTATATATGCATATTTGTTTATTTGAAGTCGGATAGGGAAGGGAGGAAAACAAGATGAGGGGCAGGGGTGGGGGGTAGAGAAATGGGGACCAAGACATGAGAAAGGGTATCAATGCATGTGAAGTAATGCACCTTCTATCTGGTGAATATAATGTAGCCATTCTATTAATTAAAATAAAATATATGGAAAAATTGTATTTAAAACAAAATTATTCTTTAAAATAGATCTGAGAAGGTTGGAGCTCTCTGTTCCTATTTTAAACAATAAAGAAGCTGAAATGGTCCAAGGTTACCCAAAAAGTGATAGCATTTTTTTTCTACCATCTCTCTGATTGCAGCTTTATATTTTAGTCTTTGTGATACTGACTCTCTATGAGTTTGTTATTAAATATACTATTTATCCAGTGAAATTATAATTAATTTACATTTATATTTAGATAGCTGTTATCAAGAGAGTCAAAGCAATTCCTTGTTTGTTATTAATATACAATAATTAAACATGCATTTATTTCATGTTTGTTAATATCTAAAAATTTGTAATTATGACAGAGATAAAAATAGAGATGTTTACTTAACAAATACTGAAAATCTACCATTCTAGAAAACTCACATTGTTAGACAACTTTCCTGCTGTATTTGTTTTACATTTAACATCAACCAACCACCATGAAGATTTATGGTAATACTAATAGTCCATGAAAATTAAAATTCTTAAAACTACTGAAGTAGTATCAACAGATACATTAAACGGTAATAGCAATCTTAAGAAAATGATGTTTGGGAAAATGAATAATTTACTTACATTTTCATAGACATGTTTACAGATCATTCTCAAAGACATAAGTTTTCATTGAAAGTAATCAATTTTTAAAACTAGATTTCTTTTATTCTTTTCATTGTAAATTCCATTTTCATATTCCTCTTAATATATGGGTTTATTAACAAAAGAGGAATTTGGGAAAGAGATAAAGCCCATTTTTTTTTCTGACCAGAGATGAATATTTTATGTCAGATATTTCAGAGAAAAATTCAGCCCAATTAACAGTTCTCATTCATTAAATGAAGGGAAAAAATATTTGGTAGTCGATTCTTGTACAAGGCAAAAGATGTATGATTATGAATGATACTTCAAGTTAAGCTTAACAACCCAATTTGTTACCAAACACATTTTCTTACAAAATTTAGGAACTTTTGTGTTAGTAATGTGCATGCTTCGGGTTGTGATGAATATAAAATTTAGAATTACATACAGAGAATGTTTTTCTACAGAGAAACACAAATGAATATTTTTAGACAACGTTGACTGAATAGTATTAGCATATCAAACTAAAATATTTTACAGGAAAAATTTAAATAACAAACAAAAATATTAACATAGTTGCCTCTTTAGTTTGCCTTTGCTTTCCATGACCAAATAGATTACTGAGTCTTTGCTGAACTTCATTGTGTATTAATTTTCAGTGTTTTAACAGTAATGTTAAATTTTCTGTGCAAAATTTACTCACTGAAATTTGCTTGTGTTTGTTTAAAATCAGTTGTAAACAAGAAGTCATAAACAATACAATAATTATCTTTGGCTTTTGAAGGTGATAGTGAAAAGCAATTATTGAACATGACATTTACAAACCAGGAATTCATATGCTTTCTTCTAAAGTAAAAAAGAAATATCATATTAAATGATAGGAGCACACATATTTGTTCTGAAATTTTGTGATTATATTGTATGCTGATTCTGAAGGATTTCATTTGTTCAGCCATGTACCTTGATATTCCATGAAAAACCTGAATTAACTTATAAAACACTATCATATTTCAGTGTTTAAATTTAGGGACATAAATTAAACTAATTGATTTGTTGAAGTTGTTTCTCTTGATAAAGTAAGTTATCTTTTCTCCATATGAAGGCAATAATACATTTACATTTACATTTGAGAAAAATGTAAATGTATATTTCAGTTCAAAAAATAACGAAGTGAGAGAATATTTCTGTAAATTTCTTTTTCTTCACACTGGTGGAGAATTTTTTTCCAAATACAACATCATAGTCTTGAAGAGGTTCAGTGAGACATGTCAAGGTTTTGAATTTAATCTATCAGTAGTGGGATCTTGAACATAATCTCTGTCAATGTTATGGAACAGAAAATTAAACAGACTGGCTACCTTTTAGAAAAGTAATAGAGATGGCATTAAAATTATATTTCTAGCATGTAATTACTTTCCATATGAAACTTACCAGCCATTACAAAAAGTATTAGTAGAATACAATGACACATGTAGTTTAATATAATTATACTAGGTGAACTCACTGATGTACTAAGAATGAAATTTACTCTACCGTCCTGATTGATTTTGTCAGTTCTGTGTGCATTTGTCTTTTTACTGAATGTTATTTTCAGAATAGCATATTTGTCACATAGTTAATTCATTTTTCTTGCTTTGTAAAATTGTTATTGTGTGGATATACCAAAATGCATTTACCCATTCTCATTCTGATGGGTATCTTTATAATCTGCAGTGGTTTGTGTGAAAATGGAACTGAAAATTATTATATTAAGCACAATCAGCTATAGTCAAATGACAGCTATCAAATATTTTCTTTTATATGAATAATATGGACCCCCCACACACATGACATGGGTGTAAAATGAGCAGTGTTGGGGGAGAAAAAGAACAACAATGAGAAGTGAGAGTGAGAACCAACGCTGTGGTAGGGGCAATTATTATAAACAAAGTACTTTTTTTAATGGTGTGTGTGAAACAGTATTGATGAAATCTGTTAATAACTAGTATGGAGAAAAGTGGGTTAGGAAAATTAATAACAGCAACAGGAATGGGTTTGATCAAATTACATTATATGCATGTATATAAATGTGAAAATGAAACCCCATTGTACAATTAAAATATGCTAATAACAGTGCTCTTGAATAAATCAGAGTTTTGTTTTAAAAATTATGGGTCTCAGCGGGACTGAGAGTTTGATCAAGTGGTAGAGTGCTTGCCTAGCATGCACAAAGGCCAAGGTTCGATTCCTCAGTACCACATACATAGAAAAAAGCTGGAAGTGGTGCCGAGGCTCAAGCAGTAGAGTTCTAGCCATGAGAAATTGTCCAAGGACAGTGGTCAGGCCCAGAGCTCAAGCCCAGGACTGGCAAAAAAAAAAAAAAAATGTGTCCGGGAGTTTGGCCTAGTGACTCAGGGCTTGCCTAGCATGCACCAAGACCCGGGTTTGATTCCTCAGTACCACATACATAGAAAAAAAGTCTGAAGTGGTGCTGAGGCTAAAGTGGTAGAGCTCTAGCCTTGAGAAAGGCCAAAGGTCAGTGCTCAGGCCCCGAGTTCCAGCCCCTGGACTGGCAAAAAAATAAAAATAAATAATAATAATGTATGCTCTATGCTCAGGAACAGGTAGAACTAGAATTTCAGGAGTCTGGGCTTGGGTCATATTTGTAAACAGTTTTGTATTCAAAATTCTATAATCTCATAATAAAAATAAAAACTTTCGTAGGCCAAGATATTTTTTCATGTATATGAATTAAAGTTGTCTTAGTTTGATGAAAAATATAAAAAGCTTACAGCAATGTAACAAGATCTTTCTCTTTTAAAGATCTCTTTTATTTTCTCAGCTTGCAAACAAAGGAATATTTTTGTGGCATGACCATCTGTTTTCCTAAACAAAAGGAATACTTATTTTCTATGAATTAATTTATGTGCAACTTAATTTAAATAAAATTCAAGTCGGATACAGGTTAACCTGGGTCATGGAACAGGAAATAAAATGCTTGTTAAAAGTAATGCAGCTACTACCTGACAAATGTAACTGTAATACCTCTATACATTATCTCAACAATAAAGTACAAAAGAAAGAAAATATAATTTTTTACTAAACTACTTGAATAATTAAATTCAATTTCAAGCGAGTGACTAAAAGAATAGAAGTAATAAAACTTAAATTGATTATCTTATTATTAAACTCTAAAATGATTATCTCTTGATATTCATTTTAAATTTAATGAGAAAATTATAGCACAGAAAAAGATATTATAATATAGTTCAACACTATGAACTCTAAAACTTTTCTTACTTAATTGGTTTTGTAGCAAGATTACTTAACAAAGGATTTTTGTTTTTAAGTAGCATGTAAATTGTTTTTCATAAAATATCATTGAAACAATACCTGCTACTTCAGAATTCTTGCTATTCTTAGAGTCCTTTATGATTTTATTGTGATTTGAAAATCTTTTCCTCTTTTTGAGACAATGAGTAATCAAGTAATTATTACTGGAAAATGATTTAATAATTTGGCCAGAGTACAATAACTGAAGATAACATTTAGGTTGGAAGAAAATAAACAATTTTATAACATTTAATGGTTTTTAAGGGATTTGGGCTTAAGATGCTGATATTGACTGATTATTGTGATAAAAGTTAGTTGTATGCTTAGTTCTTTTGGATAATTTGTGATAACTAGCAAAAGGAAATATATTGATCAAGAAACAATGCTTTATAATTATTTTGGAGAAAAAAAGCAACTATTCATGGTCCTTTTAGGTTTGTGCCAAAGATTCAAGCCAATAGATAGGATTTGGAAGTATTCATATGACCAAAAAAGTCATTGGAAACTTTTCAATTAAGTGAGATAATCATATTTATTGCTTAAAAATGCTACCTGGAAGTTGAATCAATCTATTAGAAGGGAAACAGTGCTGGAAAGCATTTAAAGTTTTGTGTTTCTCAGTTTTACTTTAGAGACATATCTCTGCCTTCTGCTAAACGGACATTTTTTAATTACTTCTTATTCAGCTAAGAAGCTTATATTTAAAAACATCAAGGTATAAGAGATCTTCAAAGGAGAGGCAAGAAGCAGAATATATAAACAGGAAAAGGATTATTACACAGGAAATGAATAAAGTCAGAAGGACATGACTGTGAATGGAATAGCCATACATTGTAAACGTATTGAAGACTAGAAAATAATAACTGTTCATATCAATTTCACTTATTTCTATATCTTGGCAAGACTTTTTTACTTAGTAATAGGTATGTATGATGAATGTTGATGAATATGTATGACGAATATTAGTACTGTATTAATATCATATTTTAAGCTTCAGGCTGGAAAAAATGAGTACAATTTGAAGAGGAAAAGAGACAAATAAGACAAATAGTGAGAAAAATGATAGCACTTAATCTTGAATATATTTTAGATGAATAGATTTTTATGTTGCCTAACAAAACTGAATTTAAATTATATTCGAGTTTATTGATTATTTTTGCTAAACAAGAGATTGTTCTTTCGGTATTCTACTGGGATTTATCACAGTTGAAGGGATTCCATATTATAAATTTATTGCTTACTTTTATAGTCACTGTATGAACATTAAGACCAAAGAAGCACTAGTAATTTTTTTTTTAATTTTTGCCAGTCGTGGGGATTGAATTCAGGGCCTGAGCACTGTCATTGGGCTTTTTGCCTTTAGGCTAGCACTCTACTATTTGAGCTACAGCACCACTTCCAGCTTTTCTATGTATGTGGTACTGAGGAATTTAACCTGGGTTATTGTACATGCTAAACATGCACTCTACCACTCGGGCAAACTCCTTGCCCATAAGCACTAGTATTTTAAAAGGAAAAAGAATTGCATTAAATTTCTACTTTTAACTATTTTCTCAAAAGTATATTATGTTTCAAAAATTTGTTTTAATTATCTTCCAGCATAAAAACATTTTGACACAAACCTGAGTGAGGAACATGAAGAAGCTTTCAGTGATAATGACTACATTTATTTACTTAATTTGGGGATGGTGTCATAGGTTTTTGAATGTATGTGTGTGAGTATGAGTGTCTGTATGTGTGTGAATGTCTCCAAACTCAACAAATTGTACATATTCAATATGCTCTTTTTTAATATAAATTACATTTTTAAAAATGCTAAAAAGAAAAATATTGTTTATTTAGTTATATAACAGAAAATAAAGCTTTTTACAAATATTTAAGAAATTCAGCATATTTCACTTTGCAATTTCTAATAAAGTACAGAAAGCAATTCTTATATAATCATAGTAAGGAAAAAATATAAGCTATTCACATCAATAATTTCCTTTCATTCATAAGGAAGAGTAAATAGTTTGGGTTGAACATGATAAAAGTACATTAAATGCATGAATGGAGGTATAAAAACCACCTTATTTTGTACATATATGCCAATGAAAATAGTGTCTCTTTTGGAGAAACAGACATTTTCATTTCTAATTTAATTTTAAGTGTTAGATGTACTCCATTAAATGTAATCCTATACAATTACAAATTAACCAACCTCCAGTTTTTTTGGTGACTAATTGGAGATAAAAGTCTTTTGGACTTCCCTGAAAAGGCTGGCTACTATGAACCATGTTCCTCAGATCTCAGCCTTCTGAATAGCTAGGATCATAGGTGAGATCCATCAGTACCTGGCTCTACTCTAAGCACTTTTTAAGAGGTATGAATATATGGGAATAGGCAGAGGAAGGATAAATATCCTGAAAAGAATAAGTTATTAGAAAGACAATATTACCACAGTCTCTTATTGGAAAGCCACATCCAAGTCAGCAACTATGTGCTTCTCTTTTAAAGGAAAGGAGAAGCAATGATTTGAGAATACTAATGTTATAGGACAATATTTTTCTTTATTATGAAGAAGTGTAATTTAAAAAACCTTCCTAATTCTAAAAGTAATCTATCTTATCAGTTTATTAATTTAAGAAGATTCACAATCTTGTCAAAACTCATAAACCATGAAGAAACTACTGGAGAATCATTATAGATCTGCATAAAATATTTAACCAGACATAGTGTTGATCAGCCTTACTCTTGTGTAGTCTTGTGTTCAAAAATTTTGTTCGTGATGAGAAGCTTGGCAGTCCAACTCTTTTTGTAAGAATTTATTAACATTGATTTTACATCATATTTCAAATGACGTGTTTAACAAACAAGTATTCAAGAAGGGAATCTTTATATACAATCACTGGCAATTAAATTTTAGAACATAATTAAAATTAGGCTGAGGATTTGTGTATCATAGATACAGTCCAACTCTGTTTTTATATATCTTTTATTGTAATTATTAGAAGGGTTTCATTATATTCAGCAGTAAAAGGTGCATTACTTCACAAACACTGATAGCCTTTCTCAAGTCTTGGTCCCCATTTCTCTTCCCCCACCCCGCCCCTCATCTTGTTTTCCTCCCTTCCCTATCCTATTTCAAATAACAACATAAGCATATGTACAGTAGATCAGATAACAATATGAAATAACAAGTTAAGATACTGTAACAATATGAGAATAACCAAGGGACAAGAGATGAGAAATAACATAGTACATTAAGAACAACAATCACACATTATATGGCCCTTGTTTCCATATCCTGAAGGTCCTTTCATTTAGAGGCCATCAACTTATAGCCTGAGCAGCCTTTTAAAGGTTCAACTAAAGTAGGAGCTGAGAGGAAACAATGACTGTGTAGAAACCCATCATTCAGAACACATATATTTTTCATAACGGACAACTCCATGTGGTTCCATGCCCAGTAGAGAGGATATGTGAAGTAGAAAGAAAATGTCACTACCATATCAGCATTCCTAATAGCACCCGGGAACATTTTGTGATATATCTAAGACTAGTTTCCGCAGCAATGAAAGATCTGAAACTAAAAGGTGACATTCACATCAAGGAAACTGATGCTGTTACTGCTGCTGTAACAAATCATCTCAAATGTCATAATACCTATGCAGTATCATAGAGGTTATGGAGACAAAGTCAAAATTAGATTTCACTTAATTGTAATCTAAGTGTCAACAGGGAGAAATTTCTTGGAGAGGCTCTGTTTCCTTTACTTTTTCTAGTTTATTGGTTACAGGTATTTGTTGGCTCATAGTTTCGTTCCACTGTCTTCTAGCAGCTTCCTGTCTTTTTCACACCACTATCACTTATTTGCTTCCATTTTTACTTCTAAAGGTATTGGTGATGACATCGGGAACACCATAGAATAATGGGAAATCTTTCTCTTGACTTTCCTCACGTATCATTTTATTAAATAATATCTGTATAACCCCCTACCTTTTTTTTATTTCACTCTGCTGTCTACCTGGGGACACAGACATGAGTAAACTACCTCAGGATCTTCTCTCTTCCTTTTCTTCTCCTTGGGATTGTAGAATGTGGAACTGTGGCAGGAAGTAAGTACAAGGTGCAAAAGTGAGGTTGGAGAAATCACTACCTGAAGATTATTTTTTTTCTCCAAAAGGTCATTGTGTGTGTTCTCTCAATCAAAGTTCCAACACCTCTTAAACCAGTCCTTACAACAGGAATGCTTGCTGCTAAACTTATGTAATTGTTCCCTCTTTGGGGCCTGCAGAATATAGTAGTGATATATCCAGAGTATAGTAGTATCACTTTTTTTCCTTTCCCCATAATTAGTCTTGGTTATTATGTTCATTTGTTTGTTTGTCTGTTGTATTACTTGCAATTAATCTCAAGACTTTGCTTGCTAGGCAAGAACTATACCCCTTGAGCAATGTTTTAAGCCTGATTACCTTAGTTATTTTTCAGGTAAAGTCTTACATTGTTTGCCCAACAACAAGTCTCAGGTTGAGATTCTTCTATGTATGACTTAAACGTGGTAAGAGGTAACTCTAGTACCATGTCCAACTCACTTAATGAGATGAAGGTCTCATTAACTTTTTTTCTTGCCTTGGCTAAAGTTGTGATCCTCTCCATCTCTTCCTTTAAGAAGCTTGTATTATAGGTACATGATAAAATATTTTTAGCTGAATGATCCTTGGACTTTGATGATGTTATACCATTAGCAAATTTTCATTATTTAATTCCTAATGTGAATTTTCACATGTTATTTTCTTACTTACACCATATATTCCTTACACTAAATACTAATAACCAAGGGAAATACTGGCTCTGATGAGAATATATGTGTTAATGAGCAACAGGAGTGATCGAAAGGGATTTTAAGATCATCTCCTCATATTATTAAAGACCTCAGTTGTTGAAAGATTATGCCTTGTGGATGTATAGTATACAAAGATAGAAAAAACAAAAAGTAAAGCAATATATCTCAGTATTATACACAAAAACCCTGTGAGGAATTTTCCTTTTTGTTACTGCAGTCATGAAAATAGTAGAGGCTTCCTGGTCCCCAAACTGGAATGGTTCTTCAAAGAAAAAAAAGTTTTAATTCTAGTGAGAGACTTCTATGCCTAGTTCTGTTAGGAACCAGGTTTCTGTGGGAGGAAGGTATCTGAACAATGGGCAAATGGATTATTTGTGGAAACTAGATTTTCCCTAGAACATCTCTTCTTACTTACTTTTTAATTGCCCTGATCAATAGAACAAGGATGACTTTGTTGTGGGAAAGCTGAGCATCAGATTCTACAGAAAGATGATTTAGAATACTGAAGAGGTCTGTGAATAAATATTACCCCCATAGGCAGGGGAGAATATAGAATAAATGTATTATAGATTTAGGCAGTTGTGATTCCAAACTTTGGGACTTTTGATGAATTAAAACCATGGAAACTTAGTTATATTTTATCCCATTTAATACTTTCTTTTTCCCCTCCAATTACCTTATAAAACACTGTTTATAGAACTTTGTGCATCTACTCTAATGAAACATACTTCTCACTCAGAACAGACAGGAGTGTGTGCTGAAAAGGCCAAACAATGAATTGCGTTGTACACCTTCTCCATGTCCCTTTCGATTTATTCCCTAAAGCTTTTCCTTGAAGGGGACCTGTATTGAACACTTAATCAGGTTGTCTTGTTCCCTCATTTCCAAGTGAGTTTGAACAAAAAGAAATATTGCATTAGAAAACAGAAGTGTATGGAGAATAAATACATGGAGCTAGTCTTTGAAAAACATTCTTTCAATAATCAAATCTAAAAAAGTGTACAAGGAATCTCTATAGAAAGATATCTGATAGACAGACAGATAAATAGAGTCAGACAAATAGATATTAAAGTTGCTTACAATTGATCAGAATTCCTATTTTTAAGGTACAAATCTGCTTCAAATACTACTGAGAACTGGGTGTAAATTGTTACAATTTACGATCTGTTGTCTTCCAATTTGTTCACAACAGAACAGTGCATCTTGAGAGACTTAGACTCATATCCTGTCTTTTTGTGACTCCCCACAAATCAAACCTGGAAAAGCTCCATGGCTAACATTTTTAGTTTCATTTAGGCCCTACCTAAATTGATGGAAGAATTTTTGTTGTTTCAATATACTATATAACAATTACTTTGATGTAGACACCCTAAGGTTTATGTGAAAATGGAGGACATCTATGAGATTGTATATAACAATCCAATGGAGAAATCACAACAGGATGTCTTTTCTTTCTCATTCGCATAACACTTACATCCACATTAAAGTCTACCAGGTTGTAACCTGCTTCTAAAACTCCAGGACACAGAGAGTTCTCTATACCCTGGTTTCTTTCTATTAATATCTAAGAATTTTAAGAACTGACCATTATTGGAGAAATAGAATTTCTCTTATTATTATTCCTTAAAACCTTAAGTTCAAACTGAAGTAGTGTGATTATTTTTCTCCTTCAGCAGAGCCCTTTCCTTCCTAAACTATTTTACCATTAGTAATTCAGGTCCTGTCTTTTAGTTTATCCCACTTTCTGGGATTGAAAGGCACAAAGATTCTTCCTTCTGTTTACTTTTTCAAGCACTACAGATAGCTTTAACTTTTGTACTTCTATCATATATTTATTGGAATTGCCTCAATCAGACATATGAAGGTAGGCAAGTGGTCATTTCTAGCCAGGTTTCTCTCAGATGTCATCACTGAGCCAAGCTTCCAGACTTCTTTCTTTTTCTCTGTCGTTTGGCCTTTCTGGATGCTTTATTCCCTTTTGGCATTAGAGAGGATGGTGCCATTCTGACCATGGTGTTAACATTGTAGACAAGAGGAGGAAGAGAAGGGAAGATCAAAAGTCTTTTGAGAGATTCAGGTTGTTTAAATTTAGATTTTTCAGGAGCTAAAGCTTAATGTATCATTCCTAATTCTATGGGCTGTATAATTCTTTTAATATTGATGGCTTCTCCCAAAGTCCAAATGCAAAATCTTGAACCCCAGGACTATAATATTTCCACTTACTGTTCACCGTTATGAGATTTCCTTCTCCAACACTACCACAAGCAATGCAGGACCTGAATTGCTAATGGTAAAATAAGTTAGTAAAATAGGTTTTATAGTCTGGGGAAGCAAAGTATAAAGACATTACATTTCCCCAAAGTATAAAACATCTCTGGCCTTCAATTTTCTAGTCTTTCCAGTGTACAGAACCTCAGGAACATCTCCAAGGCCAGTGGGGTTAACAAGGTCTCCAATACATTGGACTCTATCCCATTTAGCACCCCTTGTGGCTGTTTGTAGAAGTCTTGAGCCACCAGTACACCCAGAAATAGATACCACATAGTGTGGGCCCTGATCCTACTCTAGAACTGTACTACTGGGCTTGCTGTATTGTGGACACAATATGACACCATATGATGACCTGGGTGGCTAAAGGGTAGAGATAGAAGTCCAAGGTTAGTCCATCCTTGACACTCTACATACAACTGGGCAAGATCACACAGTGTCTTGTAACTATAAAGAAAGAATCTAGACTTACCAAGGTTTCAAAGAATATTATGGCAACATGACTCTCTTTTCAAGTGCTTGATCAATTATATCTGAGTAACACACTATCAACAAATCATACTACAATGAAAATATAAATCACATGAATTCTTGAGCTGGAAAATCCATTCAGCACAATGAAATACAGTATAAAAGGGGTCAAATAATTAGTGAGCTCAAAGGCAAATGTTCTGAAAATACACATGTAAAGGGAAAAATAAAAAAGAAAATACAGGGGGGGAGGGAAATGAGGCCAAGACATGAGAAATGGTATCAATGTATGTAAATTAATGCACTTTCTATCTGGCGAATATAATGTAACCCTTCTATTAATTACAATAAAAATATATGAAAAAAAGAAAATACAGAGGAATGAAGAAAGGTCATGGGATCATGGAAACTTTATTAAAGCAGTGAATAGTTGGGCTAATGTTTGAGTTCTTGTGGTAGAAGGAGCACTTGAAGATATAAAAGACAGAAAGGTTGTACAAAGAAATAAAAGCAAAACAAATCTTAAATCTAGAGTAATAATAATAGTATGCAATAAAGGAAGCTGATTTCCAGTCATACTTAACCAAGTTTATGCCTCCAAAATTTTGTATGCAAATTCTCAAATATGAAAAGATAAAGATGAGATTCTCATAGCTTCAGAAGAAATGAATAACACATAGGGACACCTCAAGTCACATAATTGCTTATTTTCCAGCAGCAACTTTTCAGACTATGAGGGCCTGGACTGAGTAACTGTCAGCTATAAATGTTATATGTACCCTGCAAATCTATCCTTTAGAAATGAAGGAGACATAAAGATATTCCAACAGGAATAAAGACTGAGATAATATATCTCTACCAGACCAGACATGTTCTAAAAAATGCAAAAGGAAGTTCTTTATAGTGAAGAAACAATTGAGAAAAAGAGAGAAAGAAAGAGAGAGAGAGACAATCTTCAGATATTTGAAAATAGTTGCCAAATGCACATTTGACAAAAGATTGAACCACAACAACTCTATACCAGAAAAAAAAAACCTTGGAGCAAGAGTACTCAATAGACATTACTCAAAAGAAGACACATAAAATGCCAACAATTGAAAAATGAAAAACTACTGAATATCAGCCATCATCAGAGAAGTGTAATTAAGAACATTGAACATAACTGACTGGCTATTATCAGAAAGAATACAAGGAATTGCTAAAGAGTTTATGGACATAACCAAATTCCTCCATACTGTTGGTAGAATACAAGTCACTAGAGCAATGATGGAAAATAGTATGAAAAGCTCTTAAAGATAGAAAAATAGAATTTCCATATGATTCCAGTAGTCTTACTATCGTTAGTTGGTTACCCATTATTTAAACAAGGGAAATGAAATAGGTGTATGAAAGAAACAAGAACACTCATATTCATTGCACTACTATTCAAAACAACCCAAAATAGAAAACAATTCTGTCATCCAGTAATTGATGAATGGATTAAGAAATGTACTGGAATATTCTTTAGCCATTAAAGAAATGGAAAATTGCTATTTGTGATTAAATACACCAAACTGTTAACTATTATAAGTAAAATAATCCAGCTATAGAAAAGCTAAATGCTGCATGATCTCAACTTATATGTGGAATCCAAAACAACACCAAAAACCCAAAATGTATCTCATAGTAGAATGTTTAACAAAATCTGGTTAAAGTTGAATATAGAAGGCCAAGGGCAAAATTGATCACTGAATATTTTTGGAATTATTTCTCATTAACATAATTATGAAAAACATTAATACAAATACAATTGTAAAACTAGCAGAAATGTTTTGAAAGTTTTAATCATAAAGTAACAATACATGTTTAAAGAAATAAATGTATTTACATTTATATTACTTATTGAAGAACATTGTACAATGTGTATACATATTGAAATATAGATGTTACATTAACATGTAACTTTTTCACATTTTTAGGTATTAGTTAAAATATAAAAAGAAATAACAAGACTTATGAAAAAGAACTTGGTTTAGGAGAACATCATATATATCTTTCAATTTCTCAGGTAATGCTCTGAAATGTGAGTGCAGTTTAACATAACATATTTTATTATATCCTTTAAAGATTACAGAAAAAGTAGATTAAAGATAAAATAAGTTTTCATTCTTACTAGCTTATGTTAAGTAATTTACAATATAATAACAGATACCAGGCACATGTGTAATGAAAGATGAAATTAATTCCTATAAATGGAAAGTTATGTGCCAATTTATATAATTTCCACAATGGATAGATTTTAAATGAGAATGATTCCTCATGAAAAAATAAAAATTCTAGAGTAAGACTTGAACAATTTTGAAAAATTTTAGCTAAATATACATAGCCTAATCATCTTAGAAATACTCTTTATCTACATTGTGTACAGTTCTAGATGGTGAGAATAAAGGGAGTTAGGTCATTGACCACACTTTTGATGATGCAGCCTAGAAATAATGGATTTATTATGTGTAGTTTGGTTTAAGAATAAGTGAGTAGAGCCAGAGTTGCCATCGTGACTACGCCACAGTTAGGCAGTTTCAGATCTACATTCTAGTTACAACTATAATTAGAATTTCAGGTCTCCCTGTTTTGATCAACTGATATCTTTCTATTTGCAAACTGGAAGTCAGAAATGAGTTTGTATTAGTGAAATGGAATGGTATTTGGCAGCTCTGAGAAATCATTCATTTGAATCCTCAGCGGAGAGGCTGGTGGCAATAAAAATATGCAGGGTTTAAGATGTTTTGGAGTTATTTTTGCTTTTGGCCAAAGAAGGCTGAGACTGTATCTATGTTCTAATGTAAGCCTCTGGCAAATGTGATAACTAGTTGCCTGAAGAAAGATGATCTTGAGCACAGCAGCCCAATGATTTATTTGTCCATGGTGAAAACTGTGGTTGGCAGGCCTCAAATGACAGATTTATTACATGAGGACTAAAGGAAAACTGCTTTGTAATAGTTCATAGGAAGGATTCAAAGTGGCTGACAACTATTATTATAATGGCATAGTGGTAAAGAGACTTCAGAATCTTCTGAAGTCAAACTGTACAGGCCTAAATGCTGATGCAGACATGTATTAGATAATAGCTCTTGATAACTCAATAATAAATGACTGTACTCAAGTTCCTTCTTTATAAAAATGTGTTAGTAAATGCTAGACACGGTGGCTCATGCCTGTAATCCTAACACTAAAGACCCTGAGACTCTTGATCGCAGTTCAAAGCCAGCCCAGGCACTATAAAAGTCTGAGAGATTCTTATCTCCAGTTAATCACTAGGGAATGAAAGTGGGGCTGTGGCTCCAGGGATGGAGAGATAGGCTTGAGATGAAGAGCTCAGGACAGCACCCAGACCCAGTATTCAAGCTCCCGAATCAACAACAACAAATCGTAATAGAAATAGTTTATAGAGCTGAGGTAACTGATGAATGCTTGAAAGGTAATCTTGTGCACTACTAGACTCGGAATATTAATTCTCCAAAATATCTATGTAATAATTGCTTTGAATTCTCTATATTAATATGTAGGAGAGCCTCCTTTTTCAGTGTGTGGAGAGGTGTTTATTTATATGGAGACAGAACCTGTGTAAGTCAATGCCTAGCTCGCACAAATCAGGAAAAATGTTCGTCATTACTTGAATCATTTACTTAGCTCATTCAAACTGCTTGAGGATATAGTTCAATCATTCTGCATCTTCCTTAAGGCAACATTTCCTGGGGATTGACGCATGTAAAATAGGTTTCTACAGTTATAAAAGTAGCCTTGTTTGTAGCCAAGCAAACACCTGAAAGATTTTGGATTACAGAATCTAGTCTCTGAACTTCACATGAGAAGGAGTACCAATGTGTGAGAAGTAGTGCACCTACTATCTGGCGAATGTAACTGTAATCCCTCTATACATTACCCAGACAATTAAAAAAAATGAAAAAACTACAAGAAGAATAAAGTATTCTGAAGGAATACGTAGAAATAGAGGGGCTCTGGCTCAAGTGGTAGAGTGCTAGCCTTCAAGCAAAAGAAGCTAAAGGACAGTACCCAGGCCCTGAGTTTAAGCCCCAAGACAAGCAAAAAAAGAAAAAAAAAGAGTAAAGAAAAAAAAAGAAATAGATGGGAAGACCGCAAGAAAGAAACAAAGGTATTCAGAGAAATTCATGTGATTTGGTACAGGCATATTATTTTGATAACTTACGTCAACATTTCCATTTCCCAGTTTTCTGGATGGTTTTAGAATATGATCATGTTTACTTTTAACAAAATTACACTGGGATGGGTATACCTAATTCTCTGAATAGGTGAGGAAGAAAGACAAAGAAACTACCACAAAGACTGAGAGGACCAAGACTTAAATCTATTCCTAATCCAGCTTCCCAGATAGGATATGCTTGTGTCAATATGCTTATCCTCTAATCACTTCTCAAATGCTGAACATGTAAGTTGTTTTCAATATCTTGCTAGTAAAAGTAATGCCACCATCAATATACTTATGCATTAGTCTTTGGCAGGATTTTATTGTCTTTGAGGAAATAGATATACGATAGATATACAATAGATTTCCTTTAATTATATGGAATAAAATTACTTACCAAAAGGTAGCACTGAGCCTTATTCCTCTCAGGTATAGGACTGCCAAGTGTATGCTCTTCTACTACATTTTGCATGTATAACAGAGCCAAGAAGATGCTAATGCAGATATTTGATATATAATAATGAGCTTTAAATTTCTTGTATATTTATAAGCCATTATTTTTTTCCTGTGAAACAGGAGACTAAACAAAAGGAACTCTGGGACATGGAAACAAAAGCTTTATCTTACGTGATTGTTGTTCTTAATGTACTATGTTATTGCTCTTCTCTTTATTTGCCCTTTGGTTAATCTCATATTGTTACTGAATCTGACTTTGTTACTTGGTATATTGTATATACATTTAGTTGTTTATTTGAAATAGAAAAGGGAAGGGAGGAAAACAAGATGGTTGGGAGGGGGTGAAGGAAGGGAAATGAGGACAAAACATGAGAAGGGGTATCAATGTGTGAGAAGTAATGCACCTACTATCTGGCAAATGTAACTGTATCCCTCTATACATTACTCTGACAATAAAAAATAATAAAAAAGATCATTTAAAAATGAGATTTTAGAAATTAGTTTGCAGGAACTCTTCATATATTGAAACATTGCTCATTTTGGCATTTTATAATATTTCTCTAAGCTACTTTGCCTTGATTTTATTTATGATGGTTTTATTGTTTTGATACATAGTTATGTATAGTATAATATCTGTTACTTTTCTGCATTTTTAAATTTCATATCTGCTTGCTTTTGGTAACACACACATATATACACACATTCTTATCTAGTCCCTTTATTTTTCTGGGCTTCATAGATAAGCTAAAACTAATTTTTCCAACTTTTTTCCATTATTATTGAATATAAGGCACAGATATACTATAATTTCATGTTTTAAATCAAAAAGCATAAAATCTTTCATCAGATTATACATTGATCTTTTGGTAGCATTTATAAATTTTAATTTTGTAGATTGTCTCATAGTTTTCATTTTTACAAATTTATATAAATATATATATAATGTGGCCATGGATATGGTTATATATATATTTATATCTTAGACTTTAGCATCCATGGTTGAAAATAAACATTTGTGTTTTGTCCATCTGAGCCTAGCTTACTTCACTTAATAGGACATTTTCACATCCTACCCTTTCCCTATAAACGACAATTTCATTTTTGTTGATACTTGAGTAGTAGTTCCTTCTGTGTGTGTGTGTGTGTGTGTGTGTGTGTGTGTGTGTGTGTGTGTGTGTGTGTGTGTGTATTTCCTTCTTTGGTTCTAGAACAGCTACATTATTTCTGTAGCTTGTCTATGCAGGTATCATTAGTATTTTCAGCCTTAAATTATTTGGATAATTGTCCCAATAGTAGTATATTGGTTTTTCTTTTGTTGTTTTGGGGTTTTTTTTTAGGTTTTAAAGAACTTCCATACTGACTTACATAGAAGTTGAACTGGATTACATTTCCATTAACAATGTATTTTGTGAATGACTATATTTTTTAATCTCCAACTACCATAATGATAATCATGATGGCCTGCCTTCTTTTTATTTGATTTCTTCTCCCCATTTCCTCTATTCTTTCAGAAAGCATTATTTTTTCTTATATTTTTGGTTATAATACATAGTAACTGCTATGGAACACACTTCTATTTTACAACATTTCAAGCTTAAATATTTCATTGTACAGTTAAAAAGATGGCTCCATTATGTTTGTGTGGTCTTTGCTTTAACATAAGACCACTTTCAATCTTCATTAAACTCAGTACTTCATCCTGGAAAAGAGGACAGTCTCTCCCTGTATCTCACTATTCACCACAGATAAGATGCATATTTTTCTCATTTGCTGTGCCAAACGTTCTCCCAATTTGGCATTCTTTCGACAGTGGAGTTCTCTGAGATTAAGAAATAATTTTATCCTTCTCACTTGGACTATTCCTCCAACTAAGAAAGAATGAAGTTATTCAGTCTAGTATTGAGATAAAGGGAGTTCATTCATCAGTCACAGAATGACTGTCCAAACATTCGATAGAGTTCACATGTGGGACTCTGCAAATGCCCTCACCTTGGCCAACTATATCCTTTTATACTCAAGGTCAAGTGTTAAAAGCATATAGGGGCTACTAATAGTTCGGAGCTGAAGAAAGTGGTTTCCCAGTGTTTTGCAAAGTCTGTCTTTTAGAGATTATTGAAGTTATGAGTGGGTACATGAACGTTATACATAGGCCTTTCCTAAATTGGTCTGTTGATTGAATTCCTCAAAATATAGGGCAGTTCTAAGGGTTTGTGGACACTGACCTAGTTATTGTGAATCAGTAAAACATTACTTCCAGAATGTGATATTTTAGCATATTCATTCTGAGGGTGTGGAGACTGGAACATGGGTGATTTCATGGATACTTTGAGGAGAAATTGGTGAGAACAGATGAGTCTGTCACTAGTCACAAATATTAACACAAAAGCCCTAGACTTGCTTCAGAATTGCAATGTCACAGAAACTGTGAAAATGTACACAATCACAGCGCATCATATCCACCACTTTCCTGAACATATTCGTTTGTAGTTTGTGACTACACATAAAGGAACAGGAACAATGGCCCATTTCCTGTCATCAGGCTTTGTTCTTTTTCTGGACCTATTTTTCTTTATAGAACAAAATGCTGTGAAGCAATTGTGAGACACATAATAAATGGGGGTAAGCTGAATGTAAAGAGATTTTCTTCTCATTTACTTTACTCCCATGATCTAACTCTTCCTACTTGCAGCAAGGCTTTTCTTTATGAAAATCCAGATGAAAGCATAAGTGGCTCTGGACAGCATCTGAGTCATTATCCATTCCTTCTCTTCTTTTTATGCTCTGAGAACTGCTCATAAAGGATGCCATTTTCTTTTGAATCAACAGTTTCTTCCGCATTCAGGTAATATTTTACAAATATTTGAGACAATTTCTCAACACTTACAGAATGAATTGTTTGGGACAATTTCCAGCACTTGCTCACAGCAATATATCCAAATCAGTGATAAAGTTCAAAGTGGATCTAAGAAGCTAAATGTAATAGGCTTAGAGTAGAAACTTCTATTATGCTAACTGCTTCACTGAATGATTAACATTCATTAGAGACAACATTTGGTAAATAACATGAAGTATGTGATATAGTGTGAATCCTACATGGGTAAATAATGATTATATTAATTTTTATAACAACTGGCATGAAAGAAAGAAATAAAAGAATATGAAGAAGTTTACAGTTTCTTGCACATAGCACGTGTTTCATAAGAATTTATTCTCATTAAGTAATTACAGATGCCTAGTAAGTAGCTATTGACTTTAAGTTAACAAAGACTTTAATTATTAAGCTTTATGATTATCTTTAGATTGATATTCTCCTTGACTTTATGATTTTAGACTGCCCTCACTTCATTTCTTATATAATTTAATCTTCCATATACTATAAGTAATTTATGATTTATATGTGAAAGTATACTTAAGTTTTTCTTCATATGTTTGAATTCCTTAAGGATTATGATTCATTGAATTGGCCAGATCTAAAATTGTATTCATGGAGAAATTCTCTTGAAAATTTACATATGATATTTTTACAATTATCCTTCTTGATCACAGTTTAAAAATTCACAGCACTCTTTTTATTTAACATTCCTCAGATAATGAATATATAAAAGGGAGTATGTGTATGTATATTATATATATATATAAAGTCTTGAATATAATAAATATTCATGTGTGGGAAGATTTAGAAGCCTTGACATGCATGGAGCTGTAGCTGTATAAGAAGAGTTCCTGACTATTCTTATATATGCATACATATATATTATGTTTACTATAGTACACGGATATAAAATAAATGTATATGACAAAATATGTTCTGGTTATAAGCATCAGAAACTACAGTAGATAGACCATTAGACTGAAGGTTACGGGAGGATTAGAAAGAAAGTGAATAGTTCCAGTAGGCAATAGAACAAAATTTTCTAAGTTAAATACAAAGAACAGTCGTGGGGTTGATTCCCTAATGTCTAAAATGAAAGGCAATAACTATACACTGTATAAGAGAGCATCGTACTTTTCACAAGCAATGTTTAACATATATCCTTTGTGAAAAGAATATGTGTATTATATAACTAATGTATATATTACCATCCATCTGGGCTTTCTGTCTACTCAATATCCTCTGCTGCCCAAATATACACCCCCCCAATCAGATGATGTACCCTATCTGAGTTTGAAGTCACAGAAATCAGAGCAGTGTAGTATGGAGGATGTGACATGTCCCTTCAGGAGAGGAAGAGCCCATTTCCTTTGGGAAAGAAAGACTGAACCTGATGGAGACACAGGCCTTTCTGCCTTGTTTGTTTGCCTGCTCTGTGAAGTGTGGATGGATAAGCTTGGGAAAGGGGCAGGGGTTCTTTCCTATGTAGTGGGGAACTTGCTCAAGGTGAATCAGTCTCTTCTCAGTACTCCATGTTTACTTTCTCTTGACCTGATATAAGGAGATTCTCTGGTATCTATTAGTTGCATTAAGATGTGATCTGACAGTGATGGAAGGAAAACATTTCCAGGCTGTTAATGATGTGTGTGCCAGCAGGCAAAGACAAAATTTGATGTTCCAATTTAAACACGATTTATTGAGTAAGGAGTGCAACAAATTGGGTGTTAAACGAACATACCTATAGAGTCTAATCAAATAGTGGCATAATTCTAGATGTACTGTAAGTATGGTAATATAGATGGTCACTTATCTTGTGTCTTATTTTCTTTTTCCTTGCCCTGTCCTGTGTGTGTGTGTGTGTGTGTGTGTGTGTGTGTGTGTGTGTGTGTGTTGGTGTGTTCTGGTTGGGCCCCATACTTTCATTTGGTTAACAAATGAATGAATGAAGTCCTCCACATTTTTCAGTCTCCCATTTCGCATAGAACACACACATGAGCCACTGGTACCTGACTTCATCTCGTTTTTTAAATTGTAATCTGATGTAACCATTTGGCTGTGCCTGGCTTATAGTTTTCTTTCAGTAACATATTTTATAAAGAAAGGAGAATATTCATTTCCAGCAATAGGAATACTAACATGAACTAATAAATAACTATGATATTTGACGTTTCTTAATTTTGGCTTTCATTCTTGGAAAAAAATGCATGTTGCTCCAGTTGATAACTTCTACTAGTACTATTACTTATATATGAAATTATATATTATATATTTCCTTCCTTCCTTCTTTCTCTTTCTTTCTCTCTTTCTCTCTCTCTTTCTTTCTTTCTCTTTCTTTCTTCTTTCTTTCTTTCTCTTTCTTTCTTTCTCTCTCTCTTTCTTTCTTTCTCTCTCTCTTTCTTTCTTTCTTTCTTTCTTTCTTTCTTTCTTTCTTTCTTTCTTCTTTCAAAAGGACAAAACTTCATTGGCAAAAGAAGCATGGAGCTAAGCTATAGAGGAGGGAGGCTACACAGTGTTTTATCAACACCGTTGCACAAGAACTTGCAATATTTCACAGAAACCACATTCCAGTGTGTTGCCTTGCAAATGTTTTTTTTCTTGGCTTTAAGATGTTACAAAAGGTAAGACTTCTAATACCTAATAAATAGCTTTATTATTCTGTTTGTTTAGAACTCTATAGGGGTCAACTTCCTTTTGTATGCAGATGGTTCAAATTGCATATCTCTTTAATAATTTTTATTGGCAATTTTGTTAACTTTCATGTTCTGCAAACATATAGCAGTCCTATTACTGAATGGCTTGGAATGTGTTGAACTTTAAAAAAAATGTGGACATTTTCTCTATTATGAAATCACTTAAGAGACAGTAAATGACTGATAATGCAAGAAGCATGGTGAGAAAAAGTCCGGGTAGGAAAAGAATCAAAAGTGCTGAGAATTCTCTTTAAGGAAGCAAAACAACATATCTGAGATCAGTCCTTGGAGATTATAGGTGATAGGCAAATATTACTGTTTGTATTTCCTCTGCATCTTAACCTATTCTCTTGAATTCATATGTTTAAAACAAATATGTTTTATATTTCTAAAAGTACTCACAGGAAAGGATTGTAATTTCCAGAACTCTAAATCACGGGGGGAACATCAGCTTTTGTATGAGTATTTAAATAGCTTGTAAGGATGTGTTCAAGGACAGATGACCAAGATGGTAAGCTTGTATTTCTCATCATGCTCTCTAATGAATATGAGCCATGAAAGAAACAATATGTGCTTCAACAATTCTGAAAAGGAAATGATTTTTGGATTTATTTATTTTTGTGCTTGGGGCTTGAACTCACAATCTGGGTGCAATCCTTGAGATTTTTTTTTTCTCAAGACTAGTACTCTATCACTTGAGCCACAGCTCTGCTCTGGCTTTTTGGAAGTTAATGCAAATAAGGGTCTCACAGATTTTCCTGCCTGGGCTAACTTTGAACTAAAATCTCAGCCTCCAATTAGCTGGTTTTATAGATGTGAACTCCCAGTGCCAGCTTGGAAATAAATATTTTTCAAATTTATGTGCCTTGATTAAATGATTCACTGCTATAGGAAATCAGTGATGACAACTCAAAAACAAGTTAAATAAGAGTACTTTTAATTTTTCACCTTTTACTCTCTCTTTCTCAGGCTGTGTGTATGTGTGTGTAAAAGAAAAGCATTAATTACAGATAAAAGTTCAGATAAAAAGAATCTTTAGAAATAAATCCTAAAAACTACTGAGATCATATTATATTGTAATGTAATGATTCAGTAAATATTCTATGCTCTGAGGTCTAAGGAAAAATAATTTTCTGGTGATAATTTGATACCTGATCAAATATCCAAAAGTGTATGTTTAGTATTCACTCTGTATGAGGCTATGTCCAAGAATGTTTTATATGACAATATAACACTAATATATTGTTAAAATAATATTTTGTTTATTATACAAGTTTAACAGAACCAGACAATGTTCAATGAAGCAGTTTATCAAATAATTCTTGTCACAAATAATACAAGAGTCAATAGTTAAATTTTATTTAAAAATGTAAATATCATAGATAAATAGAAAATCAGGAAAGAGCTCATGACAGCAAGGATAATTTGACTCTTCTAATTAACCTAAGAGGTATTTTGTTATGTAGAAAAACAGTTTATTAAGAACATAAATGTTTCTGAATATTTAGTTTAGAAGAGTCTTGCCAAGTTCCCATTAACTTTAGAAACATAGATTACAAAGGTGAGTTTACTTGGTGAATGCTGGTACATTGGGCAGTGAATGGGTGCTAATGAAATGTAGAGATTAGAGATAAAAGTTCAAGAAGATTAATCATAACTCTCAATAGATAGGGAGAACCATACATTTTCTTCAGGTTAGGAAATGTTTTAAGGGATAGAGGAGCCTCTAATTGTTTTACATATTTTCAATATTGAGACACAAAATTGGAGGAATTAATAAACTAAGCAGAAGAGAGCCCAATAGACCCAGATATGAAGAAAGAGTTGTGGTATAAAGCTCAGTAGTAAAGTGCTGGGATATCATTACAAGACATTCGATGTCCAAAACGAAAAAGACCACATATATATATATATATATATGTATATATATACATATATATATAGCATGAAACCTCCAGAAAACAGGCATATGTTTGAGACTGAGGTAACACCTTATGAAAAGCTCATTTGTACTTTTATTAAGGCAGCTAAAGTCACTTAGAACTAACATAAAGAGCAGAAAGAAAAGCTAAACTTATTAAGGAATAATAAAATAACAACTTATGGAGACATTATCAGTAGTTTTAAAGGAATTTCATTATACAGTGCATTAAATAAATGAGAAAATATCAAGCAAGTTGATCACAGCAGTAATGGGTTTTAAGTTTTGTGAAATGCTGCAATAATTAGGTCAGAATTTTCAAGTGGATATTGAGCTATGATCCTTAGAGATGCCAAGTATTCATGGAAACTATAATCAGGATGATATTAAAATGTTCTGATATAATCCTAGCACAAAATAATAAGCTTTCATTTATCATTCAGAATCTCTATAAAATTAGAACCCAAATGCTTTTTTATAGAAATAAAAATTTTTTGTAATAATCTTTATCATTTCTGGAGAACTTTTGAAAGTCAACTAGATTTATAAAACTTTATATTATCTTGAAAGAAAATGGTTCTGTTATATATTGATAAAATTAAGGGATTCATATGTTTAAAACCTTTGTCCACCTATGACATTATTTCACCTTTTATGTATCACAGCAGAACTCAGCACTTCGCTGTATCACTCCTCCTGTTCATTATTTATGTCATTACTCAAAAGAAATCAGTATCTGCTTAATGTACTATAGATGATAAAATAGCATTTATTTGGTATTAAGATACATGATACATCGATTCTAGTAGAAAACTTAAAAAGAAAAAAAAACAGCAGTCTTATAATTGCACTCTAAGCATGAGGTTTGAGGCTTTCACACGGTGTGACCATAAAAGCATCATCCATGCCTTTTCCTGTTTATTGTTACATGAAATGAAATGTATGAGATACAACTTTGAACGTAGTCACAAAAGAAGAGATTTCATAGGTATAGCTGTCTTATTATTTGCAGCACTTTGACTAGACTATTACTGGTAAAGATATATTCTGTTTGAGTTGAACAAAGGATGAACTAGTGCGACAAAGATAGGAGACATTATGTTGGCAGTGAACTTTACAGTCTAGAGGGGAGGGAGTGGAGAATGGTAAGCTGGAGAAAATGAGGGAAGGGGTAACACTGTTTTAAAAGAAATGTATCTATTACCTTACTTATAATTGTAAGCTTTCCTGTTCATTACATTTACAGTAAAATTAAAAGAGATGTATTCTGTTCAATGCTGCTATTTATCGAATATGTATGGCTAAACACTGTTAATGAAACAGTTTGCTTCCAATTAGGTTGAGTCAAAATAATCTAGCTTATTTTTTATTTCTACTGGTGAAAATTGTACCACAGGAGACAGAAATTTTTCTCCTGCAGCAAAATAAGTGGACATGGAATTATAAATATCCTATCTGCATGTACATTAAGAATAAGATACAATTATATATATTTATAGCTTGCAAATTAACTCCATTTTATTATCCAAAATAACCCTAAGGATGACTCAAGTGGTAGAGTGCTAGCTGTGAGTAAAAGAAGCTCAGGGACAGTGCTTAGGCCCTGAGTTCAAGCTCCATGACTGGCAAAAATAAAATCCAACTTTTATTCCGGGAGTTTGGCTTAGTGGTAGAGTGCTTGCCTAGTATGCATGAAGACTCAGATTTGATTCCTCAGTACCACATATATAGAAAAGCCGGAAGTGGTACTGTGGCTCAAGTGATAGAGCAGTAGCCTTGAGGAAAAGCCCAAAGACACTGCTCAAGCATTGAGTTCAGTCCCCAGGACTGGAAAAATACAATAATGCAAATTAATGAAGCATGTTTTTCCTCTATTTCAGTCCTTTCATTTTTTTTTATGGGTCATGGGGTTTGAACTGGGCACTATTCCTGAGCTCCAGCTCAAGGCTACCACCCCACCCCTTGAGCCACTGCACCACTTCCCCAACTCCTTTCATTTTCATATATCAGTTCTGCATTATCTGAGAGAGGATGATCACAGTTTGAAGTCAGCCTAGGCAAGGAAAACATGAGACATTTATCCCCAGGAAACTACTCAGGAAAAGCAAGAAGTGATGCTGCGGCTCAAGTGGTAGAGCACCTTGAGCACAAAGGGGCTCAGAGACAATGCCCAGGGCCTGAGTTCAAGAGTCATTACTGGCAAATAAACAAACAAACAAACAAACAAACAAATAAATAAATGGAAACAACTGGTGGTATACAGTAGGATATAGCTGGGTTACAGAAACTATTTAACTACTTGTTTTTAGAAGCATTTTGTAAGCTATGAATCCTTGTGCATTTTAGTGATAGGTCTTTGTTTTGAGTTGTCAAGCAATGCTGCTTATAAAAAAAATTTAATTAGAGAGCCTGCATAAAAGGTGGATTTTATGTAACTGTGGAATTTTGTCTTGAATTTTCATAATACTCGACATAATCTCTCCACTGAATTTTTTTTGGTGAAAATACATTCATTTAGAACAAAAAGTAATATATACTTATGAAAACATTAATTAGGGCTGGGAGTCTGGTAGAGTGTTAGAGTGCTTGCCTTGCATACACAAAGACCCAGATTCAATTCCTCCATACCACATACATAAACAAAGCTAGAAGTGGTGCTGTGGCTCAAGTAGTAGATCTCTAGCCTTGAGAGAGGTCCATTACAGTACTCAGGCCCTGAGTTCAAGCCCCAGGACTAGCAAAACAACACCTTAACTATTTTATTTTTAGTTTAGACATCTTTATTATAGATTATAGGACAATTTGGCTTTGAATATCTTTTTTTTTTCAGTCTTGGAACTTGAATTCTGGGTCTGGGCACTGTCCCTGAGCTCTTCAGCTCAAGACTTTTGCACTACCCCTTGAGACACAGAGCCACTTTCAGTTTTCTGGTGATTGATTGGAGATAAGTGTCTCACAAAATTTAGTCCCTGGGCTAGCTTTGAACCTCTATCCTCAGATCTCAGCCTCCTGAGTAGCTAGGATTGTAGGCATTAGCCATTGCACCCAGTGGCTTCAAATATCTTAATTACAAAGTAACTCCTTAAAAACCTGAAAGTAGTTTTTCTTGTGATATAAAACTAATTTGTCAAAATACTTTATTGTTTATCTTTGTTGACTTGTCATATTGTATGATGAGAAAGGCAATGGAAAAGTAACTTGAAACGTATTTGTGTAGGTTACATGATTTGGCATAATCATTTCTGCCATTTTACATCACGTGGGAAGGAAAAGTCTATATAGTGCGTTGGAGTTTGGAAACCACTTGGATTAGGAGAGAGCATGCTTTCTGAAATGGCTGTTTTCTGAGAACAGGGAATGTCACTGGGAATGGGAATAACAGCTTGTCCATGAACATTCTGGCCCTATAGCAACTCCTCTACCAGATAAAGGACATATTCTGGATTATAGAATCATCTGTTTCCATGAAACACCAGAAAGGTAGCAAGTTTCAAAACTCACATCCATTCCTTGTGTGTGAAAATTGAAAATATTCAGCAGGTTGTCTGGATATTAGCTATGTTTCAAGTCTAAGGGAACAACTCCAGTTCCACACAGGGAACTGGACAGTGAACCAAGAAAATGGAGTCAACACTTTCAGACTCTATGCATGACATGATGAGGGGGACAGGTGAAATTCAGAGGACTACAAGGTACAGGAATGTCTGCAAACCATTCCTCCAAAACATGCCTTGATGGGGATAATTATCAGAATCCTCAGCATCTATTTCCACCACTTTCATGAGAATAAGTAGAACAAACAAAGCCTGTACTGAGATGCTATTTCTTATGTGCTAAGCAAAAGTGTACCTTTGGGATTTTTTTTCTGTTTTAATTAAGATCCTTCAATATTGTTTGATAAAAGTACTTGGTTTTCTGAGACTTTCTTTCTCTCTTACCCTATCTCCTCTGAGACCAAACGCTCCTTTAAAGTACTGGAACATGGCTTTCACAAAGGACATAACACAAATGAATAGAATCACTGACAAATGCCTAAGCAACTTTTTCAACTGTAACCATGGTTTCCTCATTGAACATCTCTATTGTTAGTTACCTATTCTACTGAAGAAAGGCGAAACAACAGGACATTTTGATATCAGCATAATTTTAATGTAAAAATGACAGAATATGACACATAGCTGGACTTTGGGTGACTATAATTTCAAACATATACTCTAATTGCTAAAAGGTGATGTACATTCTATGTCAAGCAATGTATTTAATTTAGTCTCCAAATTCATTGTGAAGAAAGGAGTGCTTGAGGAAGCATGAAACCGAACTGTCAGAACTGATGTTTACATGTTGTGATTAGAGGTGCTATTCAGAGGCAGAGAACATTTGACTTGAATTCCTTGCTGGTTAGTTTCTGATTCAAACAATATGGTTCTTACAATCTACTACGAAATGGTATATATATACCTGTGACTTATTTGTCCATTGTAGATATTGGTCTTGTCAAATCACAGGTCCCAAAGGAAATATAGTCAAACAGTGGTTAAAAATTATGGATGCAGGGGCTGGGAGTTTGGCCTAGTGGTAGAGTGCTTGCCTAGCATGCACGAAGACCCGGGTTCGATTCCTCGGTACCACATACATAGCAAAACGCCAGAAGTGGTGCTGAGGCTCAAGTGGTAGAGCTCTAGCCTTGAGAAAGTCCAAGGACAGTGCTCAAGCCCTGAGCCCAAGCCCAGGACTGGCAAAAAAAATTATGGATGCAGATTTCAAAATGTTTTAATTTGCTTAGTGGCACTTCAAATGTAAATCAGCTTCATAGGCATCTGTATTTCTTGCTATTGGAAGAAAGTGCATTTTTTATATGTATAAAATAAGGAACATTGATTTGTTTGGTAAATAATGTTAAAATATTAAGTGATGGTAAAATTGAGTTGTATAAATTTTATACTCTTAAGAATAAATATTATGTAACCAAAAACATTAGAGTTGTAAAATATACTAGTTATCTGAGTCTCACTGAGATACTTCCGTAACTGTATGCAAAATATATGGATTAACCCCATCACTCCCTCCCATCCCACTACTTCATCTTGAAATTTCAGTGGTTTCATTGTTCTGTTTTCATATATGATAATGAACTGCTTCGGCCATATCATCTACATGTAATTTTTTTTGTTTAGCCTTTGTCAGTCTTGTCATTGTCCACTCCTTTATTCATTCTGATCCTGTTTTACTTTCCTGTCATTACTTTTGTGGTTGTTTTATTAACATGTATTGATTATATCACTAAGATATTTTAGTTCTGCATAGATTATGTGTTTGGTGAAGATAGAACTCTCTGGATAGCCAAATTATTTCTTGAAATGGATCCCAGAATGATATCACTCTATCTATCTATCTATCTACCTATCTATCATCTATCTATCCACCTATCACCTATCTATCTACATATCTATCATATATCTATTCATCTATCTCATCTTAGCCATTGTGAAATTGCCTAATCTATTGTTTGAATTTTTTAAAAGTTTCTAAACTTGGAAAAGTTTCCAAATCAACCAGAGATGAAGATTACAGAGGTGTTTAACTAAACTAATAAGTAAAATTTTTTAAAGTAATTTGACTTATATACCTGCTAATAAAGATTGGTTTAACTTTTTCAATTTGCACTGGAATTAGATGGAGTTTGACACGTATAGTGGTAGACCTCACTAAAGAAACAATCTATTATTCCCAAATTTCTTGTTTGTGATTATTTTCTAAGAACGGATTAGAATCTCTCCATTATTTCAACCTCTTGTTTGTTATACTACATTTTATCTAATCACACCTGAAAATAAGAAGCAAATGCCAGAAAATGATATCAATACCCAAAAGATAGCAATGTATGAACATATTAAGCAAGGTACCATTTAAAGACTGTATGTACAGGTATTTACATATGAGTGTGTGCATGCATGTCTGTATGTATACATTTGAGGAGACTTCAGCATATTAACCATCTTAGATATGTGGCAGAGGAGAAGGAGTTAGGGGGAAATTTGGAAGAGGCTTCATCTTCTTGTGATAAGGAATGGTCACGCAACGTTCCATGAACAGACATAAGTAGTATGAGTACTCTGCATCAGTATAGAAGTGAGGTATATTCCACCCACTGAAGGCATTCCAGTAAATATGGCAACAAATAAGGACTTTTAATCTTCATTGGAGAGGACTTTGAGTATCAGAAAATAGTAATAAAATACACCAACAACCCATTATAATAATCCAGGCTTGGCCGAGAGTTTGGTCTAGTGGTAAAAGTGCTTGTCTACCATGCACGAAGACCCGGGTTCAATTCCTAGGTACCACACACATAGAAAAAAAAAGCCAGAAATGGTGCTGAGGATCAAGTGGTAGTGAGTGTTCTAGCCTTGAGAACGTCCAAGGACAGTGCTCAAGCCTTGAGCCCAAGCCCAGGACTGGCAAAAAAAAAAAGAAAAGAAAAGAAAAGAAATGCACTCCTTACCTGATTTGTCACTGTAATCCCACTGTGTATCACCTTTATAATAAACATTTAAAATAATAATCCAGGTTTTAACATTATAATGTACATGGTGTATGGTACATGGTGTATGATAGATTGATGGAGACATAGGTAGAGAGATGAGAGGTAGAAGATAGATAGATAGATAGATAGATAGATAGATAGATAGATAGATAGAGTAGACAAATGGGTCCTGATCTCAGGATTTTGATTGCCATAAAATTCTCTTGTAATTACAATCACTAGTCATCTCAAAGAAATGTACTTTTGCATATACAAGCAAAAGTCTTCATAATAGTTTAGGAGATTCTTCAAAAGCCCATCCAGAGTCCACTTGAAGTTTTATTAACTCTTAAGATAAAATCATTTTCTTTTTTTCTTTCTTTCTTTCTTTCTTTCTTTCTTTCTTTCTTTTTTCCTTCTTTCTCTCATTTTGTTGTTGTTTTTGTTGTTGCTTAGTGTTATACAGGGGTATAACAGGGGTTATAGAGGGGTTACATTTACATTTGTCAGATAGTGAGTACTTCTTAAAGACTGTTACCCCTTCCCATGTTTTTCTCCCACTTTCCTGCCCCCAACCCCCACCAAAGTTGTAAAGTTCACTTCCATTGTTTTGTGACTATTGATGTTAGACTGGTTTGACCTTTATCATTTTGTTTTTCCCCTTCCCTTCCCTGATTCAAATAAACAAATAAATATATATACAATGTACCAGGTAACAAATTCAGATACAGCAACAACAAGGGATAAACCATAAGGGCAGAAAAAAAAGAGTGAAGAAATAACTTCTCATAGTACATTCAAAACAATAAGCACAAGAATAAATCTCTTGTTTCCCTGTCCTGGAGTTCATTTCACTTAACCTCATCCTATATGCCAAGACAAAAACTCTTATCTCTTTTCAGCTTTCCTCCATATTTTAAAATCGTTAACAGCATTTTATGGAAAAGTCATTAGTTCCAATTAGGCAGTGTCTATAATTGTCTCAAGTCATAATAATTTGTCTTTTACAATCATCCTTTTCTTGGAATTTCCTTTGCCAAATACCATATGGTAAATTCAAGTGATGTTTTAAAGTTTATCTTATTTAAATATTTAGTAATGTCTCAGATTGGTCACCATTCTTTTATTTTTATTTTAATTAATTAATTTATTTATTTGCCAGTCCTGGACCTTGAACTCAGGGCCTGAGCACTGTCCTTGGGCTTTCTCAAGGCTAGAGCTCCAACACTTGAGCCATAGTATCACTTCCGACTTTTAGCTATGTATGCAGTACTAAGGAATTGAACCTGGGTCTTAGTGCATGCTATGCAAGCACTCCACCACTAGGCCAAACTTCCAGCCCAGACTCTTCTTTTTTTATAATGGCTCTCTTTCATGTCTCTCCTTCATCGGCTCTGTCTATTTCTTGTCAGCATCATTTCCTGAATATTTGTGCTCACTGAAGTTCTGTCATTATTCTCTCAGCTTGTCTAATTCTGTACTCTACTCATTGTCAGAATTGTTCACTTTCAGCCTTTCAAATGCCACTAATGATTTCCAAATATCTATCATCAACCCAGACTTTTCTTCAAGACTGGCATTTTTAACTGCCTTTGAATATCTCTAATTGAATGGCTCACACTCAAGGAATACAACTCAACATAATCGAATTGAATTTTTTTCAGCTTCAGTGTACTATTCCTTCTTTCATATGCCTTTGAAGGATGGTTCGGTGTATTTATTTAACCTCCTTACAAAAAATACTACTTGCTGTTGATTGAAAACTTTCTACACTCTCTGTTGCCTTCAGGACAAATTTTAAAGCACCCTAAAAAGATCTGAATGTCATTTCAGGTACAGTTTTTATATAGATTTTCAGGTGTTCTTTTAGAATAAAGCAGATTCCTATCTCCATGCAACAACCAAATGGAAAATATTCTTTCCTTCCTATGTAAATTATAGCTTATCTAATTCTGGTTGTTGCTTATTACCATTTCATATAATTTACTTCAGATTTACTTTTTGTCTCTATCTCTGACTTCACACAGCTTGATTAGATCCTTATTTTCCCATGCTGCACATCATCAACCTTATCCCTGTCAGCACATGGTTTCTCTTCACGTTCTACATTGCTAGATTTTGCATGATGCATGGAAATCAAGAATTATAAATCATCACATTATTTATGAATGATATCCCAAATAACATTCAATTTTAAAATGTCCTTTGCATCCTTTAATATCCCAATGAAGATTTTTCTATAACAATTTTTAGAGGAAAATTCATCATCATCATCATTGGAAAATTAAAAACAAATTACCTGTATAAAATTATTTGCACCCTACTCATTTTAAAACCATCCTCCCTCCTCATCTTGTTTTCCCCCTTCCCTAACCTATTTCAAATAAACTAATAAAAATATATACAATATACCAGATAACAAGATAAGATGCCAGAGTTATTTAAGTAAGTATTTTTAATTGAATTTTATCCTTGGGATAATATATAGATGGATTACAGTTAAATTCATCAAATAGTAGATGCATTTCTTCTCGCACATTGACACCCCTTCTCATATTTTTTTTAATTTTTTCAATTTTTTATTGCAATGTATAGAGGGATTACAGTTATATTCACCAGATAGTAAGTTTATTACTTCTCACACATTAATACTCCCTTTTATGTTCCCATTTCCCTCCACATACCCCCTCCCAATCATCTTGTTTTTCCCCCTTCCCTTTGCTATTTCAAATAAACAAATAAACGTATATACAATATGCCAGGTAACAAAGTCAGATAGAGTAACAATATGAGATTAACCAAAATGCAAATAAAAACAAGATAAATAACATAATACATTAAGAACAACAATCACACAGTTCTTGATGATGGCCATTCTAAATGAGATAAAATGGAATCACAAAAATATTTTGAATTGCATTTCTTTCACGGCCAGAGATGTCAAGCATTTCTTCATGTGTCTATAGGTCCTTTTTATTTCCTCTTCAGAGAAGTCTCTCTTTAAGTGTTTAGTCCACTTTTTAATGGGATGGTTGTTTATTTGAGGATTTGTTTTTGAGAGATTCAATTTTTTTAGCTGTTGATATATTTTAGATATGAGGCCTTTGTCTGTTGTATGGTTAGTGAAGATCTCCCACTCTGTGGGCTGTCTATTTAACTTGCTAACTATTTGACTTTGCCATACAGAAGCTCGCAGTTTAGTGCAGTCCCATTTGTCCAAACTTTCTTTTGGTTGTTGTGTTTCTGAGTCTTCATTAAGAAAGTTTCTTACTGTGCCAAGGAGTCCTAGTGTATCTCCTATTCCTTCTTGTAATGTTTTCAGGGTATCTGCTTTTACATCAAGGTCTTTGGTCCATTTGGAATTGATCCTGGTGCAGGATGACACATAAGGATCCAATTTTAGTTTTCTACAGGTGCTTAACCAATTTTGCTAGCATCATTTGCAACCATATATGTTTATCATGTGGTTTGACTCTGCTCTCATTGGAAAATTGTTATCTGTGTTTCTTTCCCCCTTGAAAACAGGGGAGCGTGTGACTATTACCAAACTTTGTGCTGTGGTGACTATCTGTGACTTCTAAATCTAGATCATAAAAAGTGAATCCACCTTATCTTGTTCTACACCTTGCTCTCAAAGATTCTCTTGCCTTGTATGCCATTGTTAGGCTACCATAACATGAAAAACCCTAAATTCTCACACTTACCAATATTCCATGGAGAATCCATTAGACCATATACTCACAAAGAAATATAAATTTCTTACATCTGCAATGTAAGGGAATTTCACTATGATATTTCCATACATTATTACATTGTAATTTTGAAAAAAATACAATAGTATAGATATACCACAACCTTTGTTTTCCCTCTCATTGATCACTTTCTAATTTATTCTCCATTTATATGTTATATGCATGTCTCATTACTATTATTATCAGATTAGTGCTTTAAATAATTTAAGTTTTACCATGATTGTTTTACTCAGTAAGTAGATACTGAGTATCTCATACTTCCATGCTTCCATGCTTGAGTTTTCTATGTTTGTGTCCAACACATTTATGACTCATCAGAAGACCATGGCTAATAAATAATCTGTATATAATCAGCATTTTGGATTATCCTGAATTATTTCACCTATCTGGAAGCAGTTAAAATTAGTGATCAATTTGGAAATGAACATTTGCTTCTTCACTGTCTAGAGCATGCATTTGTGCTCAATGCCCTGAAACTTGAAACCATATCCAAAATAAAGTTTATCCATGTGAATTATTTTAAATATTCAATTTGCTGCCCACACATATTTCCTCATGGCTTTTCATGTTATTGTAATGTTTTTAAGCGGTATTGCATACAGAGGATAGTAATAATCACTATCAATTTAATACAATTTGTGCTGTCAATTGTCAGTTATTCATCTGACATCTGTAATATCAAACTAATTAAGTGATCACAAATAAATTTGAGTCATATTCTGGATGACTGACTTAGAAGTGATATAATTGATACTGAGAACTATCAGTAGCATAAATTAGGCAAATAACATTAGAAATAGCTTCTTTAGGTACTGGCCTGGAAAATACAGGGATTAGCATTTCTGTATTTTCTTTTACTCATCTGTAGGACTTATAGTAGAGCAAGATTCTCATCACAACATTCTATGATTCTTTAATGATCAACTGAGGGACTCTGACATTAGAAGTCTTTCTAATCAAAGAAGCATTTGTGTGGAAAAAAATATAGGCATGGACTATTTTTTAATAGGAAACTTATTTTCTTTTAAAGAGGAGGAAATGTTTTAGAAGCTTTCAGTATTTTTATTTATATTTTTCACTGCCCTGGTATGGCTTTTACATTTGTTGTCATCAAAGGCTGAATGGTACAACATAAAACACTTTGCAAGTTATCTTCCCTTAATACACAATGATTATAACAAACAGCTCTTCAACATCATTCACCTATGCTTAGTTTTAACTCCAGATTTCAGAATATATTCATAACATTCCTAGGTTACATACTAATCCCATATAAAGCAAGAACATTGACACATTATATACCAATGACCAATGTATCTTGTGAGAATTGATGGGTATAAATTTGTTTCAAAGATCCATACTCAGGAACTATGTAGCTTCATTGTGCCACAGCTTATTTTCTTTCTTTCCTTTTCCTTTTTTTTTTTTTTTTTTTTTTTTACTTCCGCCAGTCCTGGGTCTGGGCCTGAGCCCTGTCACCGGGTGTTCTCAAGGCTAGAGCTCCAGCAACTGAGCAACCGTACCACCTCTGGATTTTTTCAATGTACGTGGTACCGAGGTAGGCCAAATTGCTGACCCCGACAGTTTATGTTTGTGTGTGTGTGTCTTAGGGCTTCTTGAACACTGGGTCTGGGTGCTGCCTTTGAGCTCTTCAGCCCTTGAGTCACAGCCTCACTTCCCATTTTTAGGTGATTAATTGGCGATAGGAGTCTCACTTTCTTTAGTGCCCAGCCTGGCACTGAAAGTGATCCTCAGATCTCATCTTCCTGAGGAGCTAGGATTACAAGTGTGAACCGATGAGCCCAACTCACAGCTTACATTTTTTTAGTACAGTAATGTATAGTTAGAAGAAAAATAATATTAACCTTAACAAATAGTGTTCACTATTTGATAAAATTGTTTGATATTGAGTTCTATAACCAATGATTCTGATTAATTTTATTTGAACTATGTATTAATACATGCCCCACAGAAAGTTTGCATATATTTTTCACATCTTTTATCTTTTCTGCAAGTAAAATATAAGAGAAACTGACTAAAATTTTGCCAAAACACTTTTTTTTTTCTGCTGACCTTAGGACTATTGTGTGCATGCTCAGGCTGTCTTATAATTAGATCTTGCCATAAGGGTTATTCTTTCTAGTGGAAGGTGAGAGAAATTTGTGTCTGTTCAGGACTAAAGTTCCTTGAGAAATATATTTGCTTCCTCCAGTCTCCCCTTACAAACTCTGGATGAAAAACCCAAGGTAATGGCACTGCACAGGCTTTGTGCCACAGAGCTCATAGAACAAGGTAACCCACTGGCCATCATATTGGAATATAGAGAAAGGGAACCACAAGCTTCAGTTGGATTTTATCTATTTGGCATGTGAAATTGTTTTTGCCTTCTTGCAGCCTCTTAGTATCAAAACTATTGCAGTACACAAAAGATTAATTGTTATCATTTACTTGACCTTGCATATTTTTTATAATTTATGCTTAAATACTCCTTCGCTTTAGTATGTGATCTTAAAATATTTATCTTTATGGACCAATATATCTTTCATTTAAATATAAATTTTTATAAGACAGGCATTATTGTCATTCCATCAGTCATGCCAGTTGACATTCAGAATACGTAGAGATGAAAAACTGTTCACTAATGTACACATTAGCATGTATACTATATATATGATATGTTCCAATGAGATGATATAGAAATAAATTCATACTTAACATAAAATGAACAGCAGAAGCACTTGTAATAGTAGTTACCATAATCTATATGCCTCTTACTGATGTTTGGAACTAAGACTCAAAAGGCGATTTTAACTCCCTTGAGCTCACTGCACTTGACAATTTGTGAGATAAATATTCTTTATCTTGAATGATTAATCATCAGAAACAGGAGGGAATGATAACAAGATAAAACTGTATTTGTACTTGTATTAAGACTTTGTGCTTCAACATAGAAAGTCATTTCGTCTTTTTCCCCCTATTCTTGTTCTATACATCCTTCTTCAGAATGTCCCAGCACTCATGGTCAAAGTGGGATAATGATGTGGCAGGATTTGTATCCTTTGGGAACTTATTGGAAATGCAACTGCTTGGATACCTGTCAAATCTGAGATTTGGTAACTCTGGGATTTGTAAACAATATAGGTTCTAATAACCTATTTTAGATATTTTCTTATATGCTAGATTTGATTACCTCTAATCTCGAGAATGAGTATGAGAGTTCTTTTTTCAAATGAATTCCTTCACTTGATGCCTTCTGTAAAATTGATTTTTCAAAATGCCTTTCTTAATTTTGTGTTATTTATACCTTTTACAATGGTGTTCTTAATGGGAGTCTGGTTTATATGATACACTGTTACTTTCTCATCAAAATATTCTTTGTTCTATGGTTATTTCCAGCCTTCTATTTTTATTTCTGTGATGTCTTTTATAAGGTAGCCTGTCAACTATTTTGTGTCATCTAAATGTACACATGATGCTCACAATTTGACATCAGATGGTATTTTGATTGGCAGTCTAGACTTTTGCTAAAATGGGTGTACTATCTAGAAGTTATTAGAAGTGCAAAAATTAAGTATCAATTAAAATCTTGGTGACCAGATCCATGGATGATAAATTTGAACACAGTGTATGCAAAGTATTATTCCAACGGATGATTTAAAAAATCCTCATTTGTTTGTACTTCATATTTCACTCATAATTGTGATTCAGAATTTGAATGAAAATACAGAAGAGGAGGGGATAAATTCTGAATTTAACCCCACATTCCATCATAGAATCACAAATTCAATTAAATATTAACCCCAGGAAAAAGTCTTTTTCCAAAAAAAATGTACTTAACGAATTTTTCTCTGTTACCTCTGGATTCTTTGCTCTGCACTTAAGTAAAACACACCTTTTAGATATTTTATTTTTCTTGCACTCTAAGGATCTGCACTACCCCACAATTTATTTTCAGTGTTTAATCTGGCGTCCAATCCCATCATTTATGTCTTCTACATTGTCACCAAACCCATTCATTGGTTCCTTCATTGAAACCTTTCCTTTCTGTACTAATTTATTTTTCTCCTTATTCCTTCTCCTGTGCTCTATATGAATGGATTTCAGGGGCAGTGGGAAGAGAAGCAGGGAGGGGAGAGAGTGAGGGCGGGAGACAGAGAGGGAGAGAGAGAGAGAAGGTTTAAGAACAGGTAATTCAAGTACAGCCAGAGAAATCGAGGTCCTGCTCTAGAAGTACCCGAGGAACTGGAGGGTGGACATCTGGGAGAGACCAGACTCTGCTTGAAGCTCCAGCCATGCCTTCTGGCTGGGACTGGCACACACACCATGTATTCCTTCTCAGCAAGAACGTGAAGCATAGGACAGGCTTGATGAGCTAAAGCAAAGTGACAAATGCCACCACACCCTCGATTGGCCTCAGGTCCTCCCTACCACGGGAGACTACAATGTCCCCGATTCCAGGAAGACGGGGGAAGCAGGCTGATTCCAAGCATGATGAGCTCTGAAGGCCAGAAAGCCAGAAGGTGCCAAGTCAATGCCTGCACTCCACGGTGCGTGCCCACACTTGTCTCCCTATTGTGTGGGAGAAGCCCAGAGCGGGGAGAAGGTGTGGGGTGAGGGGGAAGAGTACCCCATTTCCACGCGAGCCCATCCCTGGCTCTCCCCATCGCCTGGGGCGCTACGATCAGCCTGAACCTCAGCAGATGGGGAGCGAGGAGTGAACCCGCGAGCGCGCGTGTGTGCGTGAGGAGGAGAGCAAAGACGTGATTACTTCAGAATTTATTTAAGGGCCGGTGGAAACCACTGCAGCAGCTTCCAGGGGAAGCCCTTCCAGAGGAAGAGGAGGTGGCGGCTGCCAAGGAGGAGGAGGGGAGGAGACCAGGCATCAGGCAGGCATGCAAGGAGGGAACAGGCTGTAGCATCCTCTCCGGCTCTGGGCAGGTTGGTTTCTGGCTTCACCCAAGCCAGCAGACAGACAGACACAGAGCTGGAAGGAGGTGGGGCGGAATGGGCAAGGAGAGGTGGAGGGGAGGTGGGGAGGGGGGAGAGATGCTGGCTGCTTCCCTTCTGGGAAAAGAAGTGAAATCAGACACCCTGAATGTAGAGACACTCTAAATGTAGAGACACCCTAAATGTAGAGACGGGCCAGGCGCCAGGAGGAGAGGAGTCCAGCTTCAAGCATCCCTGAGAACTCATTTTCTGACACCTCTTAGCCTGAACCCTCCAGGCATGTGTGGGCTCCGGGTGGCGTGGGGGGAGGGGGGAAGACTAGGTGGAGAACTTCCCTCCTCACGCCTTTTCCCAAAGTTCCATCTGGGAGGACATCTCTTCCCTCCACCCAGTGGCCCAGGAACTGAACTGGAGTGGACAGTAGTGCCACTTGTTTTAAGTTTCTGAAAGTCCACCATTCCCTCCCCCCTCCCCCGTCCCTCGATCACCACCCCTCCCACCCCACCCTGCAATCCCACCCCTTCATTCTCCAACTACCCCCTCCACCCCCCCTCCCAGGTTGGTTCCTTCTGGGGCTCCAGCTGCACGCACAGGAGCTCTGGGCTGCTCTGGCAAAGGGGCCGCGGCTGCTTTAAGAAGCGCCTCCCCCTCTCCCGGCTTTGACAATGGTCTGAGCCGAGAGCTCTGCTTCCCCAAGCAAAATTTGTAATATGCCATTTTTTTCCCTCCTCCCCCTCCCCGCCCCCCGCGATGGATGCTTCTCCTTTTGGCTGCTGACGGAGCCGTGGGAAGATGCCGAGGCGCCGCCACGCCACACAGCCCCGGCACGGTCGGGGAGAGCGCGAGGGGCCCGCGGGTGTCTGAGCTGCTTCTCTCCGCCCCTCGCTAGGGACCTGGTCCACCGCCGCTGGGCGTGAGCCTAGCCGCTCTTCGAGCCGGGGAGACTGCGGTTGTCACTGATCCCTTCCAGAAGCAGCAGGACCCGAACTCACAGACCTTAGGTACAGACCCTGCAAATCCCGTAGTCCCCGGATTTCCTCTGGTGCTGGGTGGATTTCTCTGGAATCACCTCCTTCCCCCACCCCCCCATCCCGGCCCCACCCCACCCCCAGGGAAGGTGAGAGCACTGGGAGGGACCTTTTTGCTTTGCATGCATCCATCCTTTCATCCCTCCTCCTGCCCCTCTCTCTCTCTCTCTCTCTCTCTCTCTCTCTCTCTCTCTCTCTCTCTCTCTCTCTCTCTCTCTCTCTCTCTCTCTCTCTCTCTCTCTCTCTCTCTCTCTCTCTCTCTCTCTCTCTCTCAGCAATTATTTCAGTGTGGAAAAGATGAAGTCAACTTCTTCAGGGTGGTGATAGGGGGTGTGGCCGGGAGAGAACTGTCCAGCAGTGCAGCTGGCCCTGGCGAGCCGCTTCTGAAGCCATCTGTAAATGCACAGCCATAAAAGAAAAGTGCAAATGTTTCTGTTGGGAGGTGATAGGGATTTTTTTTCCTCTCCTTGCTGAAGACAAGGGGATTTCAGAGTTAAACAGGAGGAAGCATATTCATGCCATGCAATCAGACAATGGCTAGGATTTCTCTCCTCGCTCCTGGTGGGTTAGCTGAGGTGGAGCTGGGGTGGTGCTAAGGAGGAAATTGTTGCAGAAGAAACTCATCAGGCTAGAATTGAATCTCAGCAGAAAGGACAGTCCATATTCTAGTGATAGGATGAAACAAAGTTAGTCATTGCTAGAAATGAATAAAAGCTATTGGAACCCTACCATCACTGGAGGGGTAGTGGTTGGATGGCATATTGGATCTTGAAATCGTTAGGGATAGTGACTCTGTTGAGCATTCAAAACTTTTATTTTGAAAGCTGAGGGATTTAGGAGACAGTCAAGGTTATGTGCTAACAATATGGGAGTTGGTTTCTCTGCTCTAAAATTCTTCAAGCTAAATTTAAACAGTGGGATAATTAAATCAAGCAGGCTTAATTTTTTTCCACCTTTTATAATGAAATTATCAGTGTCTCAACCTAGATCTTGACATCTTTAGATAATCTAGTGAACAAGTTATCGATATCTCTAGACAATGTTAACATAATTAACACATCAAATTAACTAGTGGTGGTGTGTGTGAAAGGACAAAGATCCCATCAAATTGCTCTTATTGCCTTTCTAATTTTACAGGAATTATGTGATTCTTTTTGCATTTTCTAAAACTAGAAAAGACTAAAAAAATTAAAAGTGGTATATCTGTGAAATGCTTAAGTACTAAAAGAACATACTCTTCTGAAGCATGCAAGTAGGAGAATATCTGCTATACATTTTTCATTGCTTCTAAACCTCAAAATGTTCATTTGAGTGTTATTTTTAATAAATAATGTAATATTTGCAGTTCAGGTTATGAACATTGATTCTTCTTGTAGACATGTTTTTTTTCTTCCTTTCTGATTTTGATGAGAAGATTCTGATTTTTTTCATTTGGATTGGCTGTAAAGAAAAAGTAGCAGGTAGTCCTTTTTTCCTAATCAACTTCTTGGTAGTGTGAATTTTATGAATTTGGGAAGTTCTGAAATATATCTAAAGAATTAAATATTTAGGCTTAGAAGAAGAATGAGACATAAAGGTAAAATAATCTTCCTGCAAAAATGAATTTTGGCCACTTTGTAATGGAAATAAGGCACTGAAGTTATAATTAACTTTCATATTTTTATGTTATCTCGGACTCTTGTAACTCATTGGATATTTAAAGTGAGATTCTCAAGAATGTAATTTCATTCCTATATTATAGGAGATGAAAGTGAAAATTTTAAAGGTAGCTGACTTCATTTCATGTTTTTTGGAGTGGAATGAATTCAATTCTTCTGAATGTAGATTTGGTAGTCTTCTGAAGTCATATAGTAGCTTCTCATCATAGCTGATTTTGACTGATCATATCAATGACAACATTGTTTTACTGAACTAAAACCTCATATATGAGAATGTCCAGTGTCTGACTATTAAGAAGTTGCATAGAATATCATATTGAATTCAGGTGAAAGTTCACGTAGTAATTATAGTAGTAGTTATACTTTTCCATAGAATATAAGGCTGTTGAATTTCAAGGTAGAGAGGTACTAAGGGCTTTATTTTTTTAAGAAAGTTATGATTTAAATAAAAAGTAATTTTTAAATAACTTCAAATTAAAGTTTCATTGTATTATGATGCAATTTTTCAGAATGCTATTCTTTCTTCTAATACTTTATTTTAGCTTAAGTGTCAAAAATGTACACATTGGCTTATAATAATTGTTTCTCAAAATGTCATGGTTGCTCAATACATAGATTCTAAGCATGACCCATGAAGTTATCACTTTCAATTAACAAGTGCCATTTAAATGATCCAAGTTTTTTATTTTGTTTTCCAATGTCTTTTCAATTAATATGAAGAAAATATATAGCAATTTCTCTATGTAATTTCTTTATGTTTGTGAGAGTTTTTGAGTGAACACCAAAGGTATAAGAACAGAAAATAATTGTATGTTTATGTAGTAAATAGTTAACATTATTATGAAATATCTAAGTAAGTGAATATGCACATTTAATCTACATGTGTATTCTGTACTTTGGTGTAAATAGAAAACAAACAAGAAAAGTACTGCCTTCAGGTAGCTCAGTCTTTTTACATTGAAACATTGAAAATGTTTCAAAGCATTTTAAATAATTCTAAAATCATCAACATTTTGATTTTTTTGTGCCTAGGTTATCAGTAGAAAAGCAACTTTATTTTTAAAGTTATTTTTTTAATTCTCATGAGACCATAGCCAAACACTTCACATGTAAATACATTTTCTCTCCTTAATAACTTAATTTAAATGAAGACTCATATGAAAAGTAATTAATTCTTAAGTTGTAAAACCTTAAATTAAAAAAATCATCAGAAGAATTTACTTATGGACAAGAATATTAAGCAGAAAAATGAATTGACTTTACATTATAAATCCAGAATGCTCCCGGATAAACAGCAAAACCAGCCTTTCTCCATACCAGTTTTTTGCAAAACCATGCCTCTTAACTACTAGCTCCTGGCCATTCAACAACATCTGAAATCAAGATAAGTTCTAATATACTTTTTTCAGGGTGAAAAAGAAAATAAAGCACTTCTGATTGTTGAGATGTCACATAATTGGACAATATTGCAGCTTGGTGTCTCTACTGTCAATTTTAAAGCAAACTCATAAGTGATTTTTAAAACTATTTTAAATAATTCATTTATTTGATGACTGAGAAATTGTGACTAGCAGCTGAGATGTAAAGTTAGTATATTAGCTAATATAATTTACCATATCTGTTTTGTAGAATATTTGGAATAGTGTTAATTTGTACTGCTTGGACAGAAACAACACAATACATCTAACAGGAAACAAGGGGATATTGAGTGTAATATATATATATATATAATTAGCAAGACAATTATCAAGGAAACTCAAGGGCTTTGCCCTATTTCATATTTCAGAGTATGTATAGTCTAGCCATATGGCTTATCAGCTTTTTGTAGCATTCTTAAAAAATGTAGAAAGACACTTTCAAAAACTATATGTATATATAGTTGCTCTGGAGACATCTGTTAAAATATAATAAATCCCAATTCACTTGATTACTTAAATCATTTAAAAATATTTCTTTCCAATGTATGTAAGGTCCAGACAATGCTGTTCTTTATTTACAATGTAATAACAAAGAATATGGAGAGCAGTCTGGAAATGTGTAAGGATCAGTGTTTCTTTAAATATTTAGGAAGCTGTTACAAATGGGAGTGATTAGTTGCTAAGCTGTCTAGTAATTTACATAGCAGATGACACCTGGCATGCATGAAGCAAGTCAGTCACTTGGCCTAAGACTACACTTTCTATACTGATACTTTGCTTTGCCTCCTGAAGATACCATTACAGTAGTGAGATTTTGAAACAACATTGAGATAGACTTAGTCATTATGTTTGAAATAAAGCTTTTTGGGTTGGATGGCTATAAGAAATGATGTTTTGTAATTTATGTTAAATGTTTCCTTTCTTGCTTGACTTTTAGTTTTTAGATTACTATGTAAACTGTTTCCTTTTAAAGTTTAATATGAGTTTGTGTTTTAAAAAGCTACAGGTAATTTTCAAGGTGTGATAGGATTTTAATGGGAGCCTGTATAAGTTAAACTTATGAAAGGGATCACTTTTTCTATAGTGCATTCAAGGTTATTTAATTAGGTTTAAAAGTAAAGTGTCTGATTTATAAAGTATTAAACACATTTGAATTTTGTCTTTCAGTCTGTAGTTCATCTCGATATATTAATAAAATAGGTTTGTTCTCATCAAAAAAATAGGTAGTTACACAGTGTAAGAGAGTTGCAAAGTCGCAGGAAGTCAACGGGTGGCAATATAATAACTGATAAGCCATTTCTACAAACTGACATAGGTGAGGTGAATCATGGGGAACAAAACTAAGAAGCAGGTGGAGTCAAGTTGCGTGTGTTATGGGACATGCCTGATGTGCCAGGGTAGGGGGAAGGCATGTCGTTGAAGGAGGCAAATGGTTCGTATCTTATTGTGGCCAAAAGAGTTGGGTTGGACGTGGGCAATAAGGAAAGGAAAGGAAAGAGTGGTTAACTGGCTGAAATGTTCAGTGAGCCAAGAGTCTGGTGGCAATATAGAAAATCATCTCTCTTCTAACATCCCCCCCTTGTGTTTGCTTTCTTTAAGCAATGATGTGTGAAGTGATGCCCACGATTAATGAGGACACTCCAATGAGCCAAAGGGGGTCTCAAAGCAGTGGCTCGGACTCAGACTCTCATTTTGAGCAGCTGATGGTGAATATGCTAGATGAACGCGATCGTCTTCTAGATACCCTGCGGGAGACTCAGGAAAGCCTGTCCCTTGCCCAGCAAAGGCTACAGGACGTCATCTATGACAGAGATTCACTCCAGAGGCAGCTCAATTCAGCCCTGCCACAGGTAGGAATGAGGTGCCTTGGTATTTCTTGTTGTGACGGAGGACGTAATTGCTGCGTTTGGGACCATCTCCACTGCTTTCCTCCTGTATAGGTGCTATAGATATTTTCATGAGGAACATTCTTAAGAATAGATGGTTAGATTACATGACATTCTGTCTCACAATCGTCGTGTAATGACAGGTGTGTGCAGAGTAAGTTATTGTCTAGTTTCTTCCTTGGAAGCGCTTTTCTATATGCTTTGATGAAGCAAGAAAACCACTTATGAATCAGCTTTTCAAGGCCAGGATTGGGGATTGATTACCTTAATTTTTTTTAACAGAATTAAGACATTTAAAATGTCTGCTTTGGTTTTTCAGTTGGGTATTCTGTCTTTGGAAATGTTAGTTCTTTGGAAGTCTATATTATTATTATTATTATTATTATTATTATTATTATTTAATTTGTCTTTCTTTAAAAATACACAGCACCTCCTTTAAAACTCTTAGCGTTTGAATCTTTCCTCTCACAAGATACTTTACTAGGTTCTTTGTATTTGTAAAGTACTTTAAACATTGAGAAAAGCCAAGTCAGCGTTAATTTCCCCAAAATAATGTTGCTAGATTCATTATTTTTGAATACAAATCTGTCTTCTCTGAAAAACATTTTAATGATGACCAGTTTATTTATGAAAAGTTAATGGTGAAGATAAAAATATTTACATGAGTATACTTTTACACATAAGGAAAAGTATAGAATATGAGTAAGATTTTAATAATCATTGCAAATAAGCTACAATTTCTTTGAAATTCAAGATTTGGGGATTGCATAAATATTTCAGTGTGTTCCCATTCTCTTTATGATCTTAGTGAAAGTTACAAAAATGTGACCCTACATGTAATGTTCTACAATTACATTTGCTATCTGTGCTAATCTAAAAAGTGTTCAGTATCAATTTTAACCCTATCAAGATAATTCTAAGTTAAGACTGAAAATATTTTCTTCCTATAAAATGACAGGTCATTACTTCCAAAGAATGTGGTAAAATTAAATTATCAGAATAAGCAGAATAAGATATTTTGGAAGAAAAAGTGAAAAGTATTTTCATACTGAACTGTATACATAACTTGTATACATGAACTTTTCTGAAAGGTACAAGAACAAAAATATTAATTTTAGCAACTCAGATTAAAAATCAAGATCATCATGCCATGTAATATATTTTTGATTGTAATTATGCACAGTGCATCCAAATTCCTAGAAGCCCAAGTTATGTTCACAAGTTTGGTTTTTACCTGATTTTCTACTTGGGGTTTCTTTTTACTGGTTATCTAAGGAATTATTGGATACACCATTTGATTTCTGCAAGTGTTTCTTCACCTGGAAATATTAAGTAATATCTATTTTTAAGACTAGACAAAAAGAGATGGATGCACATTTCTCAGACAACTGGGAAATGTCACAGTTTCCATGAGTTGATTCCCGTATATCCTGGTGAGGAATTATGTTCAGAGTTAGTGTTGGCCTTGTAAAATTTTAAGATATAAAGTAGAGGGAAGTTGGAGAAAGTGTCAGATTCTTCTCTAAAGATCCTTTTATTCTGTAGGTAAATCTTTTTGCTCTGCTTCTTGACTTGCTCAATAAACCTGGTCCAAGTACTTAATTCAAATAATGATAGAAACTGCCTCACAGGATCATTATGAGAAATAGATGAATTGGAACATGTCAAATGATCAGTTCAGACTCTCACAGATAGTACATGCTCAATAAATGTTAAGTGAAGTTATTGTTGCAGTTATCATTATGGCAGTTATTATCACCAAGATCTTCAGCCAGCCTTAACTGCACAATTTTGCAGTTAAGATCTAAGATCACCAAAATGCCAAACTGCTCTCAATCTTTATCCAATTATTTACATTTTATTATTACTAAAAAGCTTAGCTACAGTCTTCTAGTCTTGGCAACCCTCCACTTTCAGGATATCTAGTGTCACACATCTTTACTATGACAAACAGCATCCCTTCCTACTGTGTTGAGATTATAACATCTGGATGGAGCTACTTTATTGGTAGTGATACCAAAGGGCAACACACCAAGGTTCTTTTTGTTTTTGTTTGTTTGTTTTCAATCTTTTGCCTTGAATTATGAGCCCTGGTACTGCACCTAGGTTCCATTTGCTCAAAGCTAGCATCCTACCACTTGAACTCCAGCACCACATTGGATATTTAGTGTGATTAATTCGAGATAAAAAGTTTCATTGACTTTTCTGCATGGACTGGCCTTGAACCACAATCCTCAGATTTCAGCTTCCTTAGTAGCTAGGATTACAGAAGTGAACCACTATCACTGGGCCACAACAAAGGTCGTTATCACTTGCACACATTCAAAGTAGCTTTTACCCACCATTTTAGCTATTCTGTTCTCTTATGTTGCTTTTCTTCGTTCCCTGTAGTTGCTCCCTGTTCCATATGCAAAGGGTAGTTGCTTGCAGCCCTTATTTCACCAGGCCTCTTATTTAAGGTATCAAGTGCTATTTATAATTAAGCATCTATTATGTTCTTCCAAAAATATAGTTCTGCATGCAACTAATAGATACTTGTTTTTGTAAAGAATCTGATGAATCCTTTCCATGTTTGCTACTCCTTCAAGTATCTATGTCAAGCAACATGAATCATTTCCATTGGCATTCCCGTGGTCTTAATTCCTCATTGTCATTCATTTTAGAGACTACTCAGTCTTTCCCTCCATTCATTATCATTTCTGTACATATGATGCTCTTTTTCTATTTGTGTTCCTAACCTTAATGGTTGCTCTTTTTTAGACTAATGATTCACTCTAAATTCAAGAATCCCGCCTTTTAATCTTTAATATCTCTTTCAATGATTTTCCTTCTTTATTATCCTCAGCAATTCTTCTCTATCAGCTGCAATTTTTGATGTCATGTCCACTTCGATACCTTATAATGAAAATGATAGATACAATGACAGGGAAAACTCCCTGTGGGTCTGTTCTTATAGTCTAGTTAATCCTTTTGTCATTCTAAGCATATTTTCTCCAATTTGTCTAAGTCTCAACTTCTTCATTCCCTTTGTATTATCTTAAGGTAGTTGTACAAAAAAGTTTTAATTCAAAATGTCAGTTTATAAGTGCATTATACAATGGTCAATACATGTCACCCCTTTTAATCATTCTCTTCTCTTTCTCTCAACAATATTATTCAAAAATAAAAATAAAAGTCACTAGATGTTCACATCTGTAAGCTTAGGTACTCAGGCAGCTGAGATCTAGAAGAGCAAGGCCTACACTAAAAGTGCACTAAACTCCATCTCCAAAATAGGTAGTAAAGAATAGGGCTGATATAGGTGTAAGTGGCTCATAACCCTAACTCCTTAGGAGGCTGAGATGTGGCGGTTTCCATTTGAAGCAAGACCAGAAATATAAATTTGGGTATCTAGAATGAACCAGCAGAAAGCCTGAACTGTAGGTATGTATCCAGTGCTAGAACAACAGGAAAGCAAGCTTGAGACCCTGACTTTAAACCACAGTGCACTACTACCAAAAGAAGGGAAGAAAAAGAGAGAGAGAGAGAGAGAGAGAGAGAGAGAGAGAGAGAGAGAGAGAGAGAGAGAGAGGGAGGGAGGGAGGGAGGGAGGGAGGGAGGGAGGGAGGGAGGGAGGGAGGGAGAGGGAGGGAGGGAGGGAGGGAGGGAGGGAGGAAGGAAGGAAGGAGGGAGGGAAGGAAGGAGGGAAGGAAGGAGGGAAGGAAGGAAGGAGGGAAGGAAGGAAGGGAGAAAGGAAGAAAGGAAGGAAGTAATGAAGAAAGAAAGAAAGACAAGAAGGAAGGACAGAAAGAAGGAAAAAAAGGACAATCTTACTTTTTGTTTTTGCTGTTGTTGTTGTTGACTATTGACTATAGGGCTCAAACTTGGTCTGGCACAGTACCTGGGCTCTTCAGCTCAAGGCTAGCTCTCTACCATTTGAGCCACAATGCCACTTCTGGTGGTTAATTGGAGATCACAGTCTCACAGACTTTAATGTTGTGGCTAGCTTTAACCATGATCCTCAGATTTCATCTTCCTGAGTAGCTAGGATTACAGTCTTGAGACACCAGTGCCAGGCTACTTTCTCTGATTTGTAACCCTAGATCCAATGTTTTGATGCTTCAGTCTTCTTTAATTTTTCTCTCCATATTTTTATTCCTGAGGGAATATAATTTCTCATCAAACAGATCCTTCCATATTAAATGGTAAATTTAAGATTTGTTTTATTAGCACCCATATAATATTTAACATTCCCACTATGCCAAACAAGATTACTTTAAGCATTTGGATGATAAAATAGTCTTTTTTCTGTATGTTTATTGTAAGGTTAATCAATGATATATATGACTTTATTTGCTGGCAAGACTATAATATAGTACATACTAATAGTAAGACCAGTAAGCTAGTATTTAATAATTCTCTAAGAGCAAGGTGAAAAAGACAAATGAGACAGGATTTTGATGAGCCTTTGATTTTTAGAATGGATTATTATACTAATTCTTCACCTATACGTGATGGGATGAATCCCTTTCTTAGCCAAGTGTTAGGGACTTCAGGAAAAGGGATTATTACCAATCTAAGCCCATCTTCTTTATGTTGGTTATAGTAAACTTTGCTAGACACTTGAAGACAAATAAGTCAGTAAAAGCATTTCCAATGATTATTCCTAAATTCTATCAAGGCAAAAAATGTATTAATGACATGAGCTGATTATTGGAGTGAACATAACTATACTGAATGTAATTAATCAGGGATATCAAATCTTGGTGGTTATGATACTGTAAATTTGCTTTTAAGGTAATTTCTCATTAGATCTCATTTCTAAGCAAAAAAATATGAGTTACAAAAAAAATCTTCTGTTACTAAGGGCAATACCTGGATATTAGTTTCAATATGACTGACTAAGCTCCATGACAATGGAAAACCACTAAAGTACTGAGATGTTTGGTCACTGCCTTATAAAAGGGGTGATTCTATTTCCTTCTAATTGTTTTCATATTCTAAAGAATTTTAAGTGATTATGCCCTGTACACATTTTAGATTTATTCATTTAATTGAAAGTATTTAATAACAATTACTATTTGTGTGTGTATGTGGTGTGTGTGTGTGTGTGTGTGTGTGTGTGTGTGTGTGTGTGTGTTAGTTCTAGGGTTTGGACACAGGGTCTAAGTGCGGCCATAAGCTTCTTTTGCTCACAGCTAGCATTCTACCAGCTGAAATACAGCTTCATTTCCATTTTTAGTTAGTTTATTGGATATAAATGTCTTATGCACTTTGTGCCTGGGATGGCTTCAAACTGGCATCCTTAAACCTCAGTTTTCTGAGTAACTAGGAACACAGGCATAAAGCCACTAGTGCCCGGAAATAATTAATATTTATTCAATAATACCCAGGGTCTGATTTGCCTCAGAGCCTTTTCTTATGTAGTTGTGCTGCTAATATGCATTTGATTTATCTTGAGATTTTGTTCAATTTTTGTCCCTTGGAATATATTGTTGCAGTAACAAGATACTGATTTAAATACTCTGAATATTAAATGTATTTTCTGAATTATTTGAAAGTGCCAGTAAATTTTTCATATATTTTTATTGTAATTATTAGATGGGTTACATTATATTCACCAAATAGAAAGTGTGCTACTTCACAAACATTGATACCCTTTCTCATGTCTTGGTCCCCATTTCCCTCTCCCTCCCCCTCCCCCCGCCGCTCATCTGTTTTCCCCCCTTCCCTATCCTATTCCAAATAACCAAATAAACATATATACAATTTATCAGATAACAATGTAAAATACTGTAAAAATATGAGATAACCAAGGGACAGCAAAAGAGATGAGAGACAACATAGTACACTAAGGACAACAATCACTCATTATATGGCTTATGTTTCTATATCCTGGAGGTCCTTTCATTTAGTGTCATCTTATATGGGGTTATGTATCTAGTTTGTGCTCTATTGTAAATCTCTGCTAGGAGAGCCCAAGGTTTCTACTGATTGGGATAAATCAGGGAAACCATTGAGCCTATGTTCCTTTGAGTCTGGCTTACTTCACTTAATATAATTCTTTCCAATTCTTTCCATTTCCTTACAAATGGATGATGTCATTTTTTCTGACAGCCGCATCGACTTCCATTATGTATAAATACCACATCTTGTTGATCCACTCATCAACTGAGGGACATCTGGGTTGGTTCCATATCTTTGCTATGGTAAATCAAATAGTGCTGCAATGAACATCGTTGTGCTAGTGGATTTAGTGTGTCCTTGTTTCTGGACGATTGGGGAAATGCCAAGTAATGGAATTTCTGGGACATAGTGGAGCTCTATGTTTAGTCTTTTGAGGAACCGTCATACTGCTTTCCATAGTGGTTGAATGAGTTTTCACTCCCACCAACAGTGTAATATTCTTGTTGCTAATTGCAATGGTAAATGTTATAACACAGCCCTTCTGACATACCCAATATCTCCCTGCTTTTCCTCTGTAGGAAAATAATAATACAACAGTATATAGTACATTTTTGTCATTTATTTTCCTTTTCTTACTCCATTGGTGTCTAGTTCTATATGGAGATTCTTTACTCTTAGCCACACAATGCTATTATGTCTGTAATAGTATCTGCATTTATATGATGAAAAAGAATGGTAAATAAAAACCTAGCCCATTTTATTTAATTAACTATTTGATAAGTTTAGTGCTGCTGGAGTTTGTTCACAGGTCCTTGAGTTTGCTTGGTTTGATTTCTTGTCAAACATTTTACTTTTTGTTTTTGTTTAGCTTGTTATTTAAATACAGATTTTAAAGGACTTTTTGCCTGGTTTGGATTTGGATGGTAATTTTCCAAACTTAGACGCCTGTGTAGCTAGAATTACAGACAGTAAACACTGACATCTTTCAACAACAACAAAAATCATTCTGTTTATTAAAAAATATTTGTTGTATCTGTGTTTATTTGGTAAATCAGAAAAAATGATAAAATATATTGAAAGATCTTAGTAGAAGAAAATGTATAAATTTAATGACACTTCATGGTTTAAATGCTTACAGTATCAAATTAGTTATGCACAAGAGACCAGAATTGCCTTTGAATCTCAAATACCCTCGTACAATGTCATGAGTTTTATGTGAAGAGATGGTTGTGGCATTTTGAATATCTTCCAGTCAGAGGACTGGGAGTTAGATCACTAATGATGTGTAATCTGGGATATTAACACCAAGTTTCTTTTCTCTTTGAATTCCATTTCTTTTTATACCACTAATGTTCTTTTACTCAATAATTTATTTCCTAAATTATAAAAGAAATGTTATGTATAGTTACATGGCATTAAAATATTACTACTATTATTTGTTAACTATGTCTGACTTGCCTTTGTGGAAGGACAAAAGAGAGGTAGAATGTTCTTGATTAAATTTTGTCTTTTAAATAATTTATGTTTTAATCATTGGTACTTTCTTCTTTCCCTTTTTCTTATTCTATTCATTTTCATTCTTTCAGTGTGAAGGTCACTCATAGCCATTAGATTTACCACGATGAATTTTTAACCTGAGATTTCCTCTAAAATATGTAGTCTAACTGAGTGCACTAAATATTGACATACATATGATAAATTTCATTTTCATAAGCTTTAAAGAGAACTTCAAAGTTTAGTAACAGCCTCTGCTTTTGTGGAGTAGTTCTCTTCACTCTTTGGGGCTCAAGTCTCCTTAGGACCTATCATCTTATCACAATGCCCAGTTGTGGTAAGAGTTTACAACTATGATTGTGGAATTTTTCTATTAAAACATGCCTAACACATCTTCATTAATTTCATCTTACATTTTTGCATTGTTTTACACAGTCTATTTATAGGTAGATTATGGTCCTTAGTAGATTCTTTAATACTTCTTACTAAGTCATAAAAATTAATTTTTAATTTAAATGAATAGTAGACAAAGGAGATGCAGAATGAGAATTTTTAAATTATGCTTTTAATTGCAATCAATTTTATTTGTGATTCTGTTGATTTTAAAATGACTAATTTCTAGTAAATATGATAGAGTTTCCTGAGTAAGATTCTTGAATGATTGGTATTATTTTTCATGGACCTTGTATCAAGGACAAATTTTTCCAGTGACAAATCTTTTAACTCCTTTTTACCTTTCACAATGTGATATCCTTGTCCCTGGTCTCGTTCCCTCTTATGTTCCCCATAAAACATACTAATGTTGTGCTTTTATACAGGCAATATGTGTCTTTAGATATATTTACATATTATTTGTATTACTCATCCTACATTCCAAATCTTAAAGCTACCTGAGATTATTTTTCTCCTAACTTGAAAAATAACAACATTTTCTTTTATAAATGTGTGAAGACAAATACTTTTTCTCCCTTCAAGATTTTGTATTTGGTTATTTGAAATTGGATAGGGAATGGGGAAAAACAAGATGAGAGGTGGGGGTGGGCGGAGGGAAATGGAGACCAAGACATATGAAAGGGTATCAATGTATGGGAATTAATGCACCATCTATCTGGCAAATATCATGTAACCCTTCTATTAATTACAATAAAAATATGAAAAAAAGATTTTTAGAAAATGCCTTTAATTTACCTTTCTTTCTGTAGGATGTTAGTAGTTACTAAAACCACAGTTTAAGGCCTCAGGCCTAACTCTAGGCATTCTACACATCATGGCTGACCACTGGCTCCAACAAGTCAAATAAAGATGAACAATAATGAAGGACAGAGGAAGGAAAAACTGGAAAAGAGAGTGGGAGGCACTTATAGCTACACTGCCCTAGTCAAGGTGTGACTCTGTTGCTCATAATTTGTCCTTGTGTTGAGAAATGTTCTTTAGATGCTGATCGTAGTGTCTGGTGAGGAGAGCAATCTGGGCAGGATTAATAGGCTTTGGTGCCTGTTAGATGTTCTGTCTTCCACAGGCTCTTCTGTTATGACTGGTGTGTGTGTGTGTGTGTGTGTGTGTGTGTGTGTGTGTGTGTGTGTGTGGCAGTTTTCACCATACTTCCTCATATGGATGTTATCTTTCCTACATTCCAAGGTAGCTAGAAAGGCAAAAGTCTCAGAGCCAAGAAATATACAAAAATGGAAGTCAGAATACCTTTTTATCTCCTTTCTCAGCCAAGGGAAGAAGCCATTGCTTTTTAGCAAAAGCAGTATAAGTATCTGTTTCATTGCCTTCTCTGGGCATTGATCAAATGGTTTTCTTCTGACCTTCATTGTTACTATTAAAAAAGGAAGTTTCTATTTCACTTGCCTCTTAGAGAGTAAAAGGGCTTACATGTTTTTCCTTCTGGCCACCATAAAGATTTTGGTTCATAATTCCACCATGTGCTTGAAATGTGTATTTCTATTTTCCCTGTTTAGTGATCATAGGAATTACTGACATTGTAACCTAGTGCCTTTTCTTATTGTGTTGCCCATCTTGTTCTGGAAGTCTATTTTACACTAGATAGTTCTTTTCAACTTATGTTTTTATTATTACATTTCCATTTCTACTTTCTATCCTCTGTCTTTTCTTTTTCAGTAATACTGGGCCTTCTACTTGTTAGGCAAAATCTCTACCACTTAAGCAACATTCCAGCTTTATGTGCTGTTAATTGATCTGATGAAGTCTTACTTTTCACACAAAACCAACTCCAAATTGCAATTCTCCTTACCTCTGTCTCTTATATAGCTGAGATTACAATCACTTGACTTTGGCAAGAATGACTTTGAACCATGATTCTCCATTCTCCTATTTCTAGATAGCTGGGATTATACCTCTATATGATCCATTAAGAATTTTACTTTTTTTTTTTGCTAGTCATGTAGCTTGAACTCAGGGCCTGAGTGCTATCCTTGGGCTTTTCTCAAGAATAGAGCTCTACCACTTGAGCCACAGCACCACTTCCAGCCTTTTCTATGTATGTGGTACTGAGGAACCAAACCCTGGTTTTCATGCATGCTATGCAAGCACTCTACCACTAGGTCAAACTCCCAGCCCTAGAATTTTACTTTTGTATCTACCTTTGGTTTACATTTTTTCAGCTATATTTAATTTGTAGCTGAACATGATTTTGCCATTTTGTTTTGTTTCAGTTTTTTTTTCATTTATGTGCTTCAACATTACAACATAGCTATTTCAATTCTTTCAAATAAATTCTGTATCTGAAACTGTTACAACTTCTTTTAACTTTTAGTGTGTTGTTATCTATTCTTATAGAATTGTCTTTTCTAGTACATGCGTATTTTTGAGTTTGTGGTAGTTGTTCATTTATTTATTTTTATCTGTATAATTAGTCTATATTAGTCAACTATTGCTGGGAATAGAAGTCTACCAGCTTCAATTAATGCAATATAGGTAATGACAAAAAGAAATTTAAAGCAGTTGATTCTCTTTCATGCTTATTTCTGTGAGAATCAACCAAGAATTTATCTTCCTATTTCATTTTCTGGTGCACTCCTAACCTTGTTACATATTCCAGTTAAGAATATAATGAGAGGGGGGAGGGAGTGAGGGAAATGGGGACCATGTCATGAGAAAGGGTATCAATGTTTGTGAAGTATTGCACCTTCTATCTGGTGAATATAATGTAACCCTTCTATTAATTACAATGAAAATATATATTTAGAATATAAAAAAGAGTTTAAAGAAAAATGTGTTAAAGTAATCTTAGCCAGAATATTTTGTCAATTTGCACAAAATATCTAAGATGTAATAATTATGAAATCAGTAATTTAGAATTTGTGAATGAAGGTATAAGTGTAGATATTTTATATAAAAGGTAAACTGAATAATAAGCATCTTAAAATGCTGGTATAACTAAAGTAGGTCTTATATGTAAGTTGGTTACTAAATAAAATATGTATAACAACAAAAAAAGAATAAGAAGGTCAGTAGCCACCAGAGCTGAGAAATCGCTCCCTTCCTCCAGTATTTTCTCCTTCAAGTAATCCTCCTCACAGCTGCAAAATTATCTATCGAAAATGCAAATCAGACTGTGCTACTCTCTTTCTTAAAATACTTCCAAGTCCACGATGATAATTCATGATTCACTAAAGTCAGCAAGGTCACAGGATAATAAATGAATATATAAAAATGGATTGAATGTTCTATATATGTGAAAGAATAAGAAAAATAATTTTAAGAAAATAATTCTATCCAGAGTAGTATAAAAATAATAACAAATTTAAGATTAAATTTCAAAAAGGAATATAAAAGGATTTCATGGCAGTAGGTATAAAACCTGACCAAGAAAAATTAAAGAAGAGCTAAATAAGTGGGGAGAAATTCCATGTTCATTTTAGAAGACCTCCTATTTCTTCTACCCCTATTTCCACTCTGTTCTCCTTTTCCTTTTTCCTTCTCCTCCTTCTCCTTTTCCTTCTTTTTGTTCTGCTGCTGCTGCTTCTGCTGTTGCTTTTTCTTTTTCCTTTTCTTCTCCTTCCTCTTCCTTCTCCTGTTTTAATGATCATGGTATTATTATTGTTATATTTATGTAATATTGATCCAAGTCTCCCTACCCATGATTACTGAGTATTTTACTTCTACTTGCTGGCCTCAGTGTTAAGATTTCACTTACGCACAAACTTTCCATAAATGTTAAACAATGATAACAAAATATTAGCAAACATTTTTTTTCAGGCAAAGATATGTCAATCCTGAAATTTGTTTAGAAAATAAAAAGGACCCAAAGAAGATTAAAAAAAAATCTTGAAGTAAGATGATTGGAAAAATTAAACTTAATTTTGCTAACACTTACTCCGAAAGTACAAATATTATAATAACTTCATGTTATACATAAGAGGAAAATTTTTAAAAGTACACAATATGTCCCTAACTTTATGACCAAGTGATTATACATATTTAGGCAAAGATAGTTCAATGTGGAAAATACAGTTAAAGTGGGATTATAAAAATAAGTATGAATAACTACAGATGAACATGTAAAAGGCAATCATAACTCTAAACAAGGACTTGTATTGAAAATAAATCAATATGAGGAAAACAATCTAGTTTCTAAAAGTGGAAAAACAATTGGAATAGAACTTAGGCATTTTGGCAATAATGGTAACTGATTAACAGTAAGCACGGAAAAATATTCTTTTTTAAAAAATCCAAAATGTGTTTATTGAAACTGTTTCTCACCCATCTTGGTACAGGATGGTGTAGTACTGCTTCCTTCTGAAGGAACATCCTTCTGTAAGCCTTGCTCTTCCTCCTGTAGGCTGTCAGAGGAGAGTGGAGAAACCAATACACAAAACTGTGTAGTATCACACAAGGCTTCCGAAATGAAAAAGTCAAATGAAAAATGCCTTACTCTTTAAGGGATGCTTGGCTTATTTGAGATGAATGATGATTAAATCAATATTTGTACTGATATATGACAGAAGTATGACAGATAATGTACAAGAGCAAAGAACTCGGTGCATGGAATGAAACAAACCATCTGTTGATCAGTGAATTGGTTACCATTTCAAATATTTTATTTTATCCTCAATGAATTGTAAGATTAGTCCTTTTAATTTGTTTTTATGTAGATAAAATGTTCGGAAAAAAGATAAAATGTTTAGAAATGCATGCTTTCTCTTCTCATGCTAGTGTCAGGAAGGATGTAAGTTCAGGTTTTTCTGATTTTATTTTTATTGTGATAGTCATCATCAGTCCTATGCTCTTGAATGTTAAGTACACAATGCAGTATTAGTTTTGTGCACAGCTGTTTTCTAGTACTCAACCATCTTGCAGAACTGAAAAATCTCATAGCCATTGCACTTTATAAATACCAGTTCTTACCCCAGAGCTCCTTCAATGGATGAACAGATCCAGAAAATGTGCTGTAAATATACAATGGAATTTTATCCATGCATTTGAAATAATAACATTGTACCATTTATAAAGAAAAGAAAATACCTGAAAAAATTATATTAAGCAAAGTCAGACCCAGAGAGACAAAGGATGCATGTTTCGCCTAGAAGAGGATGTTGGATTTAGATTATAAACTTACAAGTAAGATGCTGGGTGGTATGCAAGTATGTACAAATGTATTAACTGAAATATGGTAGACTGAAGAGTACTCAAATAATGGAATTCTTTTGAAAGGCAATGTCAAAGTTGAACATAATAAACACCAGAAAGCAGATACTTAAAAGGAGTGGAGTAGGGTCAAGGGGAAAGGAATAGAGGAATGAAAAGGAGAAGAAGAAGAGCTTGCTGTTACAAAATCAGTTTATATCCTATAAAATTAAGAAAAGAAGAGGAAAGGGTGAGTAGGCAAGGAATGGATGAGAATGTTGAAAGAGTTGACATTGATAAAGATACATTGTATTCTTAAGTTGCTTTGTTAAAATGACAACTCCTTTGTACAGCTACTTAAAGACAATTTAAAAAAATCCTTTTCAGCTTCTGCACTAGGAAATGGTATTTTTTCAAAGCTCAAACTTTAGTATATTTATGTATCATAAAATAACTTTGTGTGTTGCTTTTCTTCAGATATCTTGGGATATAATATGATTAAGTTTTTCTTCTTTTTTCAATTTTGCTTTCCTTATGTTGGCTACTGTAATTGGTTCTTTACAGTCCATTTAATGAGATATTATTTCTAACCAAACATATTTCTTTTAAAAAAGCCCACATTTATGTCTTTTAAAAATCAATATTTCTTTATTTAGTCATACCAAGAAATGAATTGTACCATTTTATGTCTAATCTGTAAAGAGACTGAACTGAATATTTGCTGTATGTGCACTTTTGCAAAATCTAGGCTTCACCAGTTGTGATATCATAAATTGCACTTTACCATTGAATGATGTGATATACCATTTGACTTTCAGATTTATGGCCTACATTTGCATTCAGGTCTGAAGTTACTTATCTACAAGTATTTAGCACTATTTAGGGTCCAACTTATTTGAATTATAGTATCCTCTTATACCACCATTTCCCCATCTATGTATAATATGTTTTATTTAGATTCCTTCCTTTGAACAAATCAAATGTACTCTTACAAATGATGTTTGAAAGGATTTTTCTGGGCACTTATATACACAGTTGATACTATTCACTTTACATGTGGTTATACTTTATGTTATATTAGACAATATGCTTCCTATAATGGTGTGATATAGGTTTAAGTAATGGATTTATAGATTTCCTTTGGGGGGAGGGGAGAATGGGATTTGAATAGAGGCCATTGTGCTTCTGGTATGATGTTTCAGTTTCTTGCTGTATCTATAGTAAGTGATTATAAATTCTATGGGTGAGAAATCCAGGTACAACGGGGGTCATCTGGACCTCTGAACAAAATATCACAGATTGAAAATCAAAGTGTCAGAAGAGCTACATTTTTCCTGACAGTTCTGGATATGACTTTACTTTCAAGCTCATTCAAGTTGTTACTGGAATTCAGTTGTATTTACAGGACCTCAGCCTCAGCATGATGTTAAAACTATAGTTTTATGTGAAGTTATTTTTTTTCTTTCCAGTATGGTATCTAGCTTTGGTACCTAGCGCATTGTATGTACCTTTATTGTTTATTTGAATCAGAGAATGGAAGGAGAAAATGAGATGATGAAGGCCAAAGGATTAACCAGTGCTAAAGCAATATTTACAAGACAATAATTTGGAAATGAACTTTACAACGTGGAAGGGGGTGGAAGAAGGGACAGTGGGAGAAGAATGTGGAAGTGGTAACAATGGTGAAGTAATGTACTCACTATCTTGTGAATGTAACTGTAAGCTCTCTATACTTCACACTCATAATAAAATTAAAAAATAAAAAGTGTTGCTTTACAGATTTAAGGAAATGGAAAAACCTCCAGTGCTTCTGGATAGGGAAGATTAACATCAAGAGAATAATACTGCCCAAAACTATCTCCAAATTCAGTTCAATACCCATCAATATCCCAACAACATTCTGCAATCCAAAAATTCATATGGAATAAGAGAAGATCCTGAATAGCAAAAACAATCGTCATCAGGAAAAACAGTGCTGGAGGAATGATAACAGCAACTTCAGACTTTATTACAAAGCTGTAGAAATAAAAATAGCTTAGTCCTGGCACATGAACAGGCCTGACGATCAAGGGAATGGAATTGCAGAAATGATCCTACAGAGATGTGGCTACCTTATCTTCGATAAGAGAGCCAAAAACAGGCTGGAAGAAAGACAGCCACTTCAACAAGTGGTGTTGGCAGTACTGGCTATACACATGTAGAAAAACTTTGTATACCATCCTGCACCAGAATCCAAAGGGATCATAGACCTTGAGGTAAGAGCAGGTGCTCTGAAAATATTACAGGAAAGGATAGGGAATACACTAGGGCTCATTGGCACAGGTCAAAATAATTCCCTAATAAAGATCCAGAAACACAGCAAATCAAAGAAAGGGTATATACATGGGAGTGTATTAAACTGCAGAGCTTCTGCACAGTAAATGGCATAGGTAGCAAGATAAATAGAAATCCCACATATTGGGAGAAGATCTTTACTAACCATATAACAGAAAATGACCTCGTATCAAAAATATACCTAGAGGGGCTGGGAGTTTGGCCTAGTGGTAGAGTGCTTCCCTAGCATGCATGAAGACTTGGGTTCAATTTCCAGCAGAAATGGTGCTGAGGCTCAAGTGGTAGAGCTCTAGCCTTGAGAAAGTCCAAGGACAGTGCTCAGGCCCTGAGCTCAAGCACAGGATTGGCAAAAATTATATATATATATATATATATATGCATATATACCTAGAGCTCAAAAGATTAAACCACCCAATAACAAATCCTCATAGAAATACTGAGACTTCTTTGGAGAGGAAATAAGAATAGCCAGTAGACAAATGAAGAAATGTTCAATATCTCTGGCTATAAAAGAAATGCAGATAAAAACTACATTGAGATTCGATTTTACCTTAGTTAGAAATCATTAACAAGGAAACAAATACTAACAAAAGCTGGCATTTATGTGGCCAAAAGGGAACTCTACTACACTGTTGGTGGGAATGTAAAATTATCCAACTATTCTGGAAATCATTATGGAGTCTTCTCAAAAGACCAAAAACCAGAACTACTCTATAATCCATCAATCCCATTCCAAGGCATTTAACCAAATGAACACAAACAAGGCTACATTAAAGCATGACTATGTTCATTGCAGCAATATTTACCATAGGTAACTATGGACCCAACTCAAATGTCCCTCTGTATATGAATGAATCAAGGAACCAACTCAAATGTCCCTCTGTATATGAATGAATCAAGAAAATGTGGTATATATATATACAATATTGGAATCTTATGCTTCCATCAGAATTAATGACTTCGCCCCATTTGTAAGGAAATGGCAAGACTTGGAAAAATTGTTTTAAACAAAGTAAGCCAGGCCCAAAGAAACGTAGGCTCTATGGTTTTCTTCATTTGTAGTAATTAGTGTATGTCTAAGATAGTCCTGGCAGAGGATCACAATAGCTTAATAACAACCTACATGAGAGGGGGAATCACAATGTCTGACAATAAATGTACTCATTACCTTACTTACATAACTGTAACCCCTCTGTACATCACCTTTACAATAAAAACAAACAAACAAGAACAATCTGGAGCTTTAATACCCAGCATCATACTCTTACAGTTCCACATGTCAGTTCCAGCCACTTGCCTCAACAAACCCAGTAAAGAGTCTAGTAATTTAGAAGATCAGAAAAAGATTTATTATGGACATTAGTATGCCATAGGAAGAAAGCATTTCAATTAGAGACATGAATTTCTGACTTAAATAGGAAGAGAGGACAAAGTGTTGAGAAATATTCATTAAACATCTGGGCTTCTTGGTCCACAGTTCTTGTTCTGAGAAATTATCACTATCATTACTTCTAAAATGATAAAGATGTCATTGTTATTTAGTGGGTGATCTGTCTTGTGCAAGCTCTATTGTTTTGAGGAGCAAGTGTACATCAATTAGCCTTGTCCTTCCTCAATTCATGATGACTATAAGGTGAATAACCATTCAAAGTACAAAGGCAGATACAAAACTGTAGGCATGCCAGTTGCCAGTGGCTCACACCTATAATCTTAGCTATTCAGGAGGCTGAGATCTGAGGATTGAAATTCCAAGCTTGCCTGGGCAGGAAAGTCCATGAGACTATTATCTCCAATTAATCACAGAAAAAGCCTAAAGTGGCCTTGTGCCTCAAGTGGTAGAGGTTTAACCCTAAGCAAAATGTTGCCCAGGAGTAGTGCCCAATCCCAGAGTTTGAGCCTTGGAACCAGAAAAATAAATGGAGGCAGTAATGACAAATGTGTGTTTGTTTGTTTCCTGTTCTTAGTTAATCATGGGCCAAAATAAGGAATCACAGCTTTTCAGCAAAAGTTGTTTAAGTACTTGTCATACTTTCAACTTTTATAGTGGCTCACCTTTTTCCTTATCCCATCCGTCTTCACATGAGCCATGTTCTGTTGAGCTTAGCTCTTGATCTCTCTTGTTTCAGGAGGGCTACATTATTTTCTGATAGCTCTGGAGATGATTGCTTTCAAGTTCATTTAAGTTGTTAGTGGAATTCAGATTCTATCTTCACCAACAATAGCAGAAGAAAAAAAAAACTACCCTCATTTCCATTTCCTGGAATTCATTTTGATAAATATCATTTTATATATGAGGAACAGAGGCATTGCGCCTTTAGGTTTTGCTTTATTTATTTTTGTTGTTCCTGGGGCTCGAACTCTGGGTCTGGATGCTGTCCCTGAGCTCTTGAGCTCGTCTAGTGCCCTACCGCTTGAATCATGGCACTGCTTTCACTTAAAAGAATGACAACATTAATAGTTAAATCACAACCTTAAATTAGTGACTTCCTTACTGCAATTTGCCCTTATAGAAATCAAAATATTCATGATGGTTAATGGAAATAAGAGTCTCATGAACTTACGTGCAGTTGTAAAACATTTTGTTATTGCCTGCGACTATAGGGTTTTCAGGTCACCAGCAGGTATCACACAGTGATTGTCATTTTGAAATTTATCAATATCAAAACCTTTTTTTTTTACCAGTCTGGGGCTTGATGACTCAAGGCCTGGATATTTTTGTTCAATTTTATTCATATATTATTATTATTTGTCCAATTTTATTTTATTCTCCTATTTTTTTCTGATAGTTCAACTTTTCCTAAATAGAATAGCTCAAAGGACATTTTTCCCCAGCACATTTTTCCCAATTTCCTTCCCTCTTTATGTGTGTGTGTGTGTGTGTGTGTGTGTGTGTGTGTGTGCACGCGGGCGCACACGGGTGTTTGCATGTTATTCCTTTGTTCTGTATACAATTTTCTTAATGAGCTTTTTTCTATACAGATATTGTAGTGTCCTTATATTTAATAATTTATGTGTTTTTCAAATTAATGAGCTCCATTAAGACATTTCAACATATTTATAAAGCAATGCCACAATTCTTTGCTCAATGAGTAATTATCTTTCTGTTTACCTAAGGAGTTAGAATCTAAATAGCAGTGACAGACAATTTACTAATATGAAAGTTAAAGACTATATTTCATTAACTCCTCCTAATACCTCATTAAAGATAACTTTCTTCACTGTGACACATTTGTAATTGATTAAAAAATTTAAAAGTTTTGTTAAACTTTTGTTTGGTGTTTTATTAGTCTGATTATTAGTTTCATACTTACTCTTTTTTCTTTTGCAAATTTTATATCATTCATCAATATTCATTTTAATTTATTTTTGTATTTATTGATGCTCATATCATTGTCTGAGCTAATAACGTTTCATATATCATTTAATTTTTCACATATCATTTAACTTGTGCCATCATGGCCATGCAGTTTCTGAATACAAAGAAATGCCCTATTTGTGTTTCTTATTCAAACACAGTCAGAAAGAGTGCAATGAACTTGTCAGTTGTTTGAAATGTTAATTGCAGGGTTTAAAGGGGTTGCATGCAGATAGTCACACAAAGAAATACAAAGCCACAGAAGCACAGCCTGTACACAATACTGGGTTTTCAGAACCTGTTTGTCTGCATGCTTTACAATTTATGCACAGAACATCTAGATTTCTGCCCCCAAACATTGTTTACTGGTTCTGGGGTTTGAGTTTAATGCTTCACTTTTGTCAGGCAGGTAATTTACCTTGTAAGCCAAGCCCTAGCCCCACATCAACTTTTGAAAGAAGATAGGCACAGACGATAAAAGGCAATATCCTCAAGTAAAGTCCTGTTGCTTAGGGCTACATATTGTTAGGGTACTTGGTACTTAGTACTTCATGTATTTTGGAAACCTGCCAAGTTATAGAAGTAATTAGTATTTTAGATGCTTTGTACAATGTGGCCTTAGGAGCGTTCAGAAGAGAAATTTTGAGAAATAAGTCATATCGTGACAAGACAGCACCTGAGGTGGATTGAAATGAGGTGATCTGGAAAATAAATATGAAGCTGAAGTTTGATAATATTTATAAATACTTCCTTGGAGAAAGTGGAATGTGTGTGAAGTACTGGCCTGATTTGCATTTAGAAAGCAAAAGGAAGAAAATACACAAACCATTCCTTAAGGGATTTTGCAGGGAAAGCTGAGCTTAATATAGAAATGAGATGCACTTCCTATTTCTCATGGGTTCTCTGATATTAAACAGTTTTGTTGTTTAATGAGGGCTTTTTTGTTTTAGGAAGCATAACAATATTTTATTTAAATAATATATTACCGAGGTCAATGTCACAGCTAGTCTGTTTATATTTGGAGATAAGAACAGTGATGTTGGCAGCAAGAGAATTCTTGTAAATGTACTGCTGAATGAACATCAGATCTTTAGAGAAAAAGTTAATAGAAGATACAATGTTATATATGATATCAAATCCTTAGTGTAAATGATATATAGTGTTAAATTAATGACTATTTGGTATTTGTTAAGATTAATTTGGGGTTGGTGCAGATTCAGGATTGGTAGACAGAGGGGGAATGAGACATACTTCTGAATCTTGCCTGTTTGTGTTTAATGTGTATATCTCATCAATTTTATGAGGTATTTTTTTTTAGTCAGCATAACTAAAGAACTAAACCTGACTAAAGTAAACATGGAAATTAAAGTTTTCTCTTTCAAGATGACAGAAAAGATTTTGCATTGGGGCAGCATAATAAAAGAATTATGAATTCATGGAATCAGTGGACGTAGTTAATAAACATTTACCAACAAAGAGCTGAAGCCCTTTACAATAAAGTTGAATATTAATATAAAATAAAAATATTTTCAAGCTAATTGAATTACAGGTTATTGATATTATTAGTCAACATTTCTTTGAAATATCATCCTCAAGTTTCCTTTTTTTTTTTTTTTTGCCAGTCCTGGGCTTAAGCTCAGGCCTTGAGCACTGTCCTTGGACTTTCTCAACACTAGAGCTCTACCACTTGAGCTTCCACTTCTGGCTTTTTTCTATGTATGTGGTACCAAGGAATCTAACCCAGGTATTCGTGCATGCTACGCAAGTTCTCTACCACTAGGCCAAACTCTCAGCCCTTTTTTTTTGAGCATGTGACATTACTAGTATTGAAATTAACCCCGCACTGGATTGCTTTTGTTCAGGCTGGTACTCTAGTCCCTTCAGTTCCTTTTCATAATAATTCACTTCTTGAAAGATAGTCTATTCTGCTCTTCAATTTGACATGAATCTCTGCATTGGACATAGTAGAACTCACAGTGTAACTATTTGTCATCTAGGCAGTGGCTCACTTTTTTATATGAAGAATGTGGTTTACTTGCTTGAAACTAGTATTAATGTTTTAACTATCCCAAGAGGCTGAAATGAGAGGGAGGGTGAATGCCAAGCTAATGTCAAGCTGAGTATATATTCTGATCCTTCTGCAAAGCCAATTGGCTCTGACCCTTTTACAGTTTTGCCATTCATGGGATGACATTAAGATTCAACTTGTAAACCATTGTAATATGACATATAAAAACTGTTGCAACATTTATAGTAGAAGTTTCTTTAAATATATTTAGTAGGAAGTTATTTTCCAGATACTTTACAACTGGATCCTTCTCTTTTAGCTGCAGGAAGATTTTTACACTGGAAAAAAATGCTTTAAAATCCCAATGAGACATGTCTTTTGATAGTTGCACTAGTTCTAAAATTATATTTTAGAGATGTTGGCACCTTTGTTTTCATAGCAATGATATCCAACATTCTGTATTATTTGTCTACACCCCTTCCCCCTCTACACAGTTCTTAGCTCTCTACCTACCCATTCATACTGAGATACACTTGCATTCTAAGGCTAATAGTATTTTATTTAATTTGTTCTTCAGATAACTGCTTGACTAGCACTCAGTTCCCTCATATTTCTTTCTAAATCTCATATCACTATGAAGGCATTAATTGACCAGTTGATTCAGATCTTTCAAAAATTCTATCCAAGTAGAGAAATTTATACCTTCATCAACTTTATTTTCTCTTTTTCTCTACCCACATTCTGTTATTACCTAATATAGTAAATATAAAGACATTTCTGCTCATTATTGTCTTCCCCTTGGATTGGATGATATAAAAGTTCACGGTTAGATTTCTCTAGTGGTCACTCGGTGATGTATCTGTGTATCTGTGTTTGGAGAAGGGCTCTTGGATAAAACAATAACTCTATTTCCAGAGAGGAAGACAGGAGTCCAATAACCCAGTTTGTTCCCTCACAAGACAGCTAATTGGGGTATAACACCCATTTGAAAATTTCTTCCTGGATTCAATTTGAAACAAGTCATGGATTTAAATGACATTGTTTTTTTCATATATTTTTATTGTAATTAATAGAAGGGTTACATGATATTTGCCAGATAGAAGGTGCATTAATTCACATACATTGATACCCTTTCATGTGTCTTGGTGCTTAGCATGTTTCCTTTCTGATGTCTGCTAGAAGTCTTTCTCCCCTGAGAAAAACGTTTTCTCACAAAAGAATGCATACTTTAGGGGGCCGGGAGTTTGGCCTAGTGGTAGAGTGCTTGCCTAGCTTGCACGAAGACATGGGTTCAATTCCTCGATACCACATACATAAAAAAAAAAAAGAAAAAAAAACAGGAAGTGTTGCTGAGGCTCAAGTGGTAGAGCCTTGAGAAAGACCAAGGGCAGTACTCAGGCCATAAGCTCATGTCCAGGACTGGCAAAACAAACAAACAAAAAAGAATGCACACTTTTGGCTCTGCTTCTATCAAGCCTAGTCTAAGATGCTAAGATGCTGCTATGTAGTATCCTGTAAATTCTTCAATATTAGCTAATCTGTCTCTAAACAATATTTGTAGTGTCTCTTTAAATTAGGTAGAGCTTTTGTTGTTTTTTCTTTTATAGATACTATGAGTAGAAGAGAAAATTCTCTCTATCCCTCTCTCTCTCTCTTCCTCTGTCTCTCCTTGCTTTCTGTATGTGCATTGTTTGTTTTTTCCAACTAAGAAGCAACTTAACATCTAGTTGAAAAACTGATGTAAGAAAAATCACAGTCACTGTAAATTATAATTCTTATTAAACGTGAACACAATGACAATTTTATAAACTGTTTTAGGATTTAACTATCATAGTTAACCTTATATCTACTAAGTTGATAAGCATGAACTTCTCTTTTCTTTCTTTATTTTCTATTGCTTTGGTTTTTTTTTTTTTTGACATAAAAAAATTGTTGCAGAAGCTGACCATTAACTCAGGATCTTCCTGCATTAGCCACTTTACTGCGTATTCTGTTCTTTGTACACATTTCAATTAAGCCAAATTATATTTTATACTATATAATGCTGCATGTTAGTACTCTAAAAGTCCATTAAGGACTTTAAAAGGTCAAAGATATTTACCCCATTTATATCTAAACTTTTCAGTGAACTTTGAATTAGAATTTAGTTACACACTAAAGTTAGCAATGTGTGAAGAATTACCATTTTATTCATGAGTATTTATAATTGGTGTCACTGATGTTACTTTCATTTATTTATTTTTACCCCCAAAGTAGTCATTTTTTAAAATTATCTTTAAGTAGATGTACAAATTTCCATTTAACAAAGCAATTGATGAATACAATATATCTTGATCAATGTCACACGTTTCAGCCTTCACCCCTCCCTTTTCTACCCACACTCTTCTTAATTTTATTTTTCAGGTTTTAACTATTTTTAAATTTATACATCATATAGCAGGGTTACACTAACATTTACATATGTTAGATAGTACATACATTACTTCTTGAACATTGCTCCCCCTTCCCATGTTTTTCCCTCACTCCCCTCTCCCTATCACCTCCCAAGTTGTAGAGTTCATTTCCAACATATTATCTTGTGAATGTCTGGTTCATTCTTTGACCTTGGACTCATCATTTTGTTTTTCCCCTTCTTTTCCCCAATTCAATTAAACAAATAAATATATAAACAATGTACCAGGTACCAAAGTCAGATACACCAATACCAGGGGATAAACCATAAGGGATAGAAAAAAAAGAGAGAGATAAAAAAGAAAAAAAAATAAGAGTAAGGAAATAACCTCACATCAACCACAAGGATAACATTCTTGTTCCCTATTCTGGAGTTCATTTCACTTAGCCTCTTCCTATAAGGCCATATGCACATAGCTTTTGATCTAGTGTGATCCTCGCCTAAGAAGATATTAGATGTGTACTAATTATTACAAATGAAGGAAACCATGAACCCTGTGTTCCTTTGGTTCTGGCTTACTTCACTTAATATGATTTTTTTCCGAGCTTTTCCCATTTCCTTAAAAATGGGGCAATGCCATTCTTACTAATGGCAACACAGAATTCCATTGTGTTTATATGTCACATCTTCTTGATCCATTCATTTATTTTTTATCTCATTTTTGTTATTTTCCCATACTAAGCTTTGAACTCAGGGTCTTGATCTTGCTATGATTTGCTTATAGTGATGCTGTTCTACCAGTTGAACCTCACAGTCACCTCTTCATTTTACTGGTCATTTAATTTTTTTAAAATTTTTTACCAGTCCTGGGGCTTAAACTCAGGGGCTGAGCACTGTCCTTTGGCTTTCTCAAGGCTAGAGCTCTACCACTTGAGCCACAGCACCACTTCCACCTTTTTTTTTTAATGTATGTGGTACTATGGAATTAAACCTGGGTCTTCGTGCATATGAGGCAAGCACTCTACCTCTAGGACAAACTCTTGGCCCTGGTTATTATTTTATTTTATTTAAGTGGCTGTAAAACAGATTTCAATTTGACATGGCATTTTATGAATACAATGCATCTCGATCAAGTCAGCAGAATTTAGACTTTCCATGATTCATTCAGATCTGTATTTTAGTATTATTCTTTCATTGAGATGGGCATGATACAGGTACTGACTTCACAGATACGCATGAGCTTGAGCCATGACCCAGTTATTTGGTTCTTAGTTTATATTTCAGATAAAACATTACATGTGTGCTCAGGTAACCACAGACTATGATTTTCCTATCCCTGCTTCAAAAAATCTGTGATTACAGATATAAAGTGCCATGTCTTTTAAAAATAGTATCCTTGATTCAGGGAGTAATCTCTCATATTTCTCCCCTCAAAATTTCAACATAATGCTCTTTGCTATTTCCTTATACCCTCAAAGACTGAGCTCATCTGTTCCAGGTTAATCAATATAATTTATAATGTGCTTTGTTTTTTCAAAGAGAACTGTCATCTACAACTAATTCTGCAATAGCTCCATTTCAATTTATCTATAACTTGGACACCTGATTTCCATCAATTTCTGAAGGCATTGTTCACATAGCTATAGTAGATTTCCCATTACATCTTTAATAGATCATAAGCTTTCAATTGCATAGGCAGAAATTTTGAATCATACTAATCTTAATTTCTTTCATAAAAATATTTATTCTATAAATTAAAATCTCCACATTAATAGCTAGAAATATATTCATTTTTTATTTTTACATTGTCTTCTCTCTTTGACAGTATACTACTTTCTTTTCTTGACAGTTTCAAAGTTGCACTTTAGTTTTTCTTCTGATCCTAGTTATATATAAAGAAACATTTATGTAGATAGTTTTTATCATTTTATTTGCGGAGTGAGTCATGGAGCTTGAACTCCCTGAGCTCTTCAGCTCAAGGCTACCTCGCTACCCTAGAGCCACAGCATCATTTCTCGTTTTCTAGAGATTAACTGGAGATAAGATCTCAGAGCTTTGTAGTGCTCAGGCTGTCTTTGAACCACCATCCTCAGATCTCAGCCTCCTGTGTAGCTAGGATTACAGGCATGAGACACTGTGCCCACCTACATACCACTTTCTTAATCACACTGCTCTCCACGATGGACTTCAGAATTCTTTTAGAATGATCTTTTCTTTTTTTCCAGACCTGAATGAATCACTTCAAAATATCACCAAAGTATAGAGGCAGACCCCAAATCACTACATATAAAATGAAGCCTTCCATTTTTTTTAACCACCTCATCAGCAGCCTTGGTTTACCAGTCTTCACATTTCTCTAAAACATTACCTTCTGAAGAATTTATTGCCTATTTTCAAAGTGGCTGAAATAATCATGAATTTAATCAATGCATTTTGATGACTAAATGAATTTAGCTAAGACAGGAGTAAAATTAGACAGCAGAAAAGTTTGTGGTAATATCACAGGAATATGCCATATTTAAATTTATGAGTCAATACACACTTCCAGAACTTGCTAAGTGTGATCATAAAAGCTGGTAATTCTGAGTCAAAGAAAATCCATCTATTATTTTCTTGTTATTTGTCATAATTTCAGATTTCTAAACCTGAAGAAGTTGTATTAATTATAAAGAAGGTGATCTTACAGAATTTTTTGTTGTATAGAGAAACCCTGTATTGCTAATGCTCTTTTAAGATCTATCAGTAGAAAATAATGATTTTCATGCACCCAGAGAGCATTCTTATCCAGGGTGATGAATTTTGTATCTCAACTCTGTGGCTCTTTAGCTATGTGGTCTTGGAAAAGTTTCTGCATTATCTGGAATATTTCATTTCTCATTGGTCAAATAGGAATATAATTTAAACCAGCTTCATAAGTTATCTTTGAGGTACTGAAAGCTGTTACGTTTATTAACCCTGACAAAAAGCTCTGTTTTTAATCATTTAATATTTTCTGATAATTTGGGCTAAGGCAGTCAAGAAATAAATTTTAAACAAAAGCAGTCAAAGAAATAAATTTTAAATATAGTAACTGTAAACAAATGAAATTGGGCTTAATGTAAATATCACTACAGGCAAAGATGAGCAAGAAAATTTAAAAAAATAGAAAAACACTTTAGACTTTGAGAAGTCAACCCCAACCTCTGCTTTTTCTTTCCCTCCCCCCCCACCCCCACCCGTCTTGGTTTTCCCCCCTTCCTTATCAAATTTCAAATATCCAAATACAAATAAATTCAATATATTAGATAACAAAGTGAGATACTATACCAATATGAGATAACAAGGGACAGCAAAGGAGATGAGAGACAACATAGTACATTAAGGACAACAATCATTCATTATATGGCTTTTGTTTCACTATCCTGGAGGTCCTTTTAATTAGCTTCACATTATATGTCCTTATGTATCAAGATTTTGCTCTATTGCAAATCTCTGCTAGTAGAGCCCAAGGTTTCTACTGATTATGACAAATGAAGGAAACCATTGAGCCTAAGTTCCTTTGAGTCTGGCTTACTTCACTTAATATGATTTTTTCTAAGTCTTTCCATTTCCTAACAAATGGGGCGATGTCATTCTTTCTGACAGCAGCATAAAATTCCATTGTGTACAAATACCACAACTTGTTGATCCACTCATCAACTGAGGGACATCTAGGTTGGTTCCATATCTTTGCTATGGTGAATAGTGCTGCAATGAACATTGTTGTGCTACTGGGTTTAGTATGTCCTTGCCAACCTCTGCTTTTACAACTGAATTTTGGTCAAAAGAAAATGATCTTTATCCAGGGGCTGGTGGCTCATGCCTGTAATCCTAAATACTCAGGAGACTAAGATCTGAGGATCAAAGTTCAAAATCAGCTGGGGAAGGAATGTCCTTGAGACTCTTTTTTTTATGTTTTTATTGTAATTAATAAAAGGGTTACATGATATTTGCCAGGTAGAAGGTGCATTAATTCACATACATTGATACCCTTTCACATGTCTTGGTACCCATTACCCTCCCTCCCACCCCCATCTTGGTTTTCTCCCCCTTCCCTATCAAATTTCAAATAACCAAATAAAAATATATCCAATATATCAGATAACAAAGTGAGATACTGTAACAATATGAGATAAGCAAGGGACAGCAAAAGAGATGAGAGATAACATAGTACATTTAGGACAACAATCATTCATTATATGGCTTTTGTTTCACTATCCTGGAGGTCCTTTTAATTAGCTTCACATTATATGTCCTTATGTATCAAGATTTTGCTCTATTGCAAATCTCTGCTAGTAGAGCCCAAGGTTTCTACTGATTATGACAAATGAAGGAAACCATTGAGCCTAAGTTCCTTTGAGTCTGGCTTACTTCACTTAATATGATTTTTTCTAAGTCTTTCCATTTCCTAACAAATGGGGCGATGTCATTCTTTCTGACAGCAGCATAAAATTCCATGTGTACAAATACCACAACTTGTTGATCCACTCATCAACTGAGGGACATCTAGGTTGGTTCCATATCTTTGCTATGGTGAATAGTGCTGCAATGAACATTGTTGTGCTACTGGGTTTAGTATGTCCTTGCCAACCTCTGCTTTTACAACTGAATTTTGGTCAAAAGAAAATGATCTTTATCCAGGGGCTGGTGGCTCATGCCTGTAATCCTAAATACTCAGGAGACTAAGATCTGAGGATCAAAGTTCAAAATCAGCTGGGGAAGGAATGTCCTTGAGACTCTTTTTTTTATGTTTTTATTGTAATTAATAAAAGGGTTACATGATATTTGCCAGGTAGAAGGTGCATTAATTCACATACATTGATACCCTTTCACATGTCTTGGTACCCATTACCCTCCCTCCCACCCCCATCTTGGTTTTCTCCCCCTTCCCTATCAAATTTCAAATAACCAAATAAAAATATATCCAATATATCAGATAACAAAGTGAGATACTGTAACAATATGAGATAAGCAAGGGACAGCAAAAGAGATGAGAGATAACATAGTACATTTAGGACAACAATCATTCATTATATGGCTTTTGTTTCAATATCCTGGAGGTCCTTTCAATTAGCTTCATACTATGTGGCCTTATGTATCAAGGTTTTGCTCTATTGAAAATCTCTGCTAGTAGAGCCCAAGGTTTCTACAGATTATGACAAATGAGGGCAACAATTGAGCCTAAGTTCCTTTGAGTCTGGCTTACTTCGCTTAATATGATTTTTTCTAAGTCTTTCCATTTCCTAACAAATGGGTCGATGTTGTTTTTTCTGACAGCAGCATAGAATTCCATTGTGTACAAATATCACATCTTGTTGATCCACTCATCAACTGAGGGACATCTAGGTTGGTTCCATATCTTTGCTATGGTGAATAATGCTGCGATGAACATTGTTGTGCTAGTGGATTTATTATGCCCTAGTTTCTGGATGGTTGGGTAAATGCCAAGTAGTGGAATTGCTGGGACATAGAGTAGCTCTATGTTTAGCGTTTTGAGGCACTCCCATACTGCTTTCCATAGTGGTTGAACAAGTTTGCACTCCCACCAACAGTGTAGTAGTGATCCCTCCTGGCCACATCCCCTCCAGCATCTATTGTTATTAGTTTTCCTGATCCTGGCCATTCTAACTGGAGTGAGGTGAAATCTTAGCTTTGTTTTGATTTGCATTTCTTTTATGACCAGAGATGTTGAGCATTTCTTCATGTGTCTATAGACCATTCTTGTTTCTTCTTCAGAGAAGACTCTCTTTAAGTCTTTGGCCCATTTTTTAATAGGATGGTTGTTACTTTGGAGATTAGTTTTGGAGTGATTCAATTTTTTGAGCTGTTGATATATTTTAGATATGAGGCCTTTGTCCGTTGTATGGTTGTTGAAGATCTTCTCCCACTCTGTAGGCTTCCTAATTAATTTACTAGCTATGTCCTTTGCCATACAAAAGTTCTGCAGTTTAATACTTGTCCAGACTTGTCCAGACTTTCTCTGATTTGTTGTGTTTCTAGGTCCTTATTAAGAAAGTTTCGACCTGTGTCAAGGAGGCCTCGTGTATCTCCTGTTCCTTCTTGTAAAGTGTGTCAGCTTTTACCTCCAGGTCTTTGATCCATTTGGAGTTAATTCTAGTGCAGGGTGTCAAAGAAGGATCCAACTTTAGTTTTCTGCAGGTGCTTAACCAGTTCTGCCAGCACCACTTGTTGAAGAGACTATCTTTCTTCCATTCTATTTTTTTTTTGGCTCCCTTGTCAAAGATTAGGTGGCCATAGGTCTGTGGTTTGATATCTGGGTCCTCAGTTCTATTCCATTGGTCCTCAGGCCTGTTCTTGTGCCAGTACCAAGCTGTTTTGATAATCATAACTGTGTAATAGAGTCTAAAGTTTGGTATTGAAATTCCTCCTGCACTTTTCTTTCTGCTAAGAAGTGTTTTTGCTATATGGGGTCTTTTATTATTCCATATGAAACTTTGGATTGCCTCTTCTATTTCTTTAAAGAATGACATTGGGATATTGATGGGTATTGCATTGAATTTGTAGATAGCCCTTGGCAAGATTGTCATTTTCACAATATTGATTCTTCCAATCCAGGAGCATGGGAGGTTTTTCCATTTCCTTAGTTCTGCTTTAATTTCCTTTTTCAGGGTTTTAAAGTTTCCACAGCTAGTATTATACTTAATGGCAAAAAGCTAAAGCCATTCCCTCTAAAATGAGGAACAAGACAAGGATGCCCACTCTCTCCACTCCTCTTTAACAGAGTTTTAGAATTCCTAGCCAGCGCAATAAGGCAAGAAGCAAGCATAAAGGGGTTCCAAGTAGGGAAAGAGGAAGTAAAACTATCCCTCTTTGCAGATGACATGATTCTGTATTTAAAGAATCCTTTAGACTCTACTCCTAAGCTCCTTGTAGCAGGCTACAAAATTAACCCTCAAAAATCAACTGCCTTCCTCTATACCAACAGTGAGAGGAAAGAGGCAACAATCAGGAAAGCAACTCCTTTCACAACAGCCTCAAAGAAAATAAAGTACCTAGGAATTAGCTTAACTAAGAATGTAAAAGACCTTTTTGATGAAAACTTGAAACTCTTATCTCCAATTAACTACAAGAAAACTGGAAGTGGTCTTGTGGCTCAAAGTGGTAAAGTACAAGCCTTAAGCTGAAGAGCTCAAGGGCAGTGGCCAGGCCCAGAATGCAAACTTCAAGCCTGACCAAAACAAACAAACAAGTAGTCTTTATTTATTTATTAAGTTTCCAGCCCTATCATCACTTCTTTTCTGATTGTTTTAGAAAGGCTTGAAAATTCTCAGGACTGAAGCCTCTTTATGCAATGCCAAGACACCACAGTTGTCAGGAAGGCAATCTTTTGTGTATATATTTGAGTCAAGTGAAACAGACTACTGATTCCCCACTAAAATTCTGATAAAAGAAAATCCTTTGTGATATTATTAGACCTGAATGAAGAATTGAGTCCTGTTGTAAGGCTCTGTCAAACCATATCTCTAACTCTTTGAGCCTTTGGAATGTGCCCGAGAGTGGGATCTTCATTAGTCATAACTGAAAAATACCAAGTGGTACTGAAATACATCTTATACACTTACCACTAGACTCCCACTCTGTTTCTAAGTGAATTTAGTTCATGTATATTCTTATAGAAACCGAATTGAAGTTAATGAGAAGATACTTATGACTGAAAGATGTTAGGACTTCTGTCTTATATAGAAAAAAATATTCACAAGATTCTCTAAGATGAATCAATAGGAAGCATAAGTATGATATCTAAAACTATTACGATGGCACATCAACCTATGCTTCAACATATTAAGATAAGATCTATAGTAAGATACTTCATTAAGTCTATTAGCTTACAAAATGTACCTTTGAACACACTTGTGTAATAGGTGGTGGGAAGCTGATATGTGTGTCCATGTTTGTTTAAGTGTGTACAATTTGTTAATGATAATGTATATTAATGTCAGTAGAAATAAAAATAAGATTCCTGCTGTCATGGAAAGCTCTCAAGTACAAGCAACTTAGAATAAATATTGACAAAATGAATTCAGTTTGGTATACCCACCCCCCACCTCCGCCCCCACCCATACATACACACACAAGCAATTCCTACATTCGGAAACATGGTGAGTATTTAAACATGGAACTTATGGTGCTGTACTCAACAGATCTATAACTGAAAAGAAAAAGGATATACATAAAGAATTGAAAAAGAGACTTAGAAAATAAAGATTCAGACAAGGACAGGAATTCTGAGGTCAGAATAGATTGCAGGATTGAACAGGTTATAGGATTGAAGCGGAAGGAACACCTAAGTAAAGAGAGTATCTAATCTGTGAGGAGAGGGTGTTGAGTTTGAATGCAGGGCCAAGCACTGTCCCTGAGCCTCTCTGTGCTCAAGACTAGTGCTTTACTGCTTGAGGCACAGAGCTTCAAACCTCGATCCTCAGATCTTAGCCTCCAGTTTAGCTAGGATTATAAACCTGGGCTATCAGCTCCTGGCTGGAAATCTTATTTCTGAGAGAGCACAATTTTAATGATAAAATTATTTTCTGTGAACATTAAGTTGAGTATTGCTTCATTCCTGGATTACACAAGACTCGGACCCTTCCATATATATATATATCCTACCAGAGATGTCAAACCGCACAACCAACAATAACAACAAAATAGAATATTAAAAAGAATACTAAAATTTCAGATAAAGTCTCTTCATCATTTTCCTAGAACATCACACTGTGCCTTCCCTACTAATTTAATTTATCAGAGATCTGTGACTTTTGAATCACAGCTAATTGTAAAGCCTTCAAAATTAGCAGAAATCTTCCATTATGGGTCCTGTGATTATGTTTATTAGTATTTGTCATTTGGTAATAATGGCATTACAGTGTAATTGCATGCATTTTAACAGCTGTGTTATTCCCAATCAATTGGAGAGGGCTATAAACTGAGTTTCTTATATCAACAGAGATTTCTTAAGCAAAGTAAACAGTAACAGTCAATTTTATTTGAAGGGATTTTGCAGGAATCAGTGTAACTATATAATTACTTCACTGCTTTTCATGTCATTGTAGTTTCTTATAAATTTAGATAAATAGTTGTGGTATTTCTCTAAGTAATAGCATTGTCAAAATAATGTATGAAAGCTTTTTGCATGTGGTTCACTGGTTTACAAATTTAATGCTGTTTTTCTTAATTTACAGCAAAATACTAAACGGTAATTGTTAGAAAATTTTATCTTATATACCCCACTTGATTAATTATGTGCTTTTATTTCTGAGTTCACTCAGATTTATACATGCTAATGTAAGCTGGGTGCTCATGGCTTACTTCTGTTACCTAGCTACCCAAGAAACTAAGATCTGAGGACCACAGCTCCAAACCAGCCTGGCAGAAAAGTCCTTGAAACTCTTATGTGCAATAAACTATGAGAAAATGGGAAGTAGGACTGGGCTCAAAGTGGTAGAGCTCTAACCTTGAGCAGAAGAGCCAGGAAACAGCACCTAGGGCTCAAGTTCAAGCACAGGACTGACCGAAAAACAAACAAAATGAAGACAACATACTGTACTGAAGAGCTGACCTGTAACTGAGATTGAAGGATTAATGGCTGCTGTGTGAAGGACAGTAGAAAATGGATTCTGAGGAAACATAGAACTATGCGTAAGACAGAATGTTCGTGGGTTGTGTTTTAAAAATGAGCAGTGCGTTGAAGATCCAGTGAGGCAGTCAGGATGCAGTGAATTTGGAGGTGTAGGCAAGACTGAGAGTAATGCTGTAATCCGAAAGACAAAGTAAGTAATTTGAATTTTATTATCAGGCATTAGGAATGAAGGATATAATCCATATCAAATAGAGAAGTCTGCAGAAGCAAGTAGATGAGGAAGACAGGAGATCACATAGAGTAGTATTAAGAATACTCTAGGAGTTTCTATGGTAAAGATATTGAGTGGGAGCAGTCAAGACTGTGCTACCCTTAGGGCTAGTTTTGAGGAAGAAGCATTGAAAAGGAGTACATAGTGTTTGAAAGGAGATAGCTAAAAGACTGACAAAAATTTCCCCTTTAGTAAATGTTAGAATTTTTTTCTAAAATGAATAATAGCAAGAGAAAGACAACTTGGAGCTATAGAAAACGATAGTTAATTTCTTTGAAATTTTACTGCAGTTTATTTTTGGAATTCTTTTTTTCCATGTATTTTTATTGTAATTAATAGAAGGGTTACATTGTATTCACCAGATAGAAGATGCATTACTTCTCACTCATTGATAACCTTTCTCATATTTTTGTCCCCGTACTAAATCCACTGGCACAACGATGTTCATTGCAGCACTATTTACCATCGTGAAGACTGGATCAATGGTAGTTAATTTCTTTACAGTTTACACCACCTGTCCCTCCTTTTTTTTTCTTTAAAAACACTGGACATTAATTTGTTTATTTGAAATAGGAAAGGGAAGGGGGAAAGACAAGATGATTGGGAGGGGGTGGAGAGAAGGAACTAAGGAGAAAAACATGAGAAAGGGTATCGATATGTGAGAAGTAATGCACCTACTACATTACAAATGTAACTGTAATCCCTCTGTACATTATCCTGACAATTAAAAAACACTGGAATTTTTTCTTTTATTTGTTTGTTTATGGAATTTTTTTTATCAGACTAGAATCTTTGTATTTTTCTCAATGTGTCATTCAAGTCACTGAAAGTTCTATGGGAGGCTACCATTTTTCTTTTGTGTATGCGTGTGTGTGTCATGGGGGTTGAACTCTGGGCTTGGGCGCCGTCGCTGAGCTCTTCAGCTCAAGCTACCGCCCTACCCCTTGAGCCACAGCGCCTCTTCTTGTTTTCTAGTGATTAGTTGGAGATAAAAGTCTCATTTTCTTTAGTGACCAGGCTGGTTTTGAACCGCGATCTTCGGATCTCAGACTCCTGAATAGCTAGGATTAGAGGCGTGAGCCATGGTGCCCGGCTCCATAACACCTTCAGTGTGTTTCTCTTCTCTAGTTTCTCTTCTTCAAACTGTGAATTGTTGCTATAAGAAAATTTCGGCATAGTAATCGTTTGTGAGGAACTCAGAACACAAAGATACAAAAACTTCCCTGTCTACATCTGTCAAAAAGATTACCAACAGGCAAAAAGCAACTGGGTTTTAATAGGGGTTGGCTTAGGTCATGGGAGCCGGCCAACTATGAAGAGCTCGGTGCCTATGAATGACCAGAGCAGCTTGCTCTGTTATTTGAGCGCACAAAGAAAAGGCACTATCTGCATCCTTGGAAGTGAACTTTTTCCAAAAATGGATCTTTCAGCACTTTGATCTTGATCTTGTCACCCTCCAGAATTATTAGTAATAGAAGTTTACTGTTTGGCCCCCAATCCAGGGTAATTAATTATGGCAGCAGGAGCGAAGTAAAACATCCTGTTTCTCAGTGATTGGCCCAGAGGCTCCATGTCATCTTTTTCTGTGGCATCTTTTCTGGAGTTCTCATTCAATTCTATCATTTTAAGGGCTACTTATAACTAAGGACATTCAAAAGTGTATGCTGAGAATGTGGCTTAGTGGTAGAGTGCTTGCTTGTCTAGCATGCATAAATCCCTGGGTTCAATTCCTCAGTACCACACAAATAGAAAAAGCTAGACGTGGCTCTGTGGCTCAAATTAGTAGAGTGCTAGCCTTGAACAATGAAGCTCAGGGACAGTGCCAAAACCTTGAATTCAAGCCCCAGAAGAGGAAAAGAAAAAGAAAAAAATCTTGCTGAAGCCCAGATTTTCATTGAAGTATGTCTTTTTATTGTAATGTACAGAGGATTTACAGTTACATTTGCCAGTTCTGAAAAGTAAGGAAGACACATATTTGGAGGCATCTGCAACATATTGGAAAAGGTTTTCTAGTGGTAGATATGTAATGTGGCTGGGAGAAACCATGTTTTATGTAGCTAGCGGGAAAATATCATTACTAAAAATGTAAATAAATTGTCCTCTTCTAAATGATACAAACCTGTGCCAAAAGGCTTACAGATGTTTCTAGGTCAAATGGCTTTTAAGATCTCTTTTATAATTACATGTATTACTTATTTAATTTTCCTCTGCTTCCTTTCCTTTCCTTACACAAATTAGTTATATGTCTCTCCAATCTGAGACAATAGTTACAAATGAGAAGTTAAAAATGGTTCTGTGTGAGTCAGTGTTTCAATAATCCAAAAATAGTTTTCTGAAACATATTATTTCACATAATATTTTTAAAATTTGAATAATTTTAAGGGCTTAAGAGAGATTTATTGAAAACTATCTCTTGAAGAGTACATGCTTTTTAGTGACAAGTCAAAATTTAAAGAGAGAAGGCAGAATTTTCAGTTTTATTTCTAACTTATTATATACTTAAAGTCTTCATGAAATGAAAATTAGAATTTCAAGGGAATCCATATGCTCCAGTAACCTTTCTGCTTCTGTCATTAGACATTATTTAGCTATGATTTATTTCAAAACCAAACAGTTATGAAATCATCATGCAAGTATAGTTAAGATTAAACATTTTTACTTCTACATTTTAAAAAATCTCATTTCTCAAGAAAGAGAAGTCATGGTCAAAAGGTAGGAAATTATTTCCTTTCAAGGGCATTACATTTGAGGATAAAATAATATCTTTTCTTATTCTGGAGAAAAACCTAGCAGGAGATAACACAGGACAGGACAAGTTGGATTCCATTTTAATAGGTTAACTTCTTTACAATATATATTCAAATAAGTGTCCAAAATAAAATTTTAATTTCTTTTCTAAGGGAAGAATTCATGACATATTTTAAGAAACTACTCAGTCTAAGACTAGGTCTAACAACAACAAAAAGAAAACTGAAAATATATTCCATCAACAGGAAGTTTTATAGTGGCCATTATTTTCAGAAAGCTTTTATTGGATAGTTTAATTAAGTTCCCACTAAATCTATAGCAATATTAAGATTTTTGTCTCTTATGATCATCTCTTATGATTGTCTCAGGAGTAGTAAATGCAGGTTTGTAGTCAAATATACAAAGTTTCCATATGAAAACAAGTGATATGTCAATCATTTCCTTAAAATATATTTCCAGACTTTTCTGATGACATTCCACTACTCTATCCTTAGCAAATGGATGATGACAGTAAGAATGCAGCCACAACCACAGGCATGACAGAGAAATTAAAAGGCTTAGGGTTTTCTTGTTGACAGTATACAGATCACACCACATCAAAGCAAAATTCATAGTCAAGCCCTTCAGGGTACCACAAACTAACTTATTTGCATTGGATCTGTGAACATATTTTTTCCTCTCAAACATCTGAAGGTAGTGCTATCACTGTGTAAGTTTAATGGGTAGGGAATTAAATTTCAGAAATAGATTCAGGCTGTACATCTGGCATATATCAGAATCCAGATGAAAAATCTAGGCATCTTGGTTCCAATGCTTCTATTGGTAACTGACTTCTCCACATTAATATCAATACTGAACTCCATGATGAAAACTCAGCTTCTTTACTGAATTTCTGCCCGCAAAAAAAATGCTGGGTAAATTCGGCTGTCTTTTTTTAACCCTACTCTCTGAGACAATTACATAATGTAGCACTGAGCATTACAGAATGAGGTCATGATGTTGTCTTAGGAAACTCCAAAAATCACAAAACAGAAAAGCATTTAGAAGAAGGGAAATCGACTGAAGTAGTGATTACTTGAACAGAAATATAAATTTTCTGGGAAAAGCTCTATCTATCTAAATCCACTGATTATTCCCTAGAGTTCCAGTGGAGACACCTGCGCTAGCGAGGCAGGTGTTCATTCAGTGGAGTCAAAGTCCTAGCTTCTTTCTCTTTCATTTGTACTTTACTTAATTTCCAGAAAGGATTATGAGCCACCTACTTTTGTCTTTCTAGCAGACCCAGATGTATTTCTCTAGTTTGATATATAATTTTACTAACATTTTTGCCAGGACTGGCATTGACCTTTAACCTTTACCTCACAAGTAGCTAAGATTATAGGCATATATGACCATCACTGTTCCTATGGACTTCTTGTTGCTACTGATATGAGTGGGCTTCAGGTTAATAATTCCATGAACATACTTTGAATAAATTCACCCCTTACATTGCTATAGTGGTCTTCCTTCTTCCTCATCTTTAATGTTTTTGTGGGGGTAATTGTGCTATATTTATGCATGTAGAATCGTATGACATTTATGTATACACACTTTTTTCATATTTATGTTCTATTACCATCATCACCATAATCACCATGATCCTCACCGTCATCAGAAATAAGGATGGTGTTTTCTAAAAAAAATCTAAAGGTAGAACTTTTTTACATCCCTACTTACCACTCTTGTGCATATATTCCAAGGATTGTAAATCAAGACATGAGAGAATTAGTAAATATCAATCCTGAAAATATCAATGTTACTTACAATTCAAATATAGTCAAGCTTCAGAATCAGCATAAGTGTCCAATACTGAATAAAAAAGGAAAACATTATTTTCCATGTACATATTTATGTAAAACATTATAACATATACATATTGTATAATGTATATCTGTCTCATCATCTAGCTGAAATCTGTCTTCCTAGCCTATTGTTACTTAACACATGTGCAATCTTATCTGTGCCTTTGTATCATTTCATTAATAATGACATGTACTATTGGATATTAATTTAAGTTACTAATAGGTAACCATCTATGAAATATCGAGGTAGTATCACTATTCATCCTTATGCTTTATAATCTAAAAGCTCCAAAATTAGCTACATGTACTATTGGATATTAATTTAAGTTACTAATAGGTAACCATCTATGAAATATCGAGGTAGTATCACTATTCATCCTTATGCTTTATAATCTAAAAGCTCCAAAATTAGGTAGATGGACATCAATTTATTTTACAGAAAGAATGATAAGCAATTTTCCTAAGTTGAAGGGACTAGAATTTTGAGGAACAAAACTTGAATCTATTCTTGTGATTATTGAGCTGTCTATTTTTCCCATATATTTTTATTGTAATTAATATAAGGGTTACATTATATTCACCAGATAGAGGGTACATTAATTCACATACATTGATACCCTTTCTCATGTCTTGGTCCCCATTTCCCTCCCCCCACTCCCACCCCTCATCTTGTTTTCCCCTCTTCCCTAATAAATTTCAAATAACCAAATACAAATATATCCAATATATCAGATAACAAAGTGAGATACTGTAACAATATGATATAACCAAGGGACAGCAAAAGAGATGAGAGATAACATAGTACCATAAGAACAACAATCACTCATTATATGGCTTATGTTTCTATATCCTGGAGGTCCTTTCATTTAGCATCATTCTATATGGCCTTATATATCTAGGTTTTGTTTTATTGTAAATCTGCTAGGAGAGCCCAAGGTTTCTACTGATTATGACAAATGAGGGAAACCATTGAGCCTATGTTACTCTGAGTGTGGCTTACTTCACTTAATATGATTTTTTCTAAGTCTTTCCATTTCCTTACAAATGGGGTGATGCCATTCTTTCTGACAGCAGCATAGAATTCCATTGTGTATAAATACCTCATCTTGTTGATCCACTCATCAACTGAGGGGCATCAGGGTAGGTTCCATATCTTTGCTATGGTAAATAGTGCTGCAATGAACATCGTTGTGCTGGTGGATTTAGTATGTCCTTCTTTCTGTACTATTAGGTAAATGCCAAGTACTGATATTGCTGGATCATAGGGGAGTTCTATGTTTAGTCTTTTGAGGAATTGCCATACTGTTTTCCATAGTGGTTGAATGAGTTTGCACTCCCACCAATAGTGTGGTAATGATCCCTCCTGGCCACATACCCTCCAGCATCTGTTGTTATTAGATTTCTTGATCATGGCCATTCTAACTGGAGTGAGATGGAATCTTAGAGTTGTTTTGATTCGCATTTCTTTTATGGCCAGAGATGTTGAGCATTTCTTCATGTGTCTATAGGCCATTATTATTTCTTCTTCAGAGAAGACTCTTTAAGTCTTTGGCACATCTTTTAATGGGATGGTTGTTTCTTTGGAGATTAGTTTTGGTGTGATTCAATTTTTTGAGCTGTTGATATATTTTAGATATAAGGCCTCTGTCCATTGTGTGGTTAGTGAACATCTTCTCCCACTCTGTAGGCTTTCTTGTTAGTTTGCTAGCTATATCCTTTGCCAGACAGAAGCTCTGCAGTTTAATACTTGTCCAGACTTGTCCAGACTTTCTCTGATTTGTTGTGTTTCTGGGTCCTTATTAAGAAAGTTTTGACCTGTGCCAAGAAGACCTAGTGTATCTCCTATTCTTTCTTGTAAAGTTTTCAGTGTATTTGCTTTTACCTCAAGGTCTTTGAACCATTTGGAGTTAATCCTGGTGCAGGGTGACAAGGGTGACAAGGAAGGGTCCAACTTTAGTTTTCTGCAGGTACTTAACCAGTTCTGCCAGCACCACTTATTGAAGAGGCTGTCTTTCTTTCATTCTATTTTTTTGGCTCCCTCATCAAAGATTAGGTGGCCATATGTCTGTGGGTCTGGGTCCTCAGTTCTATTTCATTGGTCTTCTGGCCTGTTCTTGTGCCAGTACCAAGATGTATTGGTCACAATGCCTCTGTAATAGAGTCTGATGTTTGGTTTTGAAATTCCTCTTGCACTGTTCTTTCTTCTCTGAACTGTCTATTTTTAATGTGTGCAATTTTTTTACAGGCTTGAAGTAGAACTGGAGGGTACCTGCCAGGTCCCTGGGGACAATGCCTCAGCTGTATCATCCACAGTACTGCAATATCAACTTTATTTTTCAGAGATTCAATTCTTTAGTAGACTAAAAACTCACACAAACAAAAGCAATCTATTTAACAAATGTCAATGTCTTAATATAAGACGGTATCTCCACTTGATTCCACAAAAAGTCCCCTACTTTACTGTATGGAGTAAAGTTCATAATAGATTAAGATGGACATTAGTTTATCAAGTTCCTTTAATATTATTGGTTGTGCTTTATGGTAATGCCAGTGATACAGAAGTGATGAGCAAATTTTCCTTCCTATGAAATGGAAAGGCAGCTAAATAGAATTACATCATAAAAGGATTTAGTAAACGATATGACAGAGTTAAGTGCATGGTGCTGTGGAAGAAAGTGGAGTGATTTATTCTTGCTTGAGGGATGCAGAAAAATCCCTGAGAGGATGAGAAGCCTGAGCTGAGACTCAAAGGTGAATGAAACTTACACAGTGACTAGAGTGCTTGCTAGACATAACAGTCTGTGGTGCATAAGCATTGGGGTATGGAACAGGTGCCTTATTCATTATTCTATCAGTACTTGATTTCTTCTGGGAGCACGATAAAAGCAAAGTGAGCAAAGTTATAGACCTGTATTAGAAAAAAATCTCATGGACAAAGTGGTTTGATGGCCCTTACTTCCAACAATGAGCACTTCACTCTAGAATTTTAAGTATAGCATTTATACAATTTACCTTCATTGGAAATGTACTTTTTCCCCACTAAGCCTAATGTTATAAATTATCATTTGGAGGTCAGTAAAGATGTTTTCTCTCATCAGAGACTACCAGCCTCCCTTCATAAATCTTTTATTTTTGTCAGTACTGGGGATTGAACTCAGGGCCTGGGCACTGTCCTTGGGCTTTCTCAAGAGTAGAGCTCTACCACTTGAGCCACAGTACCATTTCTGGCTTTTTCTATATATATGGTACTGAGGAATTGAACCTGAGTCTTTGTGCATGCTTGGCAAGTACTCCCAGGCCCCTTCGGATATCTTTTCATGCAATTTACTTCAATCCTTGAACCATTTAATAAGTATTTCTATTTTCCTCCAATTCACTAAGTGGCAATCCTGAAAGTCTTCCCTTTTTCCTTTCTCAGTCTTAAAATTTTTCAAAAGAGCTTCATTATAAAGAACAGGTCCCCTGCAATAAGCCTTATTGATTTTGGATATTTATGGTGTGACTTTTGTCAAGTCAACTGAAACTCTTAAAGTCCCAGATGTGCCATCATGACTCTGGTGGAAATAGTGACTGCTAAGAGAACTAAGATGCATTTAAAGAGACAACAGAGCTATTCACATGGGGTCAGATACAGGAAATGTTTGAGGCATGTTAATTATCCTGTTATCATGTAAGTTACTAGACAACCACTTTCTGTTTGCTTTACAGAACACAATGTATTTCTCAGAATGCACAGATGGGCACATGTTTAGATTGAAACAACCTTAAGCCTGTGTATGTCATAGCTTGTGTATTCCCTGGACAAGCTCTTTGTAGTTCCCTGTGGTGTTGAAAAACTGGCATTGTTGTTCCAATTTCTCACCAGACCCCTAGTGCTATGAAAGCTTTGACCTTGATTTATCCATCCTCATGGCCTCCCTGTGCCCTTGCTCACAGTATTTACTCAGTCACTGTTTGTGAAGCAACTAATTGGAAAGCACAAAGCAAAAAACAGTTTTGGATTGGCTTGTGTGCAAATTAAAGGCACAGAAACATAATTCTACACTGTTTTAAAAATTTAAAGAATGAGTTAGCTTCCACGGGAAAGAATTATAAAACTGGTTTGTGTGTTTCTCGTCTCTTCTCTGCCTCCCAGGAAATTTTCCATGCAAAGTTGCCAAGGAAACAATAACAGCTTAAGCCTGGCAGAGGAAGAAGATGCCTCATTAACAAACTCAGCTTTATGATTTGAATGCTGCCTTAGGACCTGGTGTGCTCTGATGAAAGATTATTGCCAGTACACATTGTAAAAAAAAACCCTCAAAACTAAATGATTTTTAAAATGACATTTTTGTCTTTTGCTACACATTCTCTCTTCTGCAAATCAGCTCACCCTCAGATGTTATGTGGTAAGAGACCTGATTGTATTCTATATGAATAATAATTATTCATGCTAAGCATATGTTTGGTGATTTTTTAAAACATGGATACAATTTATTATATAGTGATTATTTTATCAGGTCTTTTTTTACATTTTTTTATTGTTGGGGTAATTTATGGAGGTATCACAGTTACATTCATCACATAGTAGGTATATTTGGTCTTTAATGGAAGGTATTGGCATTATTTCATCAGAAGATTAAACATTATTATACTGTTTACTGTCTATTAAAACATTTTGCATTGTTTTCCCTGTGAACTAGAAACCCTGGGATATATAGAAGCATATTTGCTAATGATTGACCAGTCTTGAGGGCTCAGGGGTATCTATCATTAGTGATGTATGCTAGACTAGAAAGCACGCTAGGCCTACGGCTACAACACTCGAGCTTTCAAAGCTTTTCCCCATCTATTCATCAGCTTTACAGTCTTCAGCAAGTAATTCACTATATATTTAGACATTTAAAAAAGATTCAGTCATTGTGAAAAGATGATTGCCTTGAGCTGTGCTTTCTAAGTGATACATTTGCACAAAGATGGGAACTAGTTCATCCTATGAACTCTGAGCCTCAGTTTTAATATGTATCAATATCAAAACGGAAAATATATGTATTCATTCATTCAGATAGGCAGCCATTCCTTCATTCCAAAAGTATTGATTGAAGACAAGTCATGTGTCTGTCTGTGCTGCAATCTGATGGTTTCCTTGCACCTTTGCTGCATTTTACAAGATGTTTTGATGCTTTACAGGTGTAGCTTCAGGGTTGTCAACAGTGTTCATCTACTGCCATCGCCTGTGTACTTCACCATGCTGTTTGAGCTCTTCTTTCATTAAAGATCTTTATTATATTTGTTGGGTTTGGCCATTTTTCCAGGTGAAAATTTTAACTGTTTCAAAAGGTTGGGAAAGAAAGTCCCCAAAACTTGATTATTAGTTTAAAGAATAATACAAAACTTGAAGATTACCTGAGTTTTGTGACACAAGTGATGGTAGATTTTATTGATTATTTAAAATTTTACTTTCCACTGTTCAATTGAATTTGATGTTAAGATATTTTTATCATTTTTTTTCTTTAACTGGCAGATCCTGTTCCACAGGGATTAAAAAAAATAAAATTTGTAAGAAAGTGACTTTGGTTCTCAATATTTTCTTTTTCCATCTGCATTAGAAGAAACTGGATTTTTATCTGCTCCACTCAATGGCTTGTCCAAAAATCTGAGGAGTTAACCCAAATAACTCTCCATTCACAATGTCTTTCAAGAAAAAATATATCAATTCAAGCAGAAATTCGTAGGGATATAGGACAGTGAGACCTCCAAAGATCTGTTAAATTCAAGGTGGCATTCATTCTAAACCTTCATGGAGATGAGACCATGCCTCTGCTTACCTAAAAGTCTCACTTGGGCATTGAATGCCTTGCCCCTCAGCAACTTAGCTTTGTCGCAAGCTAGATTTCTGCTTTTCACAGGCTTTGTTTCTAGAAGCAGAGCTTTCTTGGGTTAAAAGGCAGCATGATTTGTACGATTTGTTTCAATAACAAGCTAATAAATTCACTTAATATTGTATACCTCGGAGAATGAGGTAAAACTCTTCATCACTAGCCTTTTCTGACTTTTTTGGTGGTACCAGGTTTGAACTCAGGGCATATGGCTGGCTAGGCAGCTTCTTCACCACCTTAGCTTTTAAAATGCTCTGAGGAATGTAAGTTGGTTATATAATTAATAAATAGAGCCTTGTTTGTTTTGCTCTGTACAGATGATAGAAATCTGCATAATAGGTAATGTGTAGTCTCTGTGAGGCAGTAACCACACAGAATAGGCTAGGTTGGCTTACCATGCTTCTTTAAAGGATCAGGAGATAAGGAGAGTTTATTCCAAATGGAATTTGGAGTTATTATGTATACAGACATCATATGGAAGGAAAACAGAATTCTAGCTCCCCAGGTCTTTAAAGAACCAAGATATGACTGAGAGAAATGAAGCCTGGAGAAAAAATTTTTAAAGACTCTAAGAATCATGGAAGGCACTGCAGAGTTGGTGCCTAATTCAATTTCACACCTTAACACTGTAACTCACTGAAATTCTGGAGCTTTAACTGGCCCCCAAACCCACTGGCTGCCCTGTCAGTAAAGAGATGGAACTGAAGATGCCATTGTTTTGGGAAACTATGAGGAGGAAAGTTTCTTGCCTCATTGGTTGCCAGTAAGCAAAGGGGAATCAGTATGCCATTCTCAACTCATGACCTAGCTTGCCCTATTCTAAAAGAATAGCAGACACTTGGACTGGGAGTTTGGCCTAGTGGTAAGAGTGCTTCCCTAGCATGCACGAAGGCCAGGGTTCGATTCCTCAGCACTCCACATACATAGAAAAAGCCAGTGGTGCTGTGGCTCAAGTGGTAGAGTGCTAGCCTTGAGAAAGCCCAAGGACAACGCTCAGGCCCTGAGCTCAAGCCACAGGACTGGCAAAAAAAAAAAAAAAAGCAGACAGGATATTCCATCAAGATTGCAGGATATTCCATCAAGATTGGGGAATTTATTGTTTAGCCTTGTTTGTGTGGCCAAAATATGGACATGATTTAATTTATCAAGTATCAGGGCAAAGCTATTCCTCTAGCATCAGTATTTGAATAGTGTTAGAGTTCTAAAATTATGTTTTCTGAAACCTTTTGTTTAAAACTAGACATATAATTTTCTATTGGATGGACTATAATCTTGTAAATAAGAAAAGAAATAGCTGACTTACAATGCAAGTGCAAGGCCAACATGTGTAAAGCATGTGAAGATTTCCTGGAAAATAATAAATGCAGAATAGCTACCAGCTATTTTATTAGCTGTGTTAGATGTTGGTCATGACCCAACATCTAAAATATAAATATAAAATATAAATTTTGCAACTCAGTTCAAAATAAAGTACCACATTCAATGTTTTAGTCATGTAAATAACATAGCAATAGAAATCTTTAAATCTTTCTAGGAAATTACTGCTTTTACTACTTAATACCCCCTTTGGTTATAGATATGCGTGCTTTTAGATTTGTCGGTCATGGGGCTTGAACTCTGGCCTGGGCTCTTCAGACCAAGGCAACCACCCTATCCCTTTAGCCACAGTGCCGCTTCCAGTTTCCTGGTGGTTAATTGAGATAAGAATCTCACAGATCTTTTTTAGTGTTCCGGCTGACTTTAAACTATGATCCTGGGATCTCAGCTTCCTGACTAGCTAAGATTACAGGCATGTGCTGTGTGCATTTATATAATAATATGGACACTCCTGTCTGAAACATTTTACTTTTGCAGATACATCCTGTAAAAGATCTATGTTTAGTTATTATTTAAGAGCTATGTAGCAACACACATATTAGTTCCTCCTGGGACTTAATTTATCTTACCAGTTAATTGCAATGCATAAATGCATCTGTGAACTTGGATGTTCACTACTCACACCTGAAAGACATTCTTTGTGCAGCAAGTGACAAGCCATGTTCAACTTGGGCATCTAGCCAAGTAGGACACACGTTTTACTTGAAATTGAGCATATGCTCAGAAATGTTTTAGTATTGAATGAATAAAAGAGATAGGAATGTGTATCTGTGCATCCGTTGGCACTATCATTCATAATTTGTGTTAAGTTTACTGTTAAATTTTTCCCCAAGAGCATGAAAAACTTAATGTTAGAGAATTCTAAAAAAAAATTAGCCCAGCTTTTCTGTGAGAGTAAATTATCCTAGGATAGAATTTTTTCATACATTTTATTGTCATTAATAGAAGGGTTATATTATATTCACCAGATAGAAGGTGCATTACTTCACAAACATTGATACCCTTTCTCATGTCTTGGTCTCCATTTCCCTCCCCCAACCCTCATTTTTAAATACATGAAAAAATACACTGAATATACACTTAATTTTTTATTTTGTTTCAGAGCTCCTTGAGAATTTCTGTGGTTATTACTATACAATATAGAATTTACTTCTATTCCTATTAAGAGACATGTGTTTTCTCACAATCTAACATCTCTTTCTTTGCATTAAGCTTTGCAATAATCTTTCACACAAATAGAACTTTATTTCACGACCATATGGATGTTTCATCAAACACCATTAACCATATATTTATTTTCTATTATTTTTGTATTTTGACCACTTTATTACCCAGTGTTTTAAGTTCATTCCTAGACACTCAAAACATCCTAAAAATTATATGTATGTTTAAATTCAATAGAGATAATTCATTTTGTTTGCTAATTTCAGTTTCACATTTTTATCCAGAGGGACTCAATTTACTTAAACATTTAATAAGTATATTAAAGAATTTGAGTACACAATTTGATTATTTTTGTAGTTTTTAGAAATACTAGAATTTGAATTCAGGGCTTTGTATATGTCAGATAAGTACTAAGAATCTCCTATTTAACCTGTATAGCTTATATGGTAGGTCCATATCACTATGCCCATCTTTTTATTTATTTATTTTTTATTATCATAATGTATTGAGGGGTTACAGTTACATTTGTAAGGTAGTGGGTGCATTACTTCTTGAATATTGTTACCCTTTCCCATGTTTTTCTCCCACTTTCTCTCCCCCCACCCCTCACAAATTGTACAGTTCATTTCCAACATATTGTCTCATGAGTATCACTGTTACACTGGTTCATCCTTTGTCCTTTGACTCATCATCTTGTTTTTTCCCCTTCCCTTCTCTGATTCAAATAAGCAAATAAATGTACATACAATTCACCAGAAACAAAGTCAGATACAGCAGCAACATAGGATAAACTATAAGGGAAAGGAAAAAGAAAAAGAGAAAAAAGAAAAAAACAGTAAAGAAATATCTTCACATAGAACATTAAAAACAACAATTACAAGGATAAATCTCTTCTTTCCCTATTTTAGAGGTCATTTTGCTTTGCCTCTTCCAATATGGCCATAGGTTCATAGCTTTTGAGTTATTACACTCTTCTGCTAGGGAAATTCTGAACACATACTAATTATTACCAATGAATGAAATGGGAAGCTTTTGTTCCTTTGGTTCTGGCTTACTTTGCTTAGTATGATTTTTCCAAGTCTCCATTTTCTAACAAATTTGCAAATGTCAGTCTTTCTGATGGGAGCATAGAATTCCATTGGGTATGTATACATCCTTTGGATCCATTCATTTACTGAGAGGCATCTGGGTTGGTTCCATAGCTTAGCTATGGTGAATAATGCTGCCATGAATATGGTTATGCTGGTAGGTTTAGTAGGGCCTTGTTTCTGGGCATTTGGGCAAATGCCCAGGAGTGGGATTACTGGATCATAGTGGAGCTTTGTGTTTACTCATATGAGGAACTGCCACAGTGCTTTCCATCTTACACCCATCTTTTAAATCATTTAGTATAGTTGCTAACATTGTGCCTGAGTTGTCATCAAACTGTAATTCTCCTAATGATCACTGCTTGAGTAAAAAAAAAAATGTCTGCCATCTCATTCAGGCTGATTTCATTCTTTATAGCTTACACAATGTTGGAATAGAGAATTTCAGGGGTCTACTACAAATAGTCCTTTGTAAATGTACCTAGTAATGCATATAAAACTAGTATTGTGACTTTTGAGAGCTAGAAAGTTGTCTTACACTAAATTTTAGAAAAAGAAAATGCATCTGGTTTAAATTGTTTTCAGATGACAAAGTCACAGCATAGATATTAATGGGCTCTGTATTTCCTTTTTATGGCAGGGACTTGAATAATTTAAAGCAATTTCATAAACATACTTTGAAATTAAAATGGGGAGGAAATGGAGTTCTTCAGAAGGATTCAGAATTGGGAAAATACACCCATATTTATGAGACATGTATGTACATAAGACATACTATTACAGAGAAGATAATATAATGATTTTCTTGGCAAGTATTATTGTGATTGCCTAATCAGTTTTGACTTTTAGTGGAATATGCATATGGAAATCCATCCTCCCCTGAGTTCCTCCTCAAAGTCTGCTTCTTCTGAAGCAAAAGTTCATTCTTTTCCTTTTCCTTCTTTCTCTCCTGCCATAAATATTTGTCACCTGCTCATGTCAAGTCTATATTGTGTTGACTTCCCATTTTTAAAATACTAATATGATTAGTATGACTTAGATGAATTAGCATGGGTTCTTTTATTGCTAATTAGTCATTAGGTTTTATTTTAATAATAAATAGTTATTCTTCAATCCTGAGTTAGCCATCTTTCTTGTTGACTTTGTCTCAACTCTGTTTCCTAAGCTTTCTATCTCTTAATGAGATAGGGAGGTAAGTAGTGATTGGATTCATAAGGAAGAGTCTAGCAAAAGGATTTGCTCTGTTGAGCAGACAGTTGTTTATACTCATGGGTATTTTGATTTATTTTTCCATTTTAGAGGAATGTGAGATGGCTTAAAAGTTATATCATTTGAAAATATTTAAAACTTGTAATATTTTACTATACAATCTGGAATTCTAATTCAGAATAAGTTAGGTGGGCAAGGTTATAATAATCACCATCTATAAACACAAGCTCTCTAATTTATTCTATTATTATTCATTTGTCCATTTAAAAATTACCCTTACATATTTGTAGTAAGGGCTTTCAAATTAACACTTCAATTTATATGTACAATACATCTTGACCACTGAAAAAGGTAATCATTTCTCAACTGATTATTCTAGATTACATTGATCTCTGTAAAAGACCAGCTAATCAATTTTTACCATTTTATATCTTATACATAGACTATTTAGACTATATATACATATATCTTTTTATCTTATATGTAGACTAACAGAAATTTACAAGTAATAGAATTTTTGCCATGCTAATATTATTGAAAATAATATGTTAATTGCAGTTATTTTGTTCTCTTCTATGCTCACTTCAGCTCTTTAGAGACAGACATCTGTTTTCCTGTCTAGAAATATATTATTTGCATATTTCAAGCATAATTAACCTGTTTATTTTTTCTTTTTATAGACTAGAAAGAGGAAGAGGAAATACATATGTTTCTAGATGCATGTTACCTGTTTAGTATTATAGTATTCCAGATTGTTACAAAAGAGAATAAAAAGTAACTGAATTGCAATGTCTGACTTTGAAACTAAAGGTAGTATTACTCTGGCAGAGGAGGTAATTGGGGATGCTTTTTTCTTCTGAGTAGCATTTTACAATCACCACCTCTCTTCTTTTCAGGATATCGAATCCCTAACAGGAGGGCTGGCTGGTTCTAAGGGGGCAGATCCACCGGTAAGTTACATTGTTCCTTCAATTCAAATGTTGAATGATCTACACAAAAGATCATTAGAGAGTTGATGAACACTTTTTATAATATGTAGATGCTTTTTTGAAATACTGCTATTGTAGAAACAGATACAAAAGTATGACCTTGCTTTGAAGTGTGGTCTGCCACATACTTACATTGTACAAATTCAAAGGGGATACACAGTTGATTAATTCTTGTCAAGTGTAAACAGAATTGTTAGGGTGAAAGAGCCTAGTTTCTTGGGGATAAGTGTACAGTTATTTAGTGTCTTTTAGGATTGAACAGTTTCCTGTAGCATATTACCAAAGGTTATGCAACAAATGATTTTCTTTAGATTTTTTAAGGCATATCAACAGGAGAACTATCATGAGGGAAGTGTGGAGATGAAATGGTCATGTAACCAGGGTTACGTCATTCATTAAAAATAAAGTCTTGGAGGTGGGATATAGTTCTGTGGCAGAACAGTTGTTTAGTAGCTGTAAAGCCCAGCAATCGAACTTGAGATTTTCATAAAGGAAAAACTACTCTATTTACCTCCAGGTTAGAAAACTGCAAGTCAAGAAATTTTTACCCAGTTGTACATACATTAAATTTCAGTTGAAGTTCTGTATTATTTTTCCATCCTTTAAGAGATATAATAGACTACTAAAATGCTATTTTCCATGTCTAAAGTTAAGTATTTTATAGAAATGTTTTGAATGTATTACTAAAATCATATTAGGATGAAATATTTATTGGTTAAAAAATTCAAAGGTCTTCAATTATTCATTGAACAGAATCTAGCAAATCCTAAAGAAATGGTTTCTTATGAGGATACACAGCTGAGAAGAAATTTCTTTACCAATATACTAGAAAGCTAAGATAAATTCTTAACAAAAACACTAGGTTATTCAAACTGAAATTTCTGTTCTGGGTGCACATACTGTTTTATTTCTAGAGCATTAGGAAAAAATGAAAAGCTTGTCTTACTTCAAATAGTAAGGCATATATAAGATATTGTGTCAGATACATAGATGACATTATCAACAATTTTGCATAACTGGTGAGCATAAATTTGAGGAACTCAAGGATATTTGGCATTTATATTTTAACAATAGATGGTGAGCAGGATTTTTGAGACTTCAATCAATCTCAGTTTCAATTACATTAATACAAGATTGCTGCTCATTCATAAATTTTCTATGGTAATTTAAGATGTTTTACAATGGTTTTCTTCTGCAAAAAAATTCTAAGAAATGTATTTTAAGTTCAAAAGCTGGACATTAACTGCAAAACTACGTAGATTATGCAGAATTTTTCTAAACCTAGAAAAATAATCCATCAACAGAAAATATCAGTTATATATTAACTTAAAGCTGTCTCTGAAAAATTGCATCCATGTTGCATCTTTATTTGGTGCATGTTTTCCAGTCACAGCAGTTATGCTAGGAAGATAGAAGGTAGCTCACAGATAGAGTTCTTGCCTACTGCTCAGGGTCCTGTGTTTGATTCCTAGCACTGCCAAACTTCCAAAAATGTAGCATATGTTTACATAGTAAAATAATATAAACTGATTACTTAATCAAAGTGGTTAAATAAAACCTTTGAAAATACATTTGAACTCCATATACTTAGGCACTAAATCTGTAGATGCAAATTCAAATAAAAAACTATCTTTTAAATTTAATTTTTTTATTGTCAGGGTAATGTATAGAGGGGTCACAGTTATATTCACCAATAGTAGGTGCATTACCTCTTACACACTGATACCCCTTCTCATGTTTTTGTCCCCATTTCCCTCCCCCACCCCCTTCCTAATCATCTTGTTTCCCCCTTCCCTTTCCTATTTCAAATAAACAAATAGATGTATATACAATTTACCAGGTAACAAAGTCAGATACTGTAACAATATGAGATTAACCAAAGGGCAACAAAGAGAAGAGAAATAACATAGTACATTAAGAACAACAATCACAAAAGATAAAGCTCTTGTTTCCATATCCTGGAGATCCTTTCATTTAGTCTCATCCTATATAACCTTATGTACTAAAACCATTTACAAAAGGAATTACCCCAGGTACCAGTGGCTCATGTCTGGAATGTTAGTTACTTAGGAGGCTGAAATCTGAAGATCTTGGTTCAAAATCAGCCCAGACAGGAAAGTTTGTGGGACTCTTATTGCCAATTAACTACCAAAAGAAAGTATAGAAATGGAGCTGTAGCTGAAAAGGTAGAGGAATAGCCTGGAAAAAAGAAAGCTCAGAGACAGCACCCAAGCCCTCAGTTTAAGCCTCAGGACCAGCACACATACCCTTCTTCCACCCTCCACCACACACATATACACAAGGGAATTTCATCTGTACTTAACATGTGCAGTTTTCTTTATTCGTTCTTTTTACTTAACATGTATAAATATTTATTTTTGCTCCTTGAATAATTATTCCCTTCATATACTACTATACTAATAAACTATTATTAGTATTTTATGTAGTATTTACATTGTGCTGGCTATATATTAGAAATAATCTAAAAATGATGTAAAGCAAAGAGCGAGACATATTTTAGTCATTTATATCCTCATAGTATGCTACTTTATGTAAGGTTCTGAAACATCAATAAAGCTTGGTATGTCTTGATATTCTTACCAATTAACATTTAAAAATATGATAAAGTAATGTGTGGTTATGTTTTGGTACCATTAGAATTGGTTCTGGGTTCCCCATCAATGAGTATCAAAAGACACTCACAAATTACATTATTATACTTTTTTAGAAAGTGAAGTAAGCCAGACCCAAAGGAACATAGGCTCAATGGTCTCCCTCACTTGTAATAATTAGTACAAACCTTGGACTCTCCTAGCAGAGGATTACAATAGCTCAAAACCTAGATACATAAGGCCATATAGGATGAGGCTAAATGAAAGAACCTCCAGGATATGGTAACAAAACTATATAATGTGTTATTGTTGTTCTTAATGTCCTATGTTCTCATCTCTTTTGTTGTCCCTTGGTTATTCTCATATTGATACAATATCTTGCCATGTTATCTGGTATATTGTATATATATATATATACACACATATATATATATATATATTTGTTTATTTGAAATAGGTAAGGGTAGGTGGGAAAACAAGATGAGGGAAGGGTTTGGGGGAGGGAATTGAGGACAAAAACATGAGAAGTGGTATCAATGTTTATGAAGTAATGTACCTTCTATCTGGTGAATATAACTGTAACCTTTTCTTGCCAGTTGTGGACCATGAATTCAGGGCATGAGTACTGTTCTTGTGCTTTCTCAAGGCTACAGTTCTACCACTTGAGCCACAGCACCATTTCTGGATTTTTCTATGTACATGCGGTATGGAGGAATCAAACCTGGGTCTTCATGCATGCTAGGCAAGCATTCCACCACTAGGTCAAACTCCCAACCTAACTGTAATTACAATTTTAAAAAAATTTAAAAAATGTGAAAACCTTGACAATTATGAGGAATCAACATGATTCACGAGAGTAGTCAAGCCCTAGGAAAGAAAGAACAGGGGACTAAGATTTCAGCTTTGGAGAGCAAAAAAAAGTTCAGAAGGGATGAGTTAGGACAGATATCATGAATCCTACTGTATAACAGTGCATCAGAAACCTAGTGTCTGGAGAGCCCTTGCTGTGTAGCTCCATGTAGAAGAAAAGCAGGAGGCATGGTTTAAAAATATTACTTCTATCAGCCAGTGGTGTAGCATGTAATAAGCTCTTGGGCTACTATCGGGATTTCTCAGAGATTATAAACTGAGTCTCGGTCACCAGATGGGATTTAGGAGGTCAGTTTGGACACCAAAGTGTAATAATCTACACTTAAGTAGACTAATATTTAATAATAATAGGTACTTCTACTTTGAAGAAAATATTGTGATTATTAGCTAGCTATTACCTTGTTTGCCATTTCTTAGTTTTTCCCCTATAAAAATCTAATTTTTTTCTGACCTTCAAAAGGTTGTACAAAGGGGTTACAACTTAACATGTCTATATCAGTGTCTAGTGCTATTACATGAGTCAACTCTTCCATCATTCTCCTCAATCTAATGAAAAGAAATAAGGGTAAATCTTACATGAAATAAAACTTATTGTGTGAGGTATTTCCTTAGAACATACATTGGACAAAAGTGGAAACAGATGAGTTGTATTTCAGAATACTGCCAGGGTCTAGGATAAACTCACCTTGTTGTTTTACTCTGAATTACAGCAACAGGCCAGTGGGGATATGAAATCTTTCTGACTGATTTTCTCCTAGTTTCTTTTGTATTTTGAATAATAAAGTCCATACATTTGATGCCTGAAGAATGTAGTTGTTTATAAATTGCTCTAACTTTCTTTTTTCAAAGGTTAATGTTTTTCTAGACTGTCATGGAGAAGTCACTCTCACCTAATTTATCTCTAGCTTGGTGTGCTCACTGTCCTGAACATTTTTAACTCTATTAGTTTTTTTCCACTGAGGATCCAGAATTGCACATTTTGTATTTTTGTACTTTCTGTTCTCATATTGTTGATTCTTGATAGTTCTTAGCCATTTGGGTAAGATACTTAAGAAAAAAACATTCTTTTTAAAACTGTTTTTATTAGCCAGGTGTCAGTGGCTCATGCTTGTAATCAGAACTAGTTAGGAGGCTGAGATCTGAGGATCATAGTTCAAAGCAAGCCTGGGTAGGAAAGTCTGTGTTTGACTCTTACGTTCAATTCAGAGAAAGCTGGAAGTGGCACTGTGGCTCAAGTGGGAGAGACAGTAATTTCTATGCACTATCGACTGCAGTTACTAGAAAAGACCTGCATTCATTCATTGGATGATAAGCCTTCAGTGAGCAAAGCAGAACTGGTTTCTCTAAAAACCAAATGAAATTATATCACATTTAGGCTTAAACATTTGCTGCATTTTCTCATTAATAGGAAATCATGAAAGCCCATTGGGTGGTTTTTATATGTTTCCTTAATTTTCTTTCCTTAAGATGATAAAGGAACTGAGTTCTTACCTTTCTCTTCTTAGCTCACTCTACCTGAGCTGCACTACATTGACAATCTTAGTACCAGGAACAACATTTCATTTGCCAGGATTTTATGATCTTGCCATTCTCGCTTATCTTCCCTTGGCTTAATATCTCATGTACTCTTTAAAGTCTTTGCTTAAGTGTCACATTTCAGAGAACTCCTCCTAAACATCTTAACCTTTTCTACATCCCTGTAAGTTTATTATTTAATTTTTTTCTACAAGAATATTAACTTTGGTTAAGGACTTTGTCAATTTCTAAGGAGCAATGTTACATTTTGTTTCTGGTTTTGGAGGTTGCAGGCTGTGATTGTTTGATGCTATTACTTTGGGCTTGTAGTAGGGCAGTGTATCTTGGCGGAATTGAATGGCAGAACAAAAACCTATCCATCTCATTGCCCATAGTCAAAAAGAGATGAAGAGGAAAGGGCTGAGATCCCATTATCCCCTTGAATAACATACATCCTAGGATCAGAAGACCTCCCAGGACTCACCTCTCAAAACCACCAAGAAAGAGTAAACCTTTAACCAATGATATTTTGCTATCATTCTAGATAGGTACTAGAGTTGAGAAAATATGAGAATTATCAATTTGGTCCCACTCATGATACCATTTCCATCCATGTCTATTAAGGTGAGAGTAGCCATTCATTGAAATGATTAAAGACAAAACAAAGACCATTCACTATGAAACAGAGGCTTCAAAGGCACAGCTCACATTCAATAATTTAAATCAAATAGGCCCTCATATAATTTCTCTTTTCCCATTCCCTATACCTCCTATTACTCAATGTCTTTCAGTGAGCAAGCATTTTGTAATGCCACCAAGTACTATTGTAGGCATTTTGGGAAATAAAGATAATGACTTAAGAATATCAAACTTTAGTACTTTAATTGACTGGAAATTTCTTCTTTTTAAGATGTAAATATAAAAATGGTACAAAAATAATTAGTTTTGTGTTGCATGGAAACAATAATCATATGTTCTTTTGAAAGTATTTTGTTTTATTCTAAGGCTCATTTTGATGGATGAAAGTTCTTGAGGAGATATTGTGCATTAAATTAAAATCGTTCCTCTAGGTGGTGGTAAATGTTGGATCTTTCAAAGGTTACTTCAATTTTACAGAGTTTAGCAAACTAATAAAGTTAGCTGACACAACGTGTATACAGTGTATCAGACTGGACTTGATTGTAGAATTTATATATAATAGGAGATTAAAATTGATTTCTAGATATTGTCTTCAAAATTATTTAATAGCCTGAAGCAACTGTGCATGTGCAAACCCAGGCCTCCTGCTGTTGCTTCTCCAGGGATAGCAATAAGGTGATGCTCTCTTTCCTTTGGCTAGAGACCTAAAAACTTAGTATTCTGATGATGTCCCTTTTCAGCCATTGATATTCATAAAACTATGTATGGATCGGAAACATAAAGAGTGCTTTGTCTTAGAATTCTCCACTTTATCTTCCAGGAGTTTCCAAGGCAATAATTAGCCCTACCATAAACTATTCTGTCTGTCTCTGTGTCTATCTGCCTGTCTGCCTATCTATTTATCTGTCTATCTATCTATCTATCTATCTATCTATCTATCTATCTATCTATCATCTATCTATCATCCATCTAGCTAGCTAGTTAACCAGATATCCATCCATCTATCTAGCTAACTATTAACTTGTTTACTTGTTTTAAAGTCTAGTTATCTAGAAAGCAAAGAACCGGTTCTAGTCACTTTTTGTTCTTTATTTGGCCAGTTCTGGGGCATGAACTCAGGACCTGAACACTGTCCTTGGATTTTTCCTTAAGGCTAGTGCTCTAAGACTTGAGCTTTTCTCTTTATGTGGTACCGAGGAATCGAATTTGGGTCTCCATGCATTCTAGGCAAGTATTCTACCACCAGGCCAAATTCCCAGCCACTCTAGTCACTTTTCTATAAGGATAAAGTCTTTTCAAATGCTCCTGGTGAGGGAAATATGAATCAGCAAAATGCAAATGATGGAAATTGCATGCATATTCTCTTCTTATTTTTACTTAGCATTAATTACAGTCACTGCGGGCAATTTAAAAGGAATGTGATTGTATATTCATAACAAATTAAAGTTGGAATTCTGCAGAATTCTTGCTTACAATTAAAATTTGTGTTGATTCAAGAATACTATGTAACAGGAATATAGCATAAAGATTTAAAGATAGAGTCTTCTTTTTCACTGAGCTATTTGAAGGTACTGAAGTGCATTTAGAAAACTGTGTCATAGGAAAGAGGAGAGAAAAGATATGTTAAAATTTCAACGTATTAGTTCACAGTTCCTTAAGGTGTTTTGAAGGTCATTAAAATATTCACTTAAATTAAAAAGCTGTATCTTGCTTATAAAATATATCTTACATTATAAATATATGTATGTATACAGAGAACACTTTGTCACTATTTGCTATAATAAAAATTACAGAAAACTTAGCTAGTCTCCAATATTCACACCTGTAATTGTAGCTACTCAGGAAGCTGAGACCTGAGGATCATAGTTCAAAACTAGCCTTAGAAGCAAAGTCTATGAGACTCTTACCTCCAATTAGCCACTAAAAATATGGAAGTGGATTTGTAACAAAAGTGGTAGAGTTCTGGCCTTGAGTAAAATAAGCTGAAGGATAGTGCCCAGCTCAAGCTCGAAGATCAGAACACACACACACACACACACACACACACACACACACACACACACATCAATTAAAAACATTGTATCTAAAATAACTGACTTAGAATTGCTGCCAGATACTATAAACATTACCAAATGCTATAGTCTTTATTAAGTACTTGACATATGAGTAACATACACATTTTTCATCCTACATGCTTCAGATGGGTCACACACTGTTCAGTTCACTTGCTAAACTGGCGGAAGTTTGGTAGCAGACCCTCACAATGCTGAACAGTCAGGAAAACTTCTACTCTGTGTGGTCAAAATCATTTACTTGCTGAAAGTTTCCAAACCGCTCTCCATTTCACAGTTGTTACAAACGCCATGTAAATGTTTAGGATTGGTGTGATTAGAGGCAAACCTCCCCAATTTTCCTTTTCTATGTGATTGGAAGACATTATGTCATATTAAGTCTTCCTTCTTCAGAGATGAATCATGAATATTCTTTGAAATGGCAATTATTCATTGATTTATTTACATTAGTCTGATCTTGGTTGGACTATGATGAAAGTTTTATAAAAAATTCTATTTGTGTATGTGTGTGTGGGGGGGGGGTGTCTTGGGGCTTGAACTCAGCCTGGACGCTGTCCTTGTGCTCTTCAGCTCAAGATTACCATCCTACCCTTGGGCCTGGGAATTGTCCCTGAGCCCTTCAGCTCAAGGCTACCACCTTATCCTTGAGCCAAACCCATTTTCCATTTTTCTACAGGTTAATTGGAGATAAAAGTCTCAGGTCCTTTTGTGCCCTGGTTGGCTTTGAACCTTGATCCTCAGATCTCAGCCTCCTGAGTAGCTGAGATCTGTTTGTGTATTTCTAGTTTGCCCATGTTACAATGTATTAGCCATTACTCATAACTATTTTCTCTCTTTTTTTTTTCTACCTGGCTTGGGACTTCGACTCAGGGCTTAGAATCTTCCCTGAGCATCTCAGTGTCAAGGTTAATGAACCACAGCATAATTTCTGGCTTTTTCTGAGTAGTTTATTAGACATAGGTGTCTTACAGACTCTCCTGCCCAGTCTGGCTTCAAACAATGATCCTCAGATCTCAGCTTCCAGACTACTTAGGATTACAGTCATGAACCACTGGTGCCCGGCTAATTAAAATGTTTTGGTGAGAGGTTAAGAAAGAATAATGGAAGGTGAATATATGAAAGTATATGTATGGGATATACATTTGCATTGTGCATTTATGTGTGATAAACCCCTTATGTTTTTACATATGCATGTTTTTGTTTTCATATAAACAAGTTTTGACATCTGTTTCCATATTATATTCAAACTTACTTTTATTCCTGGAAAAGAATAACCTGGCCACACTGACCTTCTGACTGCATCATACACCATGTGTCTCTTCACATTTTCTTACTCAGATTTTAACCCCAAACTTTTAGTACCCCGAATCTAACATTTCAGTAGCCCAAATCTCTAATTTGGCTTGCATATTGGCACTTTTCAGGTGTAAAACGCCAATGTGAATAATTTCTAGGTAACAAATGTATTGCACTGCTCATTAGGTGCTTGCCTTTAGGCCCTGAGCCTATGCAAATACGAAAGAAAACCGCTTCCTGTCAGAATTTTTAAATAATGATCGCCACCTGGTGGTTAAACTAGCGCTTAACCATTTATAGAAAAATGGAAGATGATGAATACTAGAGGCATAAGAGATCATTAGAAAAGAAGCATCATTCTTTTTTCTTTTCTTTTTTACCCCCAGTCCTTGGGCTTGCTCTCAGCGCCTGGGCACTATCCTTAGGCTTACTCCAGGCTGTGCTTGAGCCACAGCATCACTTCCCGCATTTTCTATGTATATGATACAAAGGAATCAAACCCAAGGCTTCACACATGCTAAACAAGCACCCCACCAGTAGACCAGCAGCATTCCCGATTCTCACCAGTCTTTTTTAAAGCATTAAAATTGATTTGAAATTTTTATTAATTTTCTTGATAGACTAACAAAATCATTTGCAAAATTGTAAATGCCAATTACTTTTGTGTAAATTTTCACTTACAATGACCATGACATATAATGTTCCATCAAGTATGCTCATAAGAAACTGTAGGTGTGAACCAAATCAAAAAGGCCTTGCCTTATCAACGTGGAACTCAAAACTGAGTATGGAAGTTTCTCAACTTACTTACTGAGTAATGATGGGTTAGATACATTCAGCTAAGTATCATTTCTCTTAGCCTTGTTAGTTACATTCCCCAGCACATTTCCTTTGCCTTTGCTTGATTCCTACCTCCTCTCCTCCCCCCAAGTAGCTAGAGTTAGAGAGATTGAGACATAAGATGAAAAATAGAGATTTCATTACTTACCAGTCTTGTGTCTTTATGGCTGTTCACAGTCCACCTGTAATGGATATTGCAGAACATGTGGAAAGACAGAATTGTGAGTCAATGCCTTCATTAAATCTAGGGTATTCATTGGAAGTGTATGCAAAGGAAGCAGTCTTGAGTTCCAGTCACATAGTGACTAGAGGTACTTACTAATGATACAGTTTTACTGTCTGTCTGGATTTGATGGGCAGAAGGCTCAGTCACATGGGTTTCACACAGTCAGTCCATATGAGGGGGTCACTGGAAGGTAGGGCGTGGTGGGGAATGATATGGATGTAGTCCATGGAGGAGCCTGGAAGAAGTAGAGCTGGACAGTTTGTAGAAGGCTTCTGATGTGAAGAAGTCCATCCTAAATTCAAAACAGCTGCAGAGACAACACCACCAAAATGAAAGTATTCACTATAATGGGAACTGGGAATTCTGAATTTTCTTTACCCTGCTAATCGTCCAATTTTGACTGTTCCATATAATTTGTAAGTGTTCTATCACTTTTCATATGCAATAGTAAACTATAAAAGATAAGTTATGATTGTTTTTTGAGTAACCCAACTTCATATATACTAAAGCAGTTACTCATCTATTTTTAAACCCTCATTGTTTCATCATTACAACTGTCTATACTTAACTCTTTTACTAAAAGCCTTATCTTAGAAATTATATTCATCAAGATGTTAGACTGTGTTTCTCTTTTGTTTTTGCTGTTATTTTTGGTCATGCTAGTATTTTGACTGATGCCTCATGCTTGCCGCGGAAGGCAATTTCCATTTGAAATATACTTTCAGCCTTTGTTTTGCTTTATTTTTAGATAGCAACTTTCTTTTTGCTCAGGGTTGGCCTCAAACTTCCATTCTTCTATGTATACTTACTGAATAGTTTGTATACAGCATACAATACTAAAATCAATCCCATCTAACCAACAACCTTTCATAATTCAAATAATTTAATTTCCTTACATTCTTATATGTTTCTGCATTGGCAAAAAAATGTAACATTGTAATTGCTTTCTCCGTCTGGGATAGGTAAGCTTAAATAAAATTCTACATGTAACATCAAAACTTTATATTTGACATAGGACACAAACATGATGAGTATTTTATTTGCAGCATCCATATATTTCCTTAGTAATGCCTTAAAAATATCTTTTGAATAATACCTTGGTGACAAGGTAAACACATCTCAAGAAGAATTACTCCTTTGAAAAATAATCTGAAGTCAGATTTTGTGGTTCATACCTGTAGTCCCAGTAAAGGAAGGAATATTTTTAAATCCAAAAGTTGGAAGCCAGGGCAGCAACGCGGTGAGATTGATCTCTTAATGACAGCAATAATAATAATAGTTATAGTAATGATTAGTGTTGGAGGAAGTGGACATTTAAACTAGATTTTTATATACAACTCAGAAATAAAGATTCTCATAGGGAGATAGTTGGAAGATGGGAAGAAAGGAAATCTGGAACAAAAATCTATGGGGAAAAAATAAAGAGCAGGCAGTCGAAATATTTAATACTTTAGAAGACCAGATTATGGTTAATTTGGCAAGTGTGATCAGATACATAGGATAAGGAGAAGTTCCTTTTATTGTTTGATATTTTGACACTACCTTCTGCTCGTTCAGTTTCTACTCACATCATAAGCAGCTGTTAGAATACTATTCAAATGTAAAGTTTCACATTGTGTATTCTCTGCTTTCTGTGCTTGACAATCACCAAAAAGTGGAATCTAGATAAAGATCAGCCCAAGAAATATTTTTATTGAACAAGGAAGTGTCAGATTCATGGTGTAAATCACTCCAGAATTTTGATAGTCTTCCAAATAGTGCATAAATATTACATTCAGATAAACATATATATATACATACCTTTATGTAAAGTCTCACTCACATTTTAGAGTTACCATCCAAGAAAAGCTATTTATTTATTTAATTAGTTATTTATTTATGAGCCTGGGTTTTGAACTCCACAAACTGGGCTTATGTTTAATAGACAGGAACACAGTTATGCTACACTCCAAGAACCTAACACATAATAATAATAATAATAATAATAATAATAATAAGAAGAAGAAGAAGAAGAAGAAGAAGAAGAAGAAGAAGAAGAAGAAGAATTTCTTCTTAGCTTAATATAAACAACATGACCAGGGACAAATGGTACCATTAATTTACTATTAATTCAACTGCTATAAAAATCATGGCATAATCTGATTTTTTTCAAAGGTAACTAACATTTTTTTTGAGATGACTGTTCAGCTTCTTGACAGGAGATATGTTACCAGATGATTCACTGTAGGGGAGACCAATGTCCAGATTAACAATAAAATTTAAATAACTAAGTAAAGTCATATCAGTGCAAATCTTGCTGTCAATACTCTAGCAGTTTGAGTTCTCCTGCCCAGAGAGAAGATTGTCTTGTCTTTTAGCTAAGAACATATTGGTGGTCTCTACATTCACCTTCCTTGTCAAAAACCCTTTCAAAATTGGCAAAACCTGATATACATAGTATATTACATATTATTGCTTACATTAGAACAACTAAAATTCTTGACTATGTAATTTGCTTTGTAAGTGTGGTTTAAGGAAATGTATGAGTCACACTTGAGGTGGGAAGAAACGAGGTGGTTGTATTTCTATTTTCCTGGGTTGTGGGTGGTATTTTGATATGTTGGGTATATTTCAAGGTTTGGGAGTGAATGTTCTATTGTAGTTTCTATTTTCTTTTGTCAGAAATGTGCAACACATTGATTCCCCCCCCCCACAGATGGTGTTTGGAAATTTGAGCCAGAGGAACAAAATTTAAGAGAAAAAAACGAAGTGTGTGTGTGTGTGTGTGTGTGTGTGTGTGTGTGTGTGTGTGTGTGTGTGTGTTGAGGGAGGGGTGGATACTAAGCAAACATCCTCCTACACTACTAATCTGGTATTATTGTTGTGTGTCTAGTTTCTCCAGGAGGGTTATCTAGTGAAGAACAAATTGTTGTCTTTCATATTTAGTCCAACAAAGGCATTTACACTTCCCTTGCTTATGAAAATTAGCACTTTCCTCAAAGGAAGAAAGAAAAAAAGTGACAGGTCACTAAAGAAGAAATGAAGAGGAGTCTCTAAAATATCGTAAAGTGAGGTTATTTAAAATGAACATTGGGGAGAACAAGAAGCAAAATCTGCTATCTCTACCATTAGGGAGCTCTAAGAAATGCTTGCATACAGAATGTAAATTTATAAAATAGTCATCGCCTGACGTAATTTGTGTATGGATAAAAATAAATTATTCAAAGGCGAAGCCTCCGCTCTCTAGTTGTCTCCAACAGTGTCTTCCAAACTCCTAGCCTCAAGTATGATTATAAAATGTATCTACACTATAAAAATCATCCCGTAGCATATACTTTTTTAATTATTTAAGTTGGAGGTTTGCCCTGAGCTCTAAACATACCTTATTAGGAAATCAAGTTGAAAGTCCAAATACCAGATTAATAATCTAATCAAACCCAAACCCTCATTTATGTTCAATGCAGAAGCTATATTGCTGTTGTCTTTCAAGGCTCACCTTAACAGCAGTCTCTTCATTAGATCCCTTACAGGCAGTGTCACTTCCTGAATCATTTTCTGAATTCTCTGTCATCTGTCCTTTGACCAGTGTGTCTGAACATAGTACAGCAGTAGAACATGCTAGGAAAGAAAAAAATTCAGTGCCATCATGGGAGGGAGAGAACAAGGAAACAGCTTTGGGAGATTTGGCAGTTGTAAAAGTTCACTGAGATTTACAACTTTTAAGAGCAATGACAGGCAATAGCTCAACAGCTAAGTGCATATGACCATATAGGATGAGGCTAAGTAAATGAACTTCAGGATATGGAAACAAGAGTTTTATCTTTCTGTTTGTTGTTTTTAATGTACTATGTAAAGTTATTTCTTTTCTCTCTTGTTTTTAATTCCCTTATGGTTTATCCCCTGCTGTCACTGTATATGACTTTGATACCTAGTGTATTGTATATACATTTATTTGTTTATTTGAATTAGGGAAGCAAAGGGGAAAAACAAGATGATGGGACAAAGGACCAAGGATGAGCCAGTTCAAGACAATATGTTGCAAATGAACTTTACAACTTGGGAGAGAGTGAAGGAGGGAAAGTGAAAAGAAACAGGGAAGGGGTAACAATGTTCAAAAAGTAATCTGTACATCCCCCTGACAATAAAATTCAAAAAAAAAGGAAAATAAAAAAGAACAGTGACAGGAATGGTGGTGTACAAAATTTTCCAGTAAACAATAAATGGAGTGATTAGAGCAATGAGAGAAATAAATAGGCATGGGGGTGGGGAGGAAGGAAATGGGGACCAAGACATGAGAAAGGGTATCAATGTACATGAGTTAATGCACCTTCTATCTGGCAAATATAATGTAACCCTTCTATTAATCACAATAAAAAATATAAGAAAAACGAATACATAATGATAGTAAAAATTTATAGTATAAATTTTAGTGGAGAAGATGTTCGTAACTAGGAAGATAGTTTGGTAATGGAGAGAAAAGAGGATAGGATTTTTATTCTTTAAAAGTGAGCAAAAGATGGAACAGGTCAGAAAAGGCAAGACATATTTTTCTATGCCTTTTTAGATTTATATTTGTATGTATTTTTGTTTTTCTTTTGTTATTCAAGAGGCTTAAACTCTGGCCCTGGACAATATCTCTGAGCTTTTCTTGCTCCAGGCTGCCTCTCTACCACATGGCTCAGAGCTCTATATCCAGCTCCTTTGTGTTTAATAGGAGATAAATAAAGCAAGGATTTCCTTGCCTTAGCTGACTTTGAACTGCAGTTCTCAGATCTCAGCCACCTGAGTAGCTAGAATTATGGGTGGGAGCCACCCATTCCTGACTTTATATCTGTATCTTTGAAAGAGTTGTACGTCCTTTTATCTTCTTGTGTCCTTGATATTGGGTAGTTTGAAACTGCCTCTGAGTAAATCATGACACATAACACATCACCAGGCACCCATACAGGACATAGGACTATCTTTAATAGTGTCTCATTCCCAAATAGCTGTAAGCTCTGGGATAACTAGAACCAATACTTTCTTCATTATTGATGGACAACCATATTTGGCTATAACTGCTCAGTGTACATTGAATCAACATTATAATTTAATACTTGATTTATGGTTTAGAAGTTTCACAGTTTGGTAGAGGCATCCGTCATGCAGAATCATGCTATTGTTAAGACAATGTAAATAGGGCACAACACCATCTTAAGAAGTGATTCTGAATGCAGTTGCTAGCAGCAGAGCTGGACATACCTTGAGCTAGACATGCAAGTACTTATCAAAAGGGCGAAGGGTGGTAGAGTTTGGGAAATGGGAAAAAGACGGAACACGACAGGAGCAAGGATAAAGAGAGGAGTCATGGCATATAATTTTAGGATATATATTGTTCAACAAGGCTTGATTGGGAGAGTGCTTTAAAAATAGTGACATTGTCAGTTCTGAAGATTTTAGACTAAATCTCATCCTGAAAGTTATGGGTTTCGTGCTAATATTATTTAATTTGTTTACTTATTTCTTTTTTTCTTTTTTATTGTAATTAATAGAAAGGTTACAGTTAAATTTGCCAGATAGAAGGTGCATTATTTCACAAACATTGATACCCCTTCTCATGTTTTTGTCCCATTTCCCTCCCCCCAGTCCTCCCTCATCTTGTTTCCCTCCCTTCCCTTTCCTATTTCAATTAAACAAATAAAAGTATATACAATATACCAGATAAAAAGGTAAGGTACTGTAACAGAGAATAACCAAGGGACAACAAAAGAGATGAGAAATAATATAGTACATTAAAAACAGCAATCACACATTATGTAGCTATTGTTTCCATATCCCAGGCACTACCCCTGAGCTTTTTTTTTTTTCTCAAGGGTAGCACTCTACCACTTGCACCACAGTACCACTTCTGTATTTTTCTGTTTATGTGGTACTGAAGAATCAGTACCACATGCATGCTGGGTAAGCAATCTACCACCAAGCCACATTCCCAGGCAAGTACTTTTCTTATAGTTGTGTATTTGCTTTCATATTTAAGTATAAGCATCATGTCTTATAAACTAGGAGCAAAGAGTGAAAAACCAAGAAATTTGTGGCCAGTGGTAAAGTGCTCTGCATAAATTAGTGCTAAAAACAAGACTTTTTAAATTCTAAAATTCAAACACTTCCTGGGGGGAGGTACATGCACATGTGTATATATCTATACACATACACACACACACACACACACACACACACACACACACGTGTGCGCATGTGTGTGATTGTGTTTTCTAAATATAGCCATTATTGTATCTCACATTTCATATGTTCTTAAAATATGGCTTGGCATTAACAGTATTCCCAATAAAAGGAGCATTCTTTTTTCCTTCTTGTGAGATCTGAGGTCTGAGATGCCTTGTAGCTATGGTGGAAACAATGCCATGTGAATCCTCTGGGCACATATTAGAAAGCAATTCAGCTTCCACTTAGCTTGTTTTCCACAAGGGAGCTCCAACTAGCACCTTCCTAGAGGCTGATGAACAAGTCAGGCATGACTCTTTCAGTTAACAGCACAGCTGGGTTCCAGCTGACCTGCAGCACCACACCACACATATGAATAAAAGTGCCCCAGATGCTTTCTGCAGACAGCTGTAAGGTGTTTTCATGCCTTTCTGCTTGAGGCTATAGACATTCTTGAACAAAAATAAGCTGTTCTCACTGTAATCTTATGAAATTCTTGATCTAGAGAAGTCAGAATCCTTTAAAAAAATCATCATTTTCTGCTATTACACTGGTTTTTTTAAATGCCATGGTCACTGGAAGTAAGCGAATATATGCATCCCTTCCATAAAATAATTTGTATTAGTAATTGGTAGCACTCATCTATTTTTGCTATCAAAGTAAGGAATTAATATTGCATTGGATTCAAAATTTTCAAAATTAACGAGGTCCAGGAGATTCTCACCATCAGGTATTCTTGCTGTGGCAAGCAAACATTTAGAAACCAATCTGAGTTTCTAGAAGCAAGGGCGCCATTTCAAGTGAGTGTTCATTCAAAAGTCACTAGAGTAAATGGAAATATTCATTGTTACTCTCATTGCCTGTCATGAGTTGATCTGAATGAATTCTGGAACAATAAATTCCAAATATATTGCATTTTGTATCAAAACCATTCCTGAGAGTATCTCATAAATGACAGTGAAGATAAATTAGTGATAATCCATACTATGTGATATTTGTAATGATACACATGGGTCAAATTACAAGGGAATATTATCTGTAAGATTGGAAACAATGTTCAGCAATGACAAAAGTAAGAAACTTAGAAACCAGAAAATTAAACAAAGAAAAATAAAAAATAGAAATGTCATAGATTCACCTTTTCTTTTGAAGTCTTCAAATCTATGTATAATGATTGAAGTAAATATTATTACACTTTTTCATTCGGTGGACTTTCCATCATTGTAACAAAATACTTAACATAAGTTAAGTTATGTTATTTTGCTTTGTATTTTCAATCCTTAACTTTTGTTTCTATTGAAGGTTTCACAAGGTTTTTTAAAAATTGTTAATGTAAAGTTGATATACAAAGGGATTACAGCTACATAAGTCAGATAATAGGTATATTTCTTTTTTAACAATGTTACTCTTTCTTTCCTTTTCCTCCAAACCCCTTATAAGTTTTATAATTCATTTAAAACATACTGTCTAATGAGTATCATTGCATTTCTTCATTTTTTGTTTCCCCATTTCTGTGATCTCCCTTACCCTACACCAAATAGATAAACTTACAAAGAAGACAAAAGGGACAGAAAACAAACAAAAAAGAAGAGAGGAGAAAAGCCTAAAATAGACAAAAACCAAAATAACAAAAGCCCTCTTGTTTCCGTTTCTTGGAATTAGTTCCATCAACATCATTTAATGATTATATGCACATAGATGTTGAGCCTTCATGATCCTCTCCTAAGAATATTCTCCTTTGAACTCACTGTGTGATTGTCTAGAAATCTGTATAAGTTAGCATATGCAAGTGTATTTTTTCATCCCATTCCAGCAAGTATGGGATTTACCTGTAGATTAATTACATTCTTGTTGTAACAAATGAATGAAACTATGCAACCTGTTTCTTTGGGTCTTGCTTATTTCACTTGATATAATTTTTCCCATGTTTTTCCCTTTCCTTAGAAATATTACAATATCATTCTTTTTGATGGCTGAGTAGGATTCCATTGTGTATATTTGCTATTTACCTTTTGCCAGTTCTGGGGCTTGAACTCAGAGCCTGGGTACTGTCATTGAGATTTCTCAAGGCTAGCGATCTATCACTTGAGCCACAGCACCACTCCCTGCTTCTTCTGTGTATGTGGTACTGAGCAATCCAGCACAGGGCATTGTGCTTGCTAAGCAAGCACTCTACTACTAGGCCAAACTCCCGAACCCTCCCCTTTAACTCTTAAGCATCTATGTACATAACCTTTCTGGGTGGTTAATTAGGGATAAGTGTTTCAGGGACTCTCCTGCCTAAGCTGACCCCTAGAAGATACTCAAATCTCTGCCTCCAAGTAGCTCTGAATTATAGGAGTGAGCCTCTAACACTGGACTAAAGTTTTCAGTTTTAAGGTATACAATGCCTGAGTTACATCTGAATTTGTCACAAGAAATCTATTTAAGTAGAATAGACTTGTATTCTAAATTTGTGTATGTTGTTGTTGTTGGTTGTGGTGGTGGTGGTGGTGGTGGTGGTAGTGTGTGTGTGTGTGTGTGTGTGTTTATGCTAGTACTGGAGTTAAACTTAGGATCTTTGGCTCTCATCTGTTTTTGTTTTTGTGTGCCACTACTGGGTCTTGAACTCACTACTAGAGCTTGAACTGTACTTTAGCTTCTTTTGCTGAAAGCTATCACTCTTATTATTGAACCACATCTCCACTACCTTTCTGCTAGCTTATTGGAAATAAGAGTGTAACAGAATTTCCTGCCTATGCTGGCTTTGTATTGGGATCTTCAGATCTCAGCTTTCCCAGTAGCTAGGATTGCAGGCTTGAGTCACTGGCCCCTAGCTCCTGAGTATTTTAATATAGCAATTTATAATTTATACAATCCTGAAAGTAGTTTTCTCCTTATTTCAGTACACTATCATACCTTTAGCTTAAATGAGCACAGTATTAACAAAAAACTGTACTTTGGAAAAAATAATTCTTATGAAACCATTTATTCATTTAATAAGAATATAATTGTAAATGTAGGAGATAGAATTTAGTTGAGTCTCTTACTCAACAGTTCAGTTCTATATTTCCATTTTTGTGTTTATAATAAGTGGAAATGTATCTTAGTATAATACCATTTGTGACATTAAAATTATTACCTATTCATGGGAACTGGCTTAAAAATTCTACAAACTATAGAAGTATTTATATGAGAGTGTGACAGCTTAGTAGTATGATTCGTTTTTAGAGAAAGCATCATCAACTATATTAAAAAGCATTATTTTTCTATTTCATAACATGTAAAAGAGTTACAGATTGAAGAATCTGCTTGTGTTGCTGGAGATGAGTCAGGCATCTTAGCTTTTGATGTTTTATGATCTTGCTTTGAACAATAGAAGGAAGATATCAGGGAGAAAATGGAGATGATGACAGAAAAGTCATCAGGACTAGAATAATATTAGGTTTCCAGAAGCTGTCTGATGAAGGAAGAAGAAAAATAATACATAGCACAGGGTGTGGTAACTCATGCCTGTAAGACTAGCTACTCAGGAGGCTGAGATCTGAGGATTGCTATTCAATGTCAGCCGGGGCACTACAAAGTCCCTGAGTTTCTTATCTCCAATTAACCACCAGAAAACTGAAAGTGGCACTATGGCTTAAGGGATAGGACAGTATCCTTGAGCTGAAGAGCTCAAGGACAACATCCGGACCCAGAGTTCAAGTCCCACGACCAACATAAAACAAATAATACATAGCATAATAATAGTGGCTGTAATTCATTCTTCCTCTGGGCTCTTCAGCCAATGAAATATTTCAGGAATGAGTTACCGTGTGCTTCTCAGAGGAAATGAGAGCACACGTGCCTTGGGGGGCCAGCCCAACACTGACTTTTCCAGTCTCATGTATGCCTGGAGAATGACTGTATTCCCAGGCCTGGCTAATTGGATATATTAGTCCAGGATTAGAATTGAGAGCTAAAGATCAAAGAAGCATTTACCTTAAGCAATTGTGTCAGCTTTCTTCTTTCTCTGTAACAATTTACCAGAAGCTCAAAGGCTACAACCACATTATCTTACTTTTCTAGAAGTCTTAGTTAAAATCATGGTGTTACCCAAATTGTACTCTTGATATTCTGTAGGGGAACTGTTGATTTTTTGTTGTTGGTTTTTTTTTTTTGCCTTTTCTCCCCAGGCCCCAGAGATGGGCACTATTCCTTCATCTGTTCCTTTAGTGCTATTTCCAGGCTAGAAGTGAAGCATTTCTCCATAGTCCTGTCACATTGCCAACCTGTCTTCCTCTTACAAGGCCTTAGTTCATGCAATGTGACCATTGAATAATCCAGGCTAATCTTTTTCTATCCCAACCTAGTCATACCTGTAAATCTCTTTTGCCAGGTAAAGTAACATATATATAGGGTTCAGTGATTAGGGTGTGAACCTTTTGTGGAAGCATAATTTTTTCCAATGTAAGAATCATTACTGGCAGTTCTCCATAGCATCTCCATTTATTTCCTAGAGGCAACAGTGTCTTAGGTCCTAATGTCTAGAGTTTAGGGAAACTGGAAATCTTCAAAAAAGTGTTACCCCTAGGGAAAGGGATAAAATAATTATGTTTAGTGTGATCTCTCTTGATCCTAAGACTCCTAGTCTTCATTTTATTTCCAAGTAAGTTTTCTCACATATTAAGATGGTTTGTGCACCATTCTGTACTCTTCTTGTAAGTTCTTTTACTGATTAAAGGATAACCAGGTTTCTAACAACATGGAGCACATGAATGGATATCGATGGTAGTAGAGGACCTAGATGATGTTGAAAGGTGGCCATTATAGGTCAAGCCTTGTGATTCATAGCTGTAAATAGTGATGTATAGCAGGAAGTAGAGGTAGGAAAATTGTGATGCTAGCCTCACCTAAGGAAAGAATACAAATCCTTATCCGAGAAATAAATGAAAAGCAAAAGGGACTGGAGTCACAGCTCAAGTGACAGAATCTTCACCTGGGATGCCTTTAGCACAAACATCAGCACTTTTCATGTACTCAGTGGATTAAGAATGATAGGTAACCACAAACAAATTCTCATAATATTAATATCATATCCTAAGATTAATCTTCCTTCTACATATTACTCATGTATCACCAGAACTTCTTTTCATAACATCAAAGTAATAAACAGCATTAAATTAATTTGATTTTCTAAATTGACTCATTATTTATATAGAATGATCAACTGCTATCTGTAGTCTAATGTCTAAACCCTAGCAAAATCCCACTTATTTATCTTTAATAGTTTTCTTGAAACCTATTCAAAAATTTCAGAAAATATGATCTTGCTTATTAATCATACTGAAGAACATTTACTGTGAATTACATTTTGGTGGATTATCAAGTAGATTTTAAGATAGTATTTGTTAGTAAACTCTCAGTGTATTTACTGGGTGAAAAAAAATATACCTTGAAATATTTTGTTGTTAGCAGCATTGTGTGACCACAAGAGGGAGACCTATGAAAGCAATTCAAATTTCAAGGAATCCAGCAGCATTTAGCATGTGGGTGGTTAGACAACGCACCTTTTGAGCTTGTTAATATATTGTAATATTTGGTATGCTATTTATGATTATATAGGGTGTTTGTTTCAGTTAATTAGAATTCAATTCCCCACCAATTGGAAATTCAACTACGATAAGCTATATATATCTATATATCTATATATCTATATCTATATCTATATCTATATATATATATATATTCTCCCCGTCTCTGTCTGTCTGCCTATCTGTTTGTCTCTTTTGGTGGGGGAAAATTAATTGGAAGTAAGAGTCCCTCCAGCTTGTCTGCCAGGACTTGCTCTGAACTACCAGTTTGTCTGCCAGGACTTGCTCTGAACTATGATCCTCAAATGTCAGCTTCCTTACTAGAGAGGATTACAGGGGTGAGCCACCTACACACAGATCTATATAGTCTTTTAGGTGACAGTGATGACAGCTATATAATACTTTCACCCTACTTAGGACACTGGGTCATATTAAATTCTACTAGTAATCTTCCTTTTAAAAAGTAATCTTTTATTTAATTTTATTGTCAGGGTGATGTACAGAGGGGTTGCAGTTACATTCATCAGGTATTGAGTGCATTACTTCTCGAATAGTGGTACCCCTTCCAATATTTTTCTCCCATTTTCTCCTTCCACTCCCTCACACTCATCTTGCTTTTCCCTTACCTTCTCATGTTCAAATACACAAATAAACATATATACAATATACCAAGTACCAAATTCAGATAAAGTAACAACATTAGACAAACCTAAAGGGAAAAAGAAGAGAAAAGAAATAACTTCATATAGTACATTAAGCACAACAGTCACAAAATAAATCTCTTGTTTCTATATTCTGAAGTTCATTTTGCTTAGCCTTATCCTATATTTCCATAGGTATATATGGCTTTTGAGCTATTATGGGCCTAAAATGGACTGTCATTACTGTCCTAGGAAAGGGGCAGTCCTTTTCTTTTTCTTTCTTTCTCTTCCCCCCTCTATTCATGAGACTTGAACTTAGGGCCTGGGTATTGTGTCTGAGGTCTTTGGCTCAAGGCTAGTGCTTTAACACAGCACTCGTTCCAGTGTTCTGATGGTTAATTACAGATAAGAGTCTCAAGGACTTTCCTTCCCAGGCTAGCTTTGAACCTTAGTCCTCAGTTCTCAGCCTCCTGAGTAGCTAGGATTAGGGGAGGGGGAGGAGACAGTCTTATAATGATAAAAATGAATCTCATTAAAATTATCATGGAATTTGATTAACTGTATCTGACCACTCATTGCTGTCAAATATATTAGATAAGATTTGAGGCAAAAATTAAAATATAAAATAGTATTGATTGGTAAAAGACCGAATACAGTTTTGTGCCCTTCCCTGTAACTTAAAGGAATAGGGTATAAAATGTCCTTTAAAAACCTCTGCCTTTCTTCTCTTCTAATTCAAATAATGCGCAGCATCTGAAATGAACCTTAGCTTTTGTTCCTAGGAAAATAATATGATACCATCCTCTAATTTAATTTCCAGAAGCAGGTGTCCTTAGATCCTGCCAAGAACATGATGTTCAGCTCACAAGTCCAGTTTTGTTAATTTCATTAGTGTTACAAAACTTCCCTGACATATAAGACATATATGCCAGGTGACTTGAGAGGGATTCTGCTTAAATGGCATGATATCTATTCAGTTAGATGCTTTCATTTTCAAATTTTTATAGCAAATTCAATAGGTTCTTTATTATCAAATAATTGATAGAATTATAATTTGATTAGTACTTCATGCTAAACAATATAGCTGTAAAATTTGAAGGTTTTAAACATTAAAATAGCAGGGGAGGGAAATGGGGACCTTTATATGAGAAAGAGTATCAATGTTTGTGAAATAATGCACCTTCTATCTGGTGAATATAATGTAATCCTTCTATTAATTGCAATAAAATATATGAAAAAATAAAAAATAAAAGTTGAAATAGGCATTCAGTAAGTGTGTGGCCCTAGAATTGCCTCATTCCTCGGAGAAAATAGGCTCCATTTTATAGAGATCTTTATGGTAGGTTTAAAGCCTTTTACTTAGGATGAATCTTTTACCCCCATTTATGATACTGTAATGAAGAAGAATATGTATGTTTTCAAACTTGTAACTGCTATCAGCATGTTAATAACTTAATGACTCATGAATCAAATAGCAAAACTGTAGCTTTACGAAGCCTTCTCTGAATGTGGGCATTTCTGCTTCATGGTGTTGGTTTAAAAAAATATGACAATGATTGATACTGGTAATAGTCAATGGCTATGATACAGTTGCGCATTTTTCTATATAAAACAGAAATTGGAGCTCTAACACATATAAGAATTATAGGAAGGAAAAGTAGGAGAGTTAGAAGTCACAAGGGGATGTGGCCAGGAGGGATCACTACTACACTGTTGGTGGGAGTGCAAACTCGTTCAACCACTATGGAAAGCAGTGTGGCAGTGCCTCAAAAGGCTAAACATAGAACTCCCCTATGACCCAGCAATTCCACTACTTGGCATTTACCCAATCATCCAGAAACAAGGACATACTAAACCCACTAGCACAACAATGTTCATTGCAGCACTATTCACCATAGCAAAGATATGGAACCAACCTAGAAGTCCCTCAGTTGATGAGTGGATCAACAAGTTGTGGTATTTGTACACAATGGAATTCTATGCTGCTGTCAGAAAGAATGACATTGCCCCATTTGTTAGGAAATGGAAAGACTTAGAAAAAATCATATTAAGTGAAGTAAGCCAGACTCAAAGGAACTTAGGCTCAATGGTTTCCCTCATTCATCATAATCAGTAGAAACCTTGGGCTCTACTAGCAGAGATTTGCAATAGAGCAAAATCTTGATACATAAGGCCATATAATGTGAAGCTAATTGAAAGGACCTCCAGGATATTGAAACAAAAGCCATATAATGAATGATTGTTGTCCTTAATGTACTATGTTGTCTCTCATCTCCTTTGCTGTCCCTTGGTTATCTCATATTGGTATAGTATCTCACTTTGTTATCTGATATATTGAATTTATTTGTATTTGGATATTTGAAATTTGATAGGGAAGGGGGGAAAACCAAGATGGGTGGGGGGTGTGGGGTGGGGGAGGGAAATGGGTACCAAGACATGTGAAAGGGTATCAATGTATGTGAATTAATGCACCTTCTATCTGGCAAATAGCATGTAACCCTTTTACTAATTACAATAAAAAAATTTAAAAAAATTACAAGAATGTGGAGGATATGTTAGGAAATACAAGAAACAGCACATAAATACAACCAAATATTTAACTACCTACAATGCTAATCATCCTTGAAAAATGCACAAATGTAATGATCTCAAAAAAACCTCTCAAGACTGTGAGTGTGGCCTGCTGGTAGAGTGCTTACCTAGCATGCTCGAGGTCTTGGGTTTTATTCCTCAGTACCACATACACAGAAAAAGTCGGAAGTGGTGCTGTGGCCCAAGTGGTAGAGTGCTAGCCTTAAGAAAGCTCAAGGACAGTGCCCAGGTACTGAGTTCAAGCCCCAGGACTGGATAAAATAAAGAAACAAACAGACAAAAAAACAAACCCTCTCATGTTACTATGCAACAAGTGAGTAGTCTTGACACCCACAACTTTGAAAGTTGAATATATTGGCCAGAGACATATAGACATAGAAGAAGTGTAAATAATTCACTAGAGTGGCAGGTAAGTGTTTGAGAGGCCACCCAGCACAGTCACAAGGTAGAAGTCACTTCTTTACACACATATTCTCACTTACCTGTATTTAATGACGGATTCTACAAATATGCTGTCAGCCATTATAATTTGTCCATGAGCTGCCACTCACCTCTAATCTACCTTATCCTGAAACCAATATTTTGAAATCTATATCAGCCAACATTGATTGAATTTCTGAAACTTTCGTATATTACCTATCAACTGGACACCTATGAGAGTTCCTAATGGAGATCAGTAAATAAACAGAACACAAAAGATCAATGTTTCCCGCTTATTACCATTGGTATCGCTGTGTTAAGACTGGATGAACCATTCTTTGGTTATGATAATAGCCTGCAATTCTGTCCTATCATGAGTTTTCTTGCTGCCTGGGGTGCCATCCAAAAATAGAAATTCAATTTTTTTAAATATGATGCTGAGTATTGTTCCTAAAGTCAACGAAACCTTTTGGATTTAATTCTCTGAGGTCAGGACGTGAAATATAGCCTTTGAGTTCCTCAGACCCTATGTTCCCAGAGGCTGAGGGAGTTCTGCTCAAGTGTCTGTGGAAACTGGACATCAGAGAAACCTTTATTCTTATTGTTATCATGTAGTTATATATATATATGTTATATATGTATGTATCTGTATTTCTCTATATAAAACTTACTCACTGACTTTTCTATACACATGTAATAGATATCTATAAAATTAATTTTGTAATTTTGCTTGCTTATTTTTAGTGATATTGGTTGTTCCCAGTCTGATGTAATTTTTTTCTTCAGCTGGAGACTAGCACTCTACCACTTGGAGCCACTGAGTCACTTCTGATTTTCTGATGGTTAATTGGAGATAAGAGTCTCACAGACTTTGGTGCCTGGGTTGGCTTTAAGCCACAAGCCTCAAATCTCAGCCTCTCTCGAGTAGCTAGGATTGCCTGCGTGAGCCACCGCTGCCTTTCTTCTGACATAAATTTTCATTGAAGCTATCATTTATTTGATGAAGTCCTCCTATAGCGTAGAACATCTCTTTGCAAGACAGTGATGAATGTAGTTAAAAATCCAGTGTTTCTCAGGAGAGTAAAACCAATTAATTTATGTAAGTAGCATTGTAGTATAATTAGCACTGCTTCTTCACTGAGTTAATGTCTTTCTGGGTTAAATTAGATTACTTATTCATATTTAGCCCACTACTGAAACTACTCTGAGCTTGGAGCTGGTGGCCTCATGCCTATAATCCTAGTTAATCAGGAGGCTGAGATCTGGTTCAAAGCTTTCCCTGACAGAAAATTCTATGAAACTCATATTTGCAGTGAATCAGAGGCAGTGTGGTTCAATGGTATGGCGTCAGCTTTGACCAAAATGCTGCAGAGAGCAGGTTGGCCCTTAGTTCAATCTGGCATAATGAATACTTCTACTCTGTAATTAAAAAGAATAATGCGATGAAAACGCCCTTAACATTTTGGCCTTTGATATATATATATATATATCATATAGAAAATTTTATTTATGTAAGCTGCAAATTAGAAAAAAAATATTTCTATCACCAATATTTGGTAAAGTAATCTGCCATGAAAGTTTTAAGTGCAGTTTTTGGTAAGATTGTAGAGCACAATCTTAAAGATAGGTCATAACTTTTTATATGTATGAATGAATGTATATATATGTATACACACAGATACATTTGCATATACATATATTCTACCCAATCCTTCGTGAGAATTATAAAGCCTTGCGCTGGGGACTTTTGCCTTATCCACAATCATTATACCCTGACCGCCAGAATTCATATTTCAAGCTATAAAACAGATGCAAATCAGCTGGGTGCCTGTAATCCTAGCTACTTACTCAGCAGGCTGAGATCTGAGTATTGCAGTTCAAAGCCAGCCAGCAATAAAATCCTCAAAAAAAAAAAAAAGCTGGAAGTGACACTGTTGCAAAAGTGGTAGAGCACTAGCCTTGAGCAAACGAAGCTCAAGGACAATGCCCAGATTAAGAGTCCAAGGTCAGGGACCAGCAAAACATCATCATCATCATCATCATCATCATCATCATCAACAACAACAACAACAACAACAAAACAAAAAACAAGCAAACAAAAAAGAAAATGATAAAAGGAACAGAACGAGTAAAAGGGATTCACAAGAACACATGTTGGTATTTTGTGGACTTGCAAGTTGGCATAAAAGCAGTAAGGCAAATGCCTGGATGGTGCATATGAGACTGCACATGCCACAAGAGAGGAAGTACATGAGATGTGCTTCCCGAAACTTGATTTTCTTCTATCTTACCTGTGTATTCACCATTCCATATGCTTTTACCCCTGGCGATAGAAGACAGCTTAATTAGCATGAAACTATATTACAAGTGACTTGCTATGAAATATTTTTGCCACAATTCTGCAACTGAGAGAATGTGGATGTTATTTTTGCTTTACTTTTTTCCAGCCATCTGAGTAATGTTCAAAAGGTAGTTGCTGTGTTGAAGGGAGATAAAAGTACGCCAAGTAAAACTTGTATTTTTCTAACAGTAACAGCAATATCACAATCTAACTGCTATAGTATCTTAAATGGTAAATGAACTGGGTATCACTTCTCTTTTCAAAATACACAATAAAGGCAAAAACATGGTAACTCAAACTAACATATAATATTATCCATTTAAAAAATACCCTGCTGTCCTCATTTATCAAAGTCTAAATTATATGAACTATTCTTGTGTAAATTATTTTAACCAATAAACATTACACTCTATATTCTAGTCCCATGCTTCTTAGCAATACAAAAACTAGAAAATATTATAATTCATTCTTCTGAAAATGTAGGAAATATTGTCATAAGTAAGGCTTTTAATTCTTACAAATTTATTGTCTGAATTAATGGGCATTGCAAACTGAAGTATTAATTTGTCTACCACATATTATGATTTACCTGTCACTAACAAGCCATCAATAATGGCTAATACAACTAGCAACTGTATTACATAAAATTAATAATAGTTAACATCATGACAAGTATTTACCCATAGTCTTTAAGAAAACCCTCATTTTATTGATGGATGTCCATGTACAATAAATTTTAATGTATAGGAATCCAGTTATTTAAGAATTCTAACAGAATTGTAAACAGAATGAGTCAATAGCATATGAAAAGTGATCCTGCTATGGGCAAATCGTTTTAGTATATCAATTATGATTTTAATAGTTATAGTTTATGTTCAATCACCCTTGCAGTCTACCACCTAGTAAACACACAAGTTATTTCTTCACAATAATTTTTATCATCTTATGCACTGCTTTTCCTGTTAGATTCTCAAAGTTGATATTGAAATGAAAAACGAAATTTAATATTTATGTCTTTTGATGGGGTGGATGTTTGAAACTGCCTTTTTCTACTTATTCTTTTTGCATGTGCACTGTTTTGGTTTGATTTAAACTGCTTTGCTCCTGTTTTTAATTTGAGTGGTAAAAAGCCTCACAAATGTTGTCTCACACATTTTAGCCAGCACTGATGATTATTGACTGGGTAAAATTACAAAATAATCATTTCTTTTTAACTCCTCTAGTTGGTTTTAATTACCACACTATTGTCACAGCTTCTACATTCACTAAAATGACAGTCTGTCATCTAGACTGTAGGATAGATATCTCTTGCTGTCTTCTAAAAAGTAAATATACATTTAGTATCTACTTCTTAAGCAAGTGTATGATTCAAGCACAGAAAATAACTTGTCTAAGGCAGACACTTCACTGACAAAACCAGAATGGTGTTGATGCCTGGACTTAACGTGTGTGAACTAGTTCACCCATTCAGTTCCTTTTTGTTGAGTTGTTAGTTTAAAATTAAACCATTTTTCTAAGCACTGGGATTAAGATGAGGGGAAACAAAATGAAGATCATCCTTCCATAAGGAAGAGAAAATGAGTGTATCCCATTCACACCAGTTTATTCTTGCACTGAATTTATTAAGAAAATACCTAGAGACGCACCCCTATGATCACGGCCTTTTCTCAGCATGGCTCTGCTTTCAGGAAATGTACCCACACAGCTGTCAAGTGTGAACTTAGGTGTATTACAGATATAGTCTGAAATCAGAATGTGGTCAGGGTTTTATATTGGAAATACAAGTCAGTCTGATATCTTTAGGATCCCAAGGAATTATTTATATTTATAAACTAGTATTCCAATTTCCAGGCCCAAAGAGTTAATGCCTCCATTCTATGTAGTAAGTAGAAGTTAGTTTTATGTCATTTAAAGTGATCAAAATTGCCTAAGATACATATCAGTTCACTTTTCTCCACATTTTTATTAACACCCATTAGTTATGGACAGGAGGTTTTGTCTTGACATGTCCAAATATGCATAGAATATACCTTTATCAAATTCACCCTTCCACTGCTGACTCCCTTCTCCTCTCCTCATACCCATACCAAGTTCAGCAAGCTTCAACATTCTGTTTTTACACATAAAGTATTATTCTGGCCATTCTCATTGCTTTTTAGCTTCTACCTTCTCACTAGTACCCACATTCTGAGTGAATCTGATTTACCTTCCTGTCATTCATATTTTAATACATGTGTACTAATTGCTCAAAGGGTTATGCCTGGGTGCTGCCCTTATGCAAATCAATCTGACCCCCAAGTCTCACTTCACTATCTCCCTGACTTCCTATTCAAAAGCTTTCAGTGAGGTTCAGCTGTTATCTTCATAGACTCTTTCTGTTTCAGCTTATGCACCTTTTGACATATTAATACCAATTTATATTTGTCATGACAAGTACTCCTTCTAGACCATGGTTATAAAGTCATTCCATATATTTTTAGCAATTCTATTTTTGACTATTTTGAGTCTGTCTTGAATCTTTCATCTCTGTAAATAAACTAGAGTATTTCTCTTGAGGGACCCAAGCAAGATGACTTTTCTATTTACAATTTCAGTTAAGGTTGTCTGGAAACCTAATCTCCCATCTGACTAAACTAGACATACTTGTGATTGTAGATCCATTTTCATGCCTGCTCTTTGTTGCTATTGTTTTTCCCTTGATAATTAGGAAGTTGCCCTTGTTTTTCTGTCTCATAATGCCTTTATAATAGAGAGTTGAGGAAATAAATATTGAGGAAAATTTAATATACTTTCCTCAAATGAATGAGCTTCAAAGTATAGTTACATTCCAAACCACGCTGAACCAATACATGTATTTTGGACTCTACTTTTCTCCTTTGCTTTAAGTGAAGATTTGTTCAAATTTAATTTTGCCTCAATGAACCCCGTTAGCTGACACTAATAGAATTACAAGTTTCTCCACAGAAATGTCATAATCTTTCAGTCGCTGGTGGCTGGTGGCTGCAATATTGGCTACTTGGAGGCTGAAATCTGAGAGTTGTGGTTCAAAGTCAACCTGGGCATGAGGTTTGTGAGACTCCTTCTTAGTTCTAATTCAAAAATGCCTGAAATAGAGCTGTGGCTCAAGGGTAGAACACTAATCTTGAGCACTAAAGCTCAGGGACAACATCTGAGCCCAGAGTTCAAACCTCAGGATCAGAAACAAAAAAAAAGAAAGAAAAAAGTAATAATCTTGGTGGATATAAAGCCCTGAAATGATGGCTGAGACATACAATCTCCTACTATGTCCAATTTCCATTTATTACTACGTGGACTTTCCCTGATAACTTCAAATATAAATGACTTTTATTAACTGCTTTTATTTATCTATTTATGCTTCTATCACTGTTTCTAATGTGGTTACAGAGAACTCTGGGATTATGTTAAGATGCCTCAAGGACAGCTTCTATGAGGACTCTTAAGTTGGCAGTTTTCTGGTTTCCACTCCACCTTAAAACCATATATTTTGAGCTTCCACATGCAAGTGTAGTTAAAGAGTATTCTAGTTATGCAAACATTGTTGTGATGTGTCAACATTGTATTATAAGAAGATATGCTCTCCTCCTGAGCAATGCATTTTAGGATTCCAGGATTACCTTTGGAGGTGGTGGTGAGGCTTAAATCACAGGGTGAGTTCCTATTTCTAGAAAGTCAATGGCTGGTCATTTGTCATTCCACTGTCACCAACATTGATTTGGCTGAATTGATTGGCTAGGAGAAATTATCCGTTTTCCCAATTCTTGGCTTGATGTTGAAATTCTTCATAGTGGGGAGAAAGGTGTTCCATATGAACCTAAAAATAGATAGTTGCATGCCAAAACTGCCAATCCTAGAGTAATTCTCGCTAGTCTACCTTCTGAGATGATCATCTTGAGAGTTTTTCATTTTCCTGGATCCTTTATATCAGGTTGTTGTAGAGGATAAGTACTAGAGCTCTTCCTTATATATTTTCCAGCCCTCGGGCTTGAATTCAGGTCCTGGGCACTGTCCCTGAACTTTTTTGTGCTCAGGGCTAGAGCTCAATCACTTGAGCTACAGTGTCACTTCCAGCTATTTCTGTTTATGTGGTACTGAGGAATCAAACTCAGGGCTTCATGAATGCTTGATAAGCACTCGACCACTGAGCCACAGTCCCAGCTCTGGAGCTCTTCAATGTACTTACTGTTGTAAACGTCTACATTGATGAGTCTAAACTTTCTCTCTCTAGTCATGGCTCTACTCCAATCCGAGTATGTGCCAAAGCACATACTTAATATCTTCAAAAGTTTGTCTAATAGAGAGTTCCGACTTAATATATTAAAAATTGAGCTCTGAATCTTTCATCTTTTCTTAGACACATCTCCGTCATAGCCAGGACAGTTTTATTACCTAGGAAAATTCTTCGAGTTTTTCTTCACTCCTGCCTTCCCTCCCACATTCAAATCCATCTGTAAAATATAGAGTCCAGTTGTCACCACCCCCTACCATTGGACATTGCTACTGTTTGTTTTCCTCTCCCTTAGTTTGGTCCACTTTGTACCCTCACCCAACTACTTGTCCCTTTTTCTGTTTCCAGTGTCATTCATATAAGCATCCTTTGCTAATTATAATGTAACACAAAGGATACACTGGAATAAAAGGAAGCAGACCAAAGTTAAAAAAACAATAGCATGTATCCGATTCCATAAAATTTATTGGTATTTTCTTCAAAGGACATGTTTTCTTTGCTTCTTGAAGTTTCAGTTAAAAGTTTAAATTTAGGCTTCTGGATTTTAGTTTTAATTTATTTACTAAAGTACAAAGTACAAACTTTATAAAAACTTTCATAAAGCATTTTTATTTTCATTTTCTCTTAATTTTTAATTATTAACAAATAGGTTA